>NW_017306301.1:2925033-2989560 GCF_000935625.1 Nanorana parkeri | reverse complement strand
TGGTATCTGCTGGAAAAGAAGCATGGTGCTCAGTCACTAATGTTTAGCTTGGGAAAACCAGTCCAATAAATGTTTAAAGTAAATTGGCAGTGTTTGGCAGCAGGTTAGTTTTGCATTTCCCCGGTCATGACCCCACATTGGGACAATAGGGGTATTCAGTGAGGTCTTCTGGCCTCGTCCTTGCAGACACTTCAGTCTCAGCTATTGTGTGCTAGCAGCAGGTAATGGAAAATGCTGGTATATGGGTAAATGGTGTGACAAACATAGTCCGGAGCGCTGGGTGCACATTCATATTTACAAGCTGCAGATTAACATCTGTGCAAAATAATGATAGATGCTGCTTGTTATAAACCCCCAGAGTTATTTAAAACCGAACCAGATAACATTGTGTGGTATTTGTTCTAATAAAATAAAAATAAGTAACTGGGGCTGCTGTCAGCTACAGAGTAACACACTCATACAATGTAACATCAATGCAAAACAAAATAGCATCATGAAGTTCCTACAGTGTAGCAAATCAGCCGCGCCTTGAGAACGTGAGAGAGCTGAGGACAATGTAACAAAGCTGTAATCTTATCTAGGGCTATCGGACACTTTGATGTGGGAATACAAGTTCCAGCAAGCCAGAGCAGGTTTCACATCTAATGCTGGCCTGGCCCACCAAAGACTATCCTGGCCATGCTGCAGACTATAGGCTCAATTCACAAAGCTTTAACACAAGTATAAGGAACTATCTTTTAACCACATGTGGTTTTCCTATCTCATTAGGCTCAGATACAAACTGTTCCTTATAAAAAAACAAAATTATCTTTAAAAAAAAAAAAAAAGATCCTTATTCTGATGTGTTTGCTTTGTGAATTGAACCCAGTAGATGTCAGCAGGTCCTTATTCTGGGGGGCAGTGATGTCATCGCACATACACTTTTACACTTTTTTAAATAATGTAATGCAAAATAACTCATAGCAACCAATCAGATATCAGCTTTTATTACTGTGCCAACTTTAAGGTGAATTCTGTTTGGCTTCTGTGGAATATTGCTCACAACTGCTCTTCATATTATAAAAGGAAGAAAGCTTCAGGTAATTTCCCAGCCCATATTAAAGCAATTGTTCATGACGGATGCCATAGGTAACACATTTATTTGCATTTACACTGATTTTTCATTTTATTAAGTACAATCAATTAACAGAAGTGTATGTGACAAACAGGCAAACAGTTAAAGACATGGAAAAAAAGAAGCCCAGAGCTCTTGTGTTATGCAGTCTGCAGTGCCCATTGGTGTAAAACATCCAGGGGGACATTGAGAGGCTGATTTACTCAGGCAGCAGGTTTCTCGCTTAGCCCAGTAAACCTGTACTCACTTCAAATGACTAATTCTGAGCAGAAGAGGTTCCCATTTTTATTTTTAACATGAACATGAGTGGTTGTTTTAAATGACTACAGGCCTAATAAGTAATAGAAAAAAAGCCTATTGTGAAAATCATCCTATTTAGAAGAGTTGTATAGTGTATGGAACATTATGAATGGTATGAATAATTGCTTAGTTCATTTGACAGCACAGATCTGTCCAGAGATATGGGCAAAAGGAAATGAGGGCATATAGAACTATTCTGAATAATATTTACATGTGTGGTTTGTATGTGTATAGGATTATCTATCTATCTATCTATCTATCTATCTATCTATCTATCTATCTATCTATCTATCTATCTATCTATCTATCTATCTATCTATCTATCTATCATATCCACATATCAAGCAAACATGTAGAAGTTCATGCTTGAGTGTTTACTTATGAACTACCCCATGAGGGGATATATATCCCAATGCAGAAGTCCAACCATATGCTGTGTGCTACGGATTTAAACATTCTACATCTATGTTGATTATACAGTACTTTTGTCATTAAAAAGACATTATTATTTCTCTAGAGCGTGCATGTTCATGTAGCAGAATTCTTGCTGGCTGTGTATTTGTGCGTGCATATATATATATACAGTGCAATTTAAATGGGTAAGCCATATTAGTCCAGTAGACAAGACGTCAAAAAAACAAAAATGCAGTATTGCAGTGTGCAATGATACCTTTTTTATTGGACTAACAAAATATATAAAAGACAAGCTTTCGAGAGTGAACCTCTCTTCTTCAGGTCAGAAGCAATACTAAGCAACATGTCAGTTTGTCAGTTAAGACAGGAGAAAGCTGTTAGAGGAGCTGTTATATATATATATATATATATATAAACAAAATACATGTGCATATGTATGTGGTTGGCATCATTAAAGCAGGTCTAAACCCATTTATCAAAATCTGACACAAGCTTTAGCATGTTAATGCCATTTCAAAAATTCTCATTTTGTTTTTAGAACATGTAGGTTTTAATAAATGGTGATCCTGTCATGCAGGTTCTTATGTAAGTACTTACTGTTATGGGGTGACAACTATCTTCCAATTGTGCTCCTGCATTGTCACCTTATCACATGCTCCACTGGTGAAGCTACAAGCAGCTGTGCTGACATATATTGCGCTGGCATGGTTTAACATGTCACTATAAGGAAGCTGGTCCAGACCACAGATGATGTGCAGATGACACCAGAGTGCGTGCATGCATATAGAAAGTGGGTGAAAGAGACACTTTTGCATGGCTTATAGTGCATCCTAATGCACCAAAAATTGACTTTTTCTTAATGCAACTCATCACAACACATTGCATTTGCATTGAGCCATGCTGTATTGCATGTGTATAGCACAGTCCGGTAGTTGCATGTTGAGTTGCCGAAAAAAGTGAATGGTACCTCAACGCACCGTATATGGTGCATTAAAGTGCATTGTGGTAATGCACAGCAAAATGTCCGTATAACTGCTTTTTAGCATAACACATCAGTGTGACTTAGTTCTCGGAGATTAGATATATTTTAGGGGCATGACACTTAAAGTTTTGGAGATCAAGATCTCATAGAAGATTTAATTAGACATTTTTAGATGGCTTAATTATAATACAACATTTACATTTTTTAACCTCTTGGAACCAATTGGCTGCTCTTGGGAAGGACAATCGATTAGTTGAGTTAAAAAACATATTGCAACCTATTTTGTCCCTCCTTGTAATAAGAAGTGCAGGCTGTGTTTACCAGTGCAACTCTCCTCCTCTTTCCACTGTCTCCATTGACTAAACACAAACATACAACCAAACCGAAAATGCATGTGTAGAAGTAGGTCATGAAGAGAATGCCTGAAGACTGTGGCATTGTGCATCCATGCCCGACCACCTAATGTAATATATGGGATGACTGGGGCCACCAGTGAAAATACCAATGTAATAGATATCCCCTATTTCACATTCTATGACTAAATTACCAGAACTTTTATAATTTATTTATTACACACACATAATATAACACTGACAATTTACACAGCGCTTTACATGCACATGAGTCCTACCCTTACAATTTAAGATCCCTATCTTACATACATACATGCACACTAGGGAATTTTTAGATAGAAACCAATTAACCTACATCATAGATATGGTGCGTTGGAGAAAAAACACACATGCACAGGGAGAACTTGAATACTCTGTGGAAAGAGTGTCCTGGCTGGGATTAGAAACAAGGTCCCCAGTGCTGCAAGCCAGGAGTGCTAACCATTAAGCCTCTGTGTTGCTGTGCTAGAGTCATCAACTGAACAGCACATTGAAGAAAACCACCTGCACCACCTGCATTTGAACCCATTAGGATAAAAATATAAGAGCTTGCCATTTTTGACCTGATTTTAAAGGTGTGAGCTCAAATGCTGTCATCCTGATCCTGACCTTGCCAGCCACTGACCTGGAGCAAGCATGCATGACAGGAATTTCTGTAGGGAAGCCCTGGAGCTTGCAACTTCAGAAACAATCCTGTCATTAGATAAGTATAAGGACTGCCATTACTGATCTCCTAATAATGGGAGTTGCCTGACTGTTATGCTAACCTGCTGGCTAAAGGAGACTCCAAGAAAGTCATGAGTCTTTATCTTTAAAATTGGTTCAATGGCATAGACGCAAAGTACTGAAGCAAGAAGGTCAGCATAACAGCCAGGCAACAAGCATTTACTGAAGGAAAGGTTGGCAATGACAAGCTCCATATAAAATGTCGCTTTTAGGCCCTATTCACACCAGATCTGTTGCATTATAATTTTTTTAACAGATGGTAATGCAAGGACAACGAAAAATTAATGGGTGTGAATGGGGACAGTTCACGCCACAGTGTTATGTCGCGGTGCATTGTGCTGAACAAAAAGTAGAGCATGTGCTACTTTTTTTTTAGCGCAACGCAATGCATCGCAAGCCATTACAGTGAAGAATGCCCACTCAGGGTATGTTACTTCACATACAGCTTCCCAAAAAAAAAAAAGAAAGAAAAAAGTGACAGAACGCAACAGATTGGAAGAAAATGAAAATGTACAATCGCAAGTCAACGGACCCTCCATTGACTTGTGAGTACCTCCGATGTTTGTGTGTATGCACCCTTAAACAATCGAAGTTCTAACCATGTATGTCCAGCTTCAGGCTAGAGTGTTTTGACTTTTGTGGGTATACTATTCTAAATAGTTAAAGAAACACCACCTCATATTTCTATTTATCTGCATTTGGTTTTTGAAATTTTGAGAACTGGCAATCCATTGGCATCTTTTCCTTTACACACAGTATTGCAAAGCTTTTTTCTTTCAATACAGATTGTATGCCTGAGCTGTTTTATTGCCCTCACCACAGATGTTTTGGGTCAATCATCCTCCATCCACCAAAGCATTGTTTATAATATAGAGGTTTGAGAGTGTGCAGTGTATCTTGATGAAATCCTTCTCCAGTCCTTTTTTCTTTATCCTTGCTTTCTGGTTTTTGCTGTATGCCTGCTTTATCAAACTGAATCTTCTGATCTTGCTGAGAAAGATGAGTTCACCAGACCAAGCCTGATAAAATGACAGAAAGAAAAGGCAGAAGGAGAAAAAAAAACAAAAAAACAGCTTTGATTCCTTGGGCATTCCGACTCAGACCCTTCACCTTACCAGAGACAGTTTTATGGCAGGGCCTGCAAAGGCTACAGGGACTGGGGAAGAGTAAGGTCACAGGGAGTTCTTCTTAAACTCCATTCATTGCAGAAGCTGAATTCCAAAACCTGGGAACTAACAGAGCTGTCCTTTACCACACTGAGTCTACCCCCTACATATACAGTGCTTGTCGGGCTTGTGATAGGTCTTCTGTACAGAAGTTTGTTCCATAAACAGTGATTTTTTCCCCCAGAAAAACATGTAAATTTTAAACATAGACATTTAACAGCGCAATTAAATAAAAAACTGATGCTTCCTGGAAGAGGAAATATGTATAGTTATTCTTTATGATTGTGCGATTTTCTTGTGATATAAAAGAGACACGCGTAAAGACTTTGTTGCAGAAAAACGGCTGAAAAATTCCAACCCTACAAATAGATTTTTCTTATCCAAGAAAAATCCTTTCTACAATTATTCTCTTCATTTCTGAAGAAGATTTTGATAGAGGTTGTACAATCTGATTGAAATATCTTATATCTCCTTAGTCTAAAACAGTTCCCATTCTATGAAAAAAGATTTTCACTCAAACAGATGCATAGAAATACTTCATACGGCATTGGTCCAGCATGTTTTTTCAAAATTAATACAGATTTTCAAACAATCTTATAATACACATACAGAGCTATACATAATAAATGAGCCACTTCACATTGCAACCACTGATCACATAGATGTTTCATGGAATTGGCTATATACAATATGGTATCTCTTCTCATATGGTATCTCATGGGATCTGAATATTTAAATCCTGACAGACAAAACAACAATTGTTTGATAAAAATATACAGCACCAGATGCAGTCAATGTATGACCACATCCACCATCCAGGATATGACATAGATGGGCAGATAATTAAGCCAGATGCTCCTCTTTCTGAACTATGGACTGCCTGTTTTGCAAAAATTTGTTTTCATCGATAATGGTAAAATTTGGTGGATATGGACTTTAGAAATCTATTTAAAACCATATACTGATTACAGTAGAAGCCATTAGGTAAAACTCTTCTTCCTTCCTGGTCGTTAAGGGTCTGTTATTAGATAACTGCTGGGGTTAAAACATTAGTGGAAGTCAATACAGAATATCCTGGTATTTTGAAAAATTTTGCCAGAGTCCATCTTATTGTGCAGTGTGGTCCAGAGATAATCCAGAACCTTGATGTATAGCTTGGAGGTATCAAGATATTTGACATACACTGTGTGTCACTTAAAAATGGATTCTTCCAGTGCCAGATTATTTGAAAATGAACATCTCAAACAACGATGTGTTCTTATCTAAAGGCCAAATGGTTTTTATTTTGCAAATGCTACTTTCAACTATAAAAAAGTCCCATCTTTTATCAGTAAATATTACCAACATTTCTTGGAACACGTTATGGAAATAGGTTTATCCAGCACATTCAGCATACACAGATAGCCAAAGGTATCTGAATCCTCTGCAGCTATTCAATGAGGCTGATGTAGGAGTACAGAATAGATGTGTTCATTTAAAATACCCAATCAAGGGCAAGAAGATTGAAAAAAAACTGTGGTGGCTGAGTCGAACTCCTTCTGCACTTCGGGTCGGCTGAACATTTGCATTAAAAAAAAAAAGCTGTAAATTTCATGTAAAGTTAAAAGCTCTATTCAGAGAACCAGGTGATCAAAACATTTCATGTCAAAAGAGACATATTCATGTATAGGGTAATCTGTGATCTTCAAGAGAGCAAGCAAACATCATATCAGTCAATGTTTGAGACAAAAGAGCATTACATGTATGTCCAGCAGTTTTACTGAATGAAGCACCTAAGAAACATTAATGTCTGCAATGAGAATAAATAATGGGATGCGTTCATAGTCATAACCTGGTCATTGACTCAGGAAAGGTAATATACTGAAATGTTATTTTAATGTGAAGGGCTCAATATTGCCTGCAGTCACTATGTTTTAGAAGAAACATTTTATTTGCAGCACATACAATAAAACAATTGTGCAGGCAAAGTATCTGAATTCCCACAGGAGTATTGTGACTTGTATATGTTGGTCTGAATACCTGGTCTCAAACCTGTAACGTTTTACACTACAAACTGAGATAAATATATTGCAATGACTGGCCATAGATATCAGATGTGTCGCTGAGTGAGGGTTGGTAGACATATCCCTATTCTGTCACACTTTGATAGAGTGCCAGCACCTGCAACAATCTGAAAAATCTGAGCTTCCAGTGCTCCAAAATGCTATATGAAGTTCTTTAGTTCTAGATGGCCAAGCAGTCATATTATTATTGCAAGCAACATTCAACCGGAATGTTATTTACAACTATTAGGCAGCATATGGCTAAAAAACATATTGTATTTCATCATCCTAGAAAACCAGATTTGACCACTACATTCATTGGCCTTGATACAGTCATTAGTACATAAAACATTGGTATTTGTATTGTAGGACCAGCCCAGAATAGTTTGTGGAAATCTATGCCAAGACACAGAGAATTTGAAAACTCTAAGCAGTGTTTCCCTTGGGGAGAACTGAACACGGAACCTCATTTCTGCAGAAAAGCAGACCATGTACATGGGGGTTGTACATGCAGACACTGCCTTTAGGTATCTTTATCTATGGTTACAGTTTATTCTATGGAAAGAAGTGAAGGAGATGCACTGCAGATAACTTTAGCACGCATTAAAATGAGTGAGAAATGGAAAATCAGCGCTGATGGTCAACTTGTAGGGTGGATCTGATTATGTGTTCCCCCCAGAGAATAGTATAAATGAGCTGGCAAAAAATGGTTTGAAGGTCTTTCCATACAGTGGCAGCAGGATATCCCATTCTGCAGAAAGCCTTGAAAGTTCTCCACACCAATCAGGTTAAAATCTATCCAGCCGTTATGACCTTCACAAACCAATTTGCTTACTTCAATTTATCAGGGAAAACACAATATAATTTGCACAAGGTTCTCTAACCCATCCAATCAGTATTTCCCCTGAAAAGCCCTGGGTGGCAATGTCTGAGGGTATCTTCATCGAAATTAAATATTCTAGAGATATTGTCTTACCGTATATGTCTGTAGGCACCTTTAACTACTGTGTTGGAGGTCTGATAATGATGATCAGTGACTACTAACATGAATCGTATTTGCTCCAGAATAGGAACTTGCACTATTAGTGCTAAGGTTGGATCCTGACCCCAAGAGCTTCAGAAATGGAGTTTATAATGTTTTGCTGCATGCTTGTGTCAGTCATAACAAAGCCAGAATAACTCATACTCTGTGGCAGTGAACAGTAAGTTGTTCTTTATAGCCTGTAATTAAAATGAGAGGATTTCTTTTTTTATACTCAGTTTAAGTGTAGGTATGGAGTATTGGATAGACCAATACTCCACAAAAAGAAACTTTTTCAATTCTCTATGGACATCACTGCCTCATCTATGAAATTCCTATGAGTATGTTATAAATTCTTATGTGTTCTATTAGTGAAGCCCATCACACAATACTTGCCTCCATTGTCTATAGATAACATTTAGACTGGGTACCAGCTATGACGATGAAAGTAACTAGCAGTTGCTTTAAGTAAACTGTACTTTGGTCACTGCAGGGTAAAATAGAGATTAATTTAGCTCATCTCCTCCCCTATTCACCAGCTTATAATCACTTCCATTCTGCCACCAGGAGTGAGGTGAAATACCCTCCATGGATGAGCATGTGATTCACTACTCCTCTCCCATGACTGGCTTTGGAGACACAGGACCAGAGGTCACCCTAATACGCGGATAGTGCTTGATCGTCGCAGAGTTGTCACATGGGACCGTGGAAGGAGTTCATAGCTCTATGTGAGCTCAACAAAGGAGAGAGCAAGGAAAGCTCACTATGCCCTGCTGGATAAGCAGGGGCATAAATTAACTCTTTACTTTGCCATACGGGGGAAAATCAAGGTGTACTTTAGAATACCTTTAATGATTTTAAAGTGTATGTCTGAGTGAAAAAAAAACATACAGCACATGTTTGCAATACATGTACATTCTCCTTGTTTTATCCTTTTAAGGCAAGTACAGACAAATACTCATTGATTTGCTGGAAATGCACTCAGCTACTGATTTTCTATTGGGGGTTGAGAATTTCTTCCCCATTGTCTCTTTCTAAACTGCTCAGTCCCTTCCTCTTTCTTTATCTCCACACATGGGGACTAATTGTTCTGCAGTCCAAGAAAAGAAAAGGAAGGGCTAAATAGACTCCTTGAGATAACGCAGGAAGAGTGAACAGTGCACGGGACAGCACTAAATTTCTAACATGATCAACAGGTATATTTTGGCACCTATTGAATAGTTTAACAAAACACTTTACACTGACATCTGAGCTTTATGGCAGGTATTTAACAATGTCTAAAAATTAAAGGCACTCTATTAGGCAGATATCAAGCAGACTTAAGGTGACACTAAACTCAGAAGTTAAATCTTAAAAATGCAATCAAGTACCTGAACTATTACCAAAAATATATCTTATTTGTGTATCACTCAGCTGTAGCTCCTCAAATCATCTCTGAATTGGTGCTGACACTGTCCATCCTTCTGTAGGGTGACTACTCTTGTTCCCCATGGTCCCTGTGTGTGTGCTGTAAAGTAGCCACCGCTCCAAGCTCGCTCCTGTGATTGACTATAATTTCAATAAAAATTGGTAAGCTAAACATGAGATTGTAGTCCATCGCCGGTGACTACTTTACAACACACACAGGGACCATGGGGAACAAAAGTAGTCATCATCCAGAAGGAAGGACAGTGTCAGCACCAATTCAGAGATGTTTTGAGGATTTACAGTGTGATACCCAAATCATATTTTTTTAATAGTTAAGGCACCTAAATGCATGTTTAAGTTTTAACTTTTGAGTTTAGTGCCATGTTAAGAGGTTGAGATTTCTTGCATCCCCTGTTGCTGTTTAGAATTGGCCTATGAGGTTACCAACCACATTCAATAGCTTATAGTGAGAAGTTGAAAGTGGGAAAGGGCAACTTCCCTAACTCTGGTCAGTATTTGTTTCCTTGAGCACACCAATTTTTAGAGGATTCTTGGGTTCCTGGGACATTCTGGAAGAACATTGACCATGGGCATCCTGCAGCAACGGTCTGTGATGCCCCACAGCCACCAATCTTTTTTCCCCTGGAAGATAAACATTTGGAATGTGAAAGTCTGAATATATTTAATAGCTGAGTTGTAGTAGGAAGAACTCCTAATGCTGACACTTTGATACACGAGGTCCTGTATGAGAACAATTCTCCATTTCTCTCCAGGAATTTGATTACTCTAGAATTGCTCTAAAAGTTTGTTTTTAAATGTATTATCAGATTAGTTAGATGCCTTTACCAACATTTTAATAATTACGCAGTACATAAAATGAAACAGTAGTTTATTTTAATACCCTCCCCCCATTTATTTCTGAAAGAGACAGTTTACTGTGCATTGTACAGAGGACCCAATGAAATAATTCTGTATGAAACTAATATCTTGTTTTCACAATTGGATTTTGAGCAGCCGCAGTAGTTGCTATAGAAACCAAGCCACATTGCACTGCAGAATGGTTAGCCACATCCTTACACAAATATGGGATACACAATTTGCTGCCTAGTTCACACTCACTTCATCCAATGCAAGAACAAAAACAACTTATTGGTCAAATGATTCTTACAGACTGTCCATAAATAAAGTCACAAAGAAAGAACCTTAGGGGAACTTATATAGACTATTATACTTGTGTGCTATAGATCTGTTATTAATAGAATGTAGTCAAGAAATTCTCGTCAGCCCACATTGGTATATTGTGAACATGGCAGATTTAAATGGAATTTGGATAGACATTAAACATATTAACTACCCTTTAGCTGGGTGCACAGGTACATATTTTTTTTTCTTTTAGCCTTGCAGGCTGAGCAATAAAAATATTACAGATTCCCCATCCACACTAGCAGTGTGGATGAACAAATCTCCCACTGCATACATTGTATTCTGACAGCAGTGCTCGCCACTGTCAGAATACCAGAACAGTGCTTTTTGGCTACGTAAAACATTGCAAGTAAGCATTTCACTAATCTACTAACTGACATATTTGTCTGGATGTCACAACACTTCTTAAGACTTATTCTGTCAAAAACTGAGCTCATGATATTTCCTCGTCCACCCTCCCCCAACTTTTCCATTGAGATTGATAACACAACTATCCATCCCTCCCTCCATGCCAAAGTGCTATGCGCAGACTGCCCAGCGCTCTCATTCAGAAATCCTGTGCATGCGCAGTAGCAGGCTGAGGGCCGATCACGTGGCCACTGTGCACACAGGAGACGTGGGCAGATCCGGGAGAGCTTAGAGACCGGTCTCTGCCCAGCTGTCTGTAGGACTGGTACGGTAATGACTGCTGCTAAGGATCTAGGTGACGGGAATGATTTGTCTGCAGGGTGGGGGTCGTGTCGCCATATCAGATTTGTTTGCCCGGCTCAACACTGATTGGCTGGGAAGTCGGCTTCCCGGCCAATCAGCAGCGAGGTGGCCAAACAGCATGGAGCCAGCTTCCCGGCTCCATGTTCCCTTGCGGCACTGCCAGTCAGAGGAAATCTCCCTCTGACCGGAAGTTTCAGTATCGGTAAAGGTATCGGAGCATTTGGGCGAGTACGAGTACTCGCCCAAATACTCGGTATCGGCACCAATACCGATACTAGTATCGGTGCATCCCTAGTCTCTATACAAATAAGTAATTTAAGCATGAGATTATAGTCCAGTGGAGTGGTGGCTACTTTACAACACACAGGAACCATGGGGAACAAGAGTAGCCACCCTCTAGAAGGAAGGACAAAGAAAGCACCAATTCAGAGATGATTTGAGGATCTACAGCTGAGTAATACACAAATAAGATACGTTTTTGATAAAAGTTATTGTACATGAATTCATTTTTAAGATTTAACTCCTGAGTTTAGTGTCACTTTAAGTGCAAACTTGAGACAACCAAGTTTCTCCTGCTGAAAGCAGGTGATATTTAGTTACTGTCAAGCGAATTGGAGCTATACTCCAAAATGAAATTGAACCCTACTTAAATATTTTTGAGGATGTTATAGCTGTAGTCCAAGCTAAAATGGTGGCCTATGCTACACCGACACATTTCATGTCTTTATGGTAAGCAAAGTGTAAACCTTTTTAGACTGTAAACTCTCACAGGCAGGGCCCCCCTAACCATCTTGTTTTGAATTGTAGTGTAACTGTAATGTCTTCCTTAAATTGTAAAGTGGTGCACAAACTGTTGTGTAATTATAATAACATTTCAAAATGTTAAAAGTCAGGCTGATAGTCATATACTGTATATGCAATATATGACTATCATTCTGACTTTTAACATATAACAACCAAGCAAGGTCTGGTGATTATTTATGGAACAGGATCTCTATTTCGTTGGTGTGGTAGAGAAAGCCAGTGCTCTTTCCTCGTCTTGGTGAAACATAATCATTTTCCTGCGCTTTTAACCAGGTAGACATTGGCAAAAGTTGTGCAATGACTGAAATAAGTGCTATGTATGTGAGCCATGGTAAGACACAGGATAGCAGTGAAAAGTCTGAGAGAAGGTCAGAGAACTGCTCCTAACTCAACACGTCTGTGTGATGAAATATAGCCAGTATTACATTACTTAGTCTCCAGGCTGAGGAGGACATAGGGTATGTTCCAGTCTGTTACTAAACAGGCCGAGGTGTTGAATGTAATGCCTGTTCTTTCATAGCTCAGCATTATCCCACAGTCTCTGGAATAAAACCAGGAGAGCTTCTATAAGGAGGATGTAGATTAACAAGTCTATGATTATCTTACAAATCATTCACTCATCAGCATAAAATAACACAACATAAATTCATGTACAGGCGGTCCCCGAGTTACAAACATCCGATTTACATACGACTCCTAATTACAAATGGAGGCTATTACTATACAGAAGGGGTAGTTGTAATTCTACCGTGCTTGTGCCGACGAGGGTTGCCCGCCTTTTTGGGTCCAGTTCATAGTACTGTACGTACATTCCGGGTCACTGTGAGGTTTTTACTGCTGTCTGTATCCTTGTTAGAAAGATTTAATCTCAGTTCCTGTCCTTGAGACAACAGGAAGTGAGAGGAAATCTACCCCTAGGATGGGAATTTTACTCCTGTAAGAGTTATCACGGGAAAAAGGTGTCTTCACTTAAGCTTTTATCAACAATCCTTGTTTCCACGACAACCCAAAATTGTCAAAATCCAGTTGTCACATGGACAGAAAGTGAGGTGAAATCTTCTGAACAGGGGCACACACAGAAAAACAAATTTTACAGGGGGTTAACCCTTCCCTATGCTATCCAAAACAACAAAAACATTTTTTTGGCTGGAGTTACTTTAAAAAAATTTACCTGTTCCAACTTACATACAAATTCAACTTAAGAACAAACCTACAGACCTTATCTTGTTCATAACCCGGGGACTGCCTGTATACATTTTAATTATATATAAAGATAGAGCATTAGTAGCATACATCTGTATATTTTTCCTTTGGTCATACAGCTCTTTCCAGAGTACAGGATACTGTTTACATCAGCCCATGTCATACTACATACACACTCCAGGCTCCATTTGGTCAGAAATCAACCAAAATGTTCCTTTAAACTATGGTGGTGAGGCGGGAGGACTGGAAGGCCAAGAAGAAATACAAACACGGATATCTAGGATTCCAGCACTGCAAGGTAAGACTAGATCAGCCAAGCACTAATAAAATAAAGGGAAGGTCAATTTAATTTTAAAGTGTATTTCCACTTTTGCAGTCAAATTTGAGAAAAACCATCTATATGCTTGTTATGTGTTCATATTCATGCAACATACCATAAATATATTTTTTTAACTGTTTCATACCTTTTAGATGTTTTGTTGTAGTCAAACTGCAAGGGTTAACTTTTCAAAATCTTGGAGTTCCACTTTAAACACTGGGTAAATCACATTGATATACTGTACATCGTTTGTATGTAATAAGCCTAAATTCCACTTCTTTTCTCACTTTTCATGACACTGTTTCTTGCATTTGTGACATTGACTGACTGCCTACAGTGCACAATTGGCGTTTGAAAGCAGATGTGATCAGTGTAAAAAAATACTAAGCCATTTCTAGTTATCTGAAATCTTCATATGTGCCATGAGCACACCACAGAGAAAGTCACACACTGTAATGGGAGCATTTGGAAATATGACCATGGTGACCCAGTTTAGATGTAGCTAGAAGGTGCAATAGGGTCTTTGCCAATTGTAGGAAACACAATTCACTTTCATTCACAATAGACTACTAGGCATAACCAGTGAATCCAGAGTGAATTCAGTGAAATTAATTTATCTGCAAAATTAACAAGATAGTATAACCATACAAGTTATGGTGAGAAGGAATTAAAGGGATCAGCAAGATCTCTAACCAAATTAGAGCATAGCAAAGTAAAGCTTTCTTAACACAGTAGGTATTTTCTTGTCCCCAACCCTATTCCATATTTTGTACTGATGATGGCCAGAAACAGCTTTTTGAAATAAATGGCTCTATAATATTGGGTTTTCCTGATGCCAATACATGGTAGCATACAAATGGGTTTAGCTCTGCCCCTCACCAAATCACAGGGCCAGTTATACTATAAATTCAAGCATGCCTCCCAAGGCATTGTGGCTGGTCAAGCAGATGGAGCCACAGATCAATTTCTGGGTTCACTCTACTGAAGGATTTCATCCTTATGGACAGATTTAGTGTTGTATCTCCAGAGTTATTCTAGAGAGCAGTAACCTGGTATATGTTCCTGTCCCATTACAGGCTTGATCCAGGGGTCTTGTCCATGGTGAAGTTTGGTTCTGAATGTGTTTAACAAGTGTGTAAATAGATAAATATATCAACTTTGTCCTCCCTTGTTTTTGCTTGCTATGTCGCATTCGTATGCTGCCATGTTGGTGTCAGGAAAATGGAAAATTGTATACTTACCTTTCGGTAATTTTCCTTTCCTGACGCCAATACATGACACATTGTTAAGAGAATGTGATTGTTAAGAGAATGTTGGCCTTGGGAGGCGTGCTTTAATTTATAGTATAACTGGCCCTTTGATTGGGTGAGGGGCAGAGCTAAACCCATTCGTGTGCTGCCATGTATTGGCGTCAGGAAATGAAAAATTCAGAAAGGTAAGTATACAATTATCTGTTATATTTGCACTATACACAAGCTTGATATGCATCTGGCTAATGGGGCAGAAGGGAATGATTTGCATGACTTTGCCCACTATCAAGTAATAATCCTCTTTTTTTGTGGAATCGTGATGAAATGAGAAATGTTAATACGCTCTATTTTAGGAAGAATTTAGTCTGCAAAATTAACTATTTTAAATGTTGCTGGAGCTGAAACTTTTAATTTACTAATTGAGTTTATTTTATTCTGTGTTCTTTGCATCTTTGTTTTTCCTTTTTGTTGTGTATGTGATCAGTATTTAAACACTGAAGATTTACATTTTTTATTAACATTTTTGCTTTTTTCTGTGAAATAAAAAATACCTAAAATAATGTGGGTGATGAGAGGCTGTTTTAGAGCAGAAACTGTTCCGGGATTGTTAAAAGGAGCCTATGTTATCCTCGGGGGTCATTTAGGAACCATTTAAATTCACCGAAAAACATTTTCCCTACTAACTTCAATGCATTTAGGCAAAATGGCAAATTTTTATCCAAATGTGCAGTTTTTCACAAAAATGTTGTGGAAACAAAAACTCCCAATTTCTCTTATCCTAAGTGAGTAATGGAATTTAAAGCCATACTTACTGTTCAGTAAATGCTCAGTCATTGGACTTGGGGGCATATTTATCAAGCGGTGAATGTGACTTCAACATACACTGGTAGAAAACAAACCACAGCCATTTAAAACACATGCACCATAAAGGTTCACCTGCAGTGAATGTTTGGTGAATTAATGTCAGATTCACTGCTTTCTAAATATTATTGTTATTATTATTATAATACAGGATTTATATAGCGCCAACAGTTTGTGCAGCGCTTTACAATATAAGGAAGACATTACAATCACAATACAATTCAAGACAAGATGGTAAGGAGGGCCCTGCCCCTGAGGGCTTACAATCTAAAAGGGAGGGGCAAGTGATACATGAGGAGGTATCTGTGTGGGGATGAATTGTTTGAGAACGCAAATATACCCCAAATGTAATTCTATCTTTCACAAAATTTTCAGAAACTACCGCAGTAAAAACAGAATAATTCTTCTTGTCTGTTTGAGGTTATTATACTATCTTCAATCATTTCCCTACTCTGCCATATTTTTGTTTTTAAATAAAAGTCATGTGATTTAATTTAATAATAATAATAATCTTCATCTCTACCCTTTTCTGGTATTGCACAGCTTGTCTCTGTGCACATGGGATGTTAAAACAATGCATTATGTGATTAAATGCCATGTCTGAAAATGTCTTTAAAGGCAGTAATGGCATCACATTTGGTATTCAATATTCAAATGTAGGATGGTATCTGGAAAAAATCGTAATCTTTCTGTGTGAACGTTTTTGAGCGTATTGTGTGTCGGTAGGAGGGTTGTAGTAGAGAGAATGTAGAGAGAATACCCTTTCAACTGCACAATTACACGATACTCACTTCTATCATATTGGAGTTGTTCAATGTAAGAAAAACATTTTCTACCAAAGAAGGGAAAATTATTGATCTGTTTTGCCACCTTTATATTAATGTTGCAGAAAAAGGTCACCAACAGCTCGAAGTCCTTTTCTTAGATAACGCTGCCTTATATTGTGTGGTGCCCAAATCAGCAGGTTAAGTCACTGATTCATACTGTATAGATGTGCAGTGATTATAAAATACTGTAATTATTTTATTTTACAAATTGCACACATTAAATTGTAGCTCTGCAGCTTTTCCAGGCTCTGAATTCAGGATGCTCCTGGAATATCGACTGGTAAGAGGAGAGTGTTTATAGCTCCCTAGTGATAGGTAAGAAACTAATGATTAGTAATTAGGTTCTGTAGAGAGCCTTGAAGACAAATAATCTATCTGTACCTCAGATGGAAGAAATAAATCTATAGGTTTTCTAATGCCCCGGAATTATAGGGGTTCAAAGATTCATGACTTCACACAACAAAATCCAAAGTTAGTTTAATTGTATCCGCCATGGATTAGTTTTATGTGCCCAAGAACATGAAATGATTTTCACTTGTTCTTATTGATTGATCAAGCAACGATTGTATGTCTGTGGACACTCGGCAACCACTGCAGTGTTACTAGAAGTCTTATCTTTGAGGAAGGTTTAATTGGTTAGGTTGAAGTTTCTTGGCTGACCAGGGCTGTCTCTGATGTCAGTGCATAAACGTGCACAGTTTCTCTTTGTTACTAGGGACCTGACATCAGGACTCAACACTGATTATCAGTCTCCTATTCAATTAAAGCGGCTTAATGGCCAATATCTGTGCGGTCATTGGATAGGTGAATGGTGTTTGCTGGGCCTAAAATCAGGCCCTTGGTAGTAATGTAACTCTAGATTCAAAGAAGCACATAGGGTAGGCATTTCTGGCTACAAAGGTAATAATCAGCACCCTGATCTTAAAAAGGACAACAAAGGCACCCTTAAAAATGTTTAGTAATGGAAATCTAAAAACAGATAATTATAGATAATTACAGGCTTTTTTTATTATTTGCATATTTTTCTTTTCCTCCCCATTCTTGTCACAGTGGCCATTTTTACTATGGGCAGATTAATCCATTTTCCTTTTACTTCCTGGAACATGTGACAGTGCTCATCATGAGAGGAAGACTTGCCCTTCCCCTGAGATTGCATGGGTTTTTACGGTTTACAGATGTGATTTCTTAGGTAGGCACTGACGATGTAGACGTCTCAAAATGCATCTGTGAGGCCAGGGCTTTTTTTAATCACTTTTGCCTCAACCAGGATGTGAAAAAACAATAATTGTAAGTAAAAGCAAAAAATGTTTGTATAACTAATGAATGTAAAATGATTTCATATTAGCATTCAGAGCTGGCTAAATGTCGCCCAATTTCTGTAAATAGCCATCTAGCTTGAAAAACGTCAAATAAAAATTCAGAGGATCCAGGCAGAAAATTGTCGGCTGAACACTGTCTACAGTCAATCAGTTGCAGTCACTTTCGGTTATTCGGCCGTTTTAATACAATAACCAGTTGGGGAGGTTCCCCTATTCATGATGTATAGGGGAATCAAGTGTTTTTTTCTTATTCAGCCAGTGGGCTGAACGATACTAAACTAAAAGTTGAATATATTGCCAGGTATAGGAAATACTTTTCGTTCAACAAATTTGGAATGAACAACAGTATTGCTTTAAGTCTTCTTGCAAGTGTCGTCAATGGCAGTGAGCAAAATAGATGTCCGAGCTAAAATGAATTAATCACACAGACTAACTAGGTGACCTCTGACTGACCCAACAAGGCTCAAGCAGAAATTTCATGACAAGTCAGAGATTGTGAAAACTGGCCTGAGTATAAGCAAACAACTACACAGTAAATACCTAAGGTAAGGCCCTTGATTGCTCACTCAGGTATTTATTTGCACATTTAATTAGCACTGACATATACTGCAACACTATGAAGAGAACATTAAGCCATTTATATCACTAGTCATACTACTACTTTACTAGTACTTCTACTACTACTACTACTACTACTACTACTACTACTGCATACTACTACTAGTCTCATTGTTTTTTAAAATTTGACATTGCTCATACACACACACACACACACACACACACACACACACGCACACTTTATTGTGTTTCTATATCTATATATTGGATACTATCTGCTAATATTACATAAAACAATGATGTTCACTTGCAAAGAAATGCAAGGAAGATGATAATATAATGGCTGTGATATAGAGATCATTAGTAACTGGACTCTGGTAAGTAGTACGTTTTTCCCCCTAAATTAAGCTTCAGATAGTACTTTAGGCCAGCCTTTGTCAATCATGGATCCATGGAACTCTGGGGCTCCTCCAGAGGTTTGTAGGGGTTCATTTCATTACTATCATAGAAACTAATTTTGTCAGTGTGTCTGTAGGTTGGTGTACACTCCATTCTTTTTCCTTCCATTTCCAACTCTCCAAACTATTGATTACACAAAATGTAACATGAGCTTCCAAAAAAATGGGCTGAAAATCTCGGCCTATACTCGAGTATATACGGTAATCATATTTAGTGGGGGTTACCTGAACATTTTTTTAAGGGTTCTTCTGTGGTAAGTACGGTATACAAGGTTTCAAACTCACTAAATTGATTTCAGACCATCCGTTCTAATAGCTAATGGGGTCAAATTGCTGATCAACTTCCACCACAGTGATGAAAAAATTCAAAGGAGCATGTTGGAAGATTTTTCTTGATCGAACGAAATTCTAACAGTAATGTGGTTATTGTTCAGGAAACTCCATTCATGCCAAAATCAAATGTTAAATAAAAATACAAATTCAAACTTTCAAACCACAATCGGCAAGTCTCTGATGGCATTATCGAATGTTGTGACCGGATTTTTTGTATGAACGTCTGTTTGAAAATCTATCCGTGTATACTCTACTGTAAAAGAGTTGAGAAAGGCTGCACCAGATATTTGGTACCCATGAGTTTTGATCAACAGTTGTAGCATGCACCACTCGTACACAAAATGATGGCAACTAGGCAGTTGAGATTATCATAGGTAAATTGTGAGCCATTTGTATAAGGTAACTAATTTCAGGTTTGTATGTATTACATGTGTTTATAATATATTATCTACAAAAGAAAACTGGAAAAAAATGTAAATTTAATTTTTTAAAATTATGGCAGATTGCCATAATAACTGTGCTTTTTTACTTGAAAAATGTCCTATAATTCATTGGTTTATACGGTTGGGTTGATTTACAAAGGGAGTAGAGACTATTCACTTAGCTTAGTAAATAAAATAAAGTTGTGTTTGATTTGAATGCATAATTATATGGAAAGAATTGTAAAAAACAAGCATTGCTTGCACACTTTTAGATAAATGAAGTGAACACAGCTTCACTGTATTTACTAAGTTAAGGAAACAATTATTTTGTTAAGTGAGTGGTCTTTATTCATTTAGTAAGCCAACTCCAACAAATCTTTTAATGGCAAAGTGAACATCAAAAAATCTGCCCCAATCTCTCTTTCCAGTCCTCTGATCTGAAGCAATGTAAGTTGAAATGCAGTCAGTTGTGATTTCAGAGATTTTCTATGGGAAAGGTGAACATATATAGGCTAGGTGCACACCTTTCTGGTGCAATGCTTTATGCCATTAAACTCACGTGCGTAATAGGCATTTTTTCACGTGTTAAGGTGCACCTCATTGATGAAGCTTATTCTAATGAATAGGCTGGCAACACACCAAAACATACCCCCCCAGAAAATGGATGTGCACCATTTGTAGTGATGTAATGTACCACAATGCATGGTAATGTGTTGTCGTGCCTTGTGGTGCGCTGCAACACATATGCCATGGAGCTGCGTTGCTTTAGTGTATTCATCAAAATGGATGGCACTGCAATAACATAACATGTATTACAGTAATGCATGTTTTCCGCAATGTACTGCAGGGGAAAAGTATGAACCCAGTCTTAAAATTAGCAACATGGTGGCAAGGTGGTTATCACTCATGCCTTGAAGTGTTGGTGTCATAGATTGAATTCTTACAACAAACACTGTCTGCTGGTTTATGTGGGTTTGCTCTGTGGTTTCCTCCCACTGTCTAAAAAATACAAGTAGGTTAACAGATTGACCCAAATGATTAGACTGTGAACTCCATTAGGGAGTAGAGACTGATGTGACTGGTCTTTATATGTTACAAAACACTGTATAAATAAATCAATCCACCCTCTGCCTGGTTCACCAGTACAAGAATCTGATGGGTTCTGCTCCAATTCTGATACATTCTCATCAGGAAACTTTGTTAAAATCAATAAAAACAACTCACATATTGCAAATCAAAAATACTGGACATATATTTCTTTGTTAACACAACTTCAACAGTACATTTATACCACACTGCAATGTACGTGTTTTTCCAAATGAATGAGATGTAATGCACCTCCACGCACCAAAATGTACTGCTTGCGGCATTTTGTTGCAGTGCACCATGACACACATTGTGTATTGTAATGTGCTGTTGTGTGTTGCTTTATGCAGGTGCTTTGGGGAGCCATTGCTAAGTGGATTGGGTCATGCACTGTTATATTATTTTAATTCAAACTACAAGCTGAACAAAAAAAAAATTCCTCCATGTGCGCTAAACAGCGTGGATGAATGAATATTTGGATGAATCTCCCGCTGGGCTGTATTGTGACAGCGGTGGGTGTGCAGCTCTCAGAGAACCCGAACAATGATGGCAGCTCATGGGCTGCCATCAATGTTTGCCCACAAAATTTCTGACAGCCTCCTAGATTTTTTGATCTCAGGATGCCACATGGAAGGGTACGGACAGGGCCACCCACTGATTTGATTTCGGCCAGTTCATCAAGAAGTGGACGAATTCCACACAATGTATGGCCAGCTTTAGGCACAGTAGGGCTGAAACATGTAAGTAGGTGTTACTTTTATGGACCGTATGAAATAAAGATACATTTGGAGGAGATTACTTGTGTGCTGCCATCCTGCTGTAAACATATAGTCAAACATAATATGATTGCCAGTGGTGACTTGAAGTGTTGGTGTGTGCAGATCCATTTCTTTGCTAACTTTGGTCTTTTTTTGCAATATTCTTTTTGTCTCAATGACATGCTGACAAGCCCCTGAAAGTTTTACATATACAGTATATACGGAAAAGTCGATCTGTTGACAACTATGATTTAGGTATACTGTAGTTTTATAGCACCATCAAACATTCCATAGTTTGAGGCCAGGTTCCCACCTGGGCAATCTGTGACCGCGCGGCAATCGTGCACGAAAACCGTGCGGATGGCTGCGCAGTCACGGACTCGCACACCACGGCTGATTGCGCTGGCGGTGCCATTGTTTTCTAATTGCACCCCAGTCACGCCAGGCAAATCACGTGTTTTCCCGCAGCGATTCTGCCCGTGCAATCGCACACGATTGGGGGTTAAAAAAACGTGCGGTGCGTGTCGCAAAAAAAAAGGTATATGTACCTTTTTTGAAAGAAAGAGATTCAGTGATGAAGGGTCACTGAGAAGGTTGTTACCACAAATATGTACCTTTTTTCAGTGATTGCTGCGCAGCTGTAACCGCATTAAAATCAATGGGGCTGCAACCGCTTTGTACAGCCGCACAAGATCCCGTGGCCCTGGACGCGTGTCCCGGGATTGCTCAAGTCTGCACCAGCCCTTATGGTAACACTACACATTGCTGTAAACGTAAAAAACAAATATAGGAAAGCAAAGAGCCTTTCCAGCAGGCATTGTTAAAAACAACTATAACAACATGGCTAATGAATAGAAACTACATTGACTCACCGGATCACAATTCCTCCATGCAGTATAGGTCTCTAGTGACTCCCCGTAGGGTACCATCTACACAGGGTTTGTACATTTTCTCCATGCTTGCAAGGGTTTCAACTTAGAATATAAATCTATTACTCAAGCCGACCTTTAATGGTTTGTGTGTAACTGTATCATACTGTAATACATAATCCATATACTATTATACTATAATATATACTACCATACTATGTAGAATGTGTTATTGTATGTTTTATAATACATGCTATAATACATACAATTATATTCCACTTCTATTAAAAGGATTGATCATACATACTTATCATGAACCACTGTGTTGTTTTATACATGAGTCATATAAATTTAAAAATATAAAAATACATATGCTGTCTACGTAAGTCTAGCCATACAAGCTTAGATCTCTTTCATTCAGCCTCCCAGACAGAACAAGGGAAATCACTTGATTCCCCAATCCAATCTAGACTGTGGTGGTGATGACATTGCCACCTACCGCTTGAATTTTGGCCGATTCAGCAAGATTGGCCAAAATGTTTGTGTTTGGCTATCCTAATACATACTGTGGGAGATTTGTCAAATCTGGAGCAGACAGAATCTGGTGCAGCTGCCCATAGTAACCAATCAGCTTCTCTCTTCAGTTTGTTCTATTAAGCTTTGAATGTAAAAGATAGAAGCCCATTGGTTTCCATGTGCAACTGCTCCAGATTCTGTCTGCTTCGGTTTTGATAAACCCCCCACGCTGTAAATAACGAAACTGTACTTTGAGTTTTTTACAAAATATAGAACATTGATCTCGAATTATTGACAAATGCATGAATTTCTACAAACCTACCATATATATTTCTACAAACTTAATTAAAAAAAAAACAATTTCAGAAAAACACAGAATTCAAATTAAGCAACATTTATCTGAACATGGATAGAGACCACCTGAAAAAAAACAAACATTCTAAAATAATGATGCAATAGCATGCAGCATGAAAAAGCAATCAGTGATCCTTCGGTCATATTTTGATTCATTGCTTTCAGATTCAAAACTTTTCACAGCATTTCTAGGCAGGTCTGCAGCCTCCTGTTACATGATAATGTGCAGTCTTCCTCTCTGAGAACTAACACTGGGAACTGACCACACACTGACCAGCATTTTCAACGGTCTTTATTCAGATTAGGGTTACAATCAAATGGCTTTTGGGTGCAATGCAGCCAGCTACACAAGGTCGTTTATAACCACTCATTGGGTAGCTTCACTAGGCACCCTTGCTTAAAGGGTATGTCATATCTAAAAATATTTTGAAAAATGTCTTACCTTTTTAGCTGTTTCTTAGGAGCAGGATTATACATAGGACTCTACAGGCAGCTTCAAGTGGTTGGAATAGATGCAGTGAGATGATAAGGCACTGACTGAGGAACAGTATTTTTAAAAGTTCATTAACATACAAAGTCTGCAGGACTTTAACCCTTTATCAGGACAGACAGTCCTGCTCATCTATTTGACAAGTGATAATGAAATCTGTCAGCACAGAATAGACAGGGTTAGTTATTTGAAACAAAACTCCACCCAACCTCCTAGACAGTGAGAGCTTCATTGCAAAAAGGTAAGCTGCACTTTTAAATACATTGTGCCACGTGAATGGGAACAAATGTATAGTAGGTGTTATCCCAATTTTGCTGCAAAAGTAGAAATACACTTTAAATTAGGGTTGCACAGATACTTTTCGATTACCAGTGCCGATACTTGGCATTTTCATGAGAACTACCAGGGTTGCAGCGGTTGCAGCTGGGACCTGGCTCTGGCGCTCCACCACTGTCCTGAAATCAATAGTATGTATTGTTTTAGAAAAACTGTCACATGACAATAAACAAAAATGTATCAGTACTCGTACTTGTAAGTACTCGGCAAGTATCAGTACTCGTACTCGCAAAACTGGTATCTGTGCATCCCTTTATTTATATTTATAAAAACAAAATTGTACATTAAAACAGAGATGTACAAATCCCAGGAGCTCCGTGTGCACCTTACAGATGACAGCTGCCTCCTAATTTTTGAATTTTTCTCTAGTGTAGTCTTGGAGCTCAAAGGTATTGGTACATGTACTCGTACTTGTACCGAGTACTGTACTTGGTATCTGTGCAACCCTACTTTAAATGCAATATTTCTGTGCTGGACTGTAATGTCTTTACATTGCCAGTCTAGCTGTTTCCTGACACCATGTGTTACAATTATTGTGGCGCAATGAGGAAGGATCAATCAAAAAACACATTCTATTCCTTTACATGAATTTCATGACTGCATATTTGTTTATCATCTCTGGAAATGTCAGGCCTGAATCCCAGCTGTAAGATGTACAGCTACAAATATCATGGTATGCACAATCCATAACATGTTTGTCAGAGGTTAGTCAGAGCTCATTCATAACATGGGGAAAAATGCTGAAAAATTCCATTGGACTCATCCCTTGTCAAGTACACATGGAGACATGCACTTCAGAGCCCTGTGAACCTCAAAACGGAAACCCTCAGGCACACGTGTTCAGTAAACCATACCGTTACAATTATCTCCTGCTCTGATGTACTGGCCATGGGTTATTCCACGTATCTACAGTCAGGCCCATAAGAGCTTCTCAGAAGTGGCAAGAAAGGTCCATTAAAGTAAGTATAAATCTTTGTCAGTGTTGTTTCATTTTCAGGATCTTTAAAAAGGCTTTTGTGCTCACCCCAGCGTATGCTCCCTTGACATCACCTGCCACATGCCTTGCTGTGAAAACATTTTTATATGGAATACATTAAGGATCATCACGAACACACAAAGACATGATAATCACCATGAAAACAAGTTCTTTCGTTTTTTTTTACTATTGAAATAGGCTGAAATATACTCAAGAGAAGATGGTTTATGGAGGAGAAAGAAGTGAAGGAGGTACGTCGGTCAAAAGATAATTCCCTTTGAGAAGCATAACAATTGGCCAACCATTTTATGTTTACAAAAATCATATTTACGTACATACGAAAAAACCCCCCTGAAAAATCAAATATATGTAATGTGATGTGAATGTGCAACTATGTAAAGTGCTGTGTAAATTGTCGGCGCTATATAAATACCTGTAATAAATAAATAAATAAATAAAGACATCCAGTCTATTCTGAATTTTCAATCACATTGTCTACTATTATAGTCAGTAATGGATTAGCAGATAGAGGCGTCTGTGTACGGCCTGCATGACTGGGTTTGAGGCAAGGGGCAGCGAGGTTTAAGCAAATGAAAATTAATTTTTATTTCATTTTAATTCATTTTAATTTAATTTAATCTAATTATTTCAATTAGAGGTTAGTTTGACAAAATAGATGGAGAACGAGGTGGAAGACTAACCTGATTGGTTGGAGGAAGGAGCTGGGAGTTGTAGGTGGATCCCTCAAGAAGGAAGGTTCCAGCTTCAGATGGAGTCAGCAGAGTTAAAGCAGAATCCCAACCACCCTCCCTCCCTCTTTTGGTTTGTTTTTTTTAGAATCTAGTGAAAGTAATTATTGTAATTATGATATGTTTTTCTTTATGTGTTTTAATATTGTCACTGCAGCCGGGCAGGGTATTAAGGTCTCTGAGGCCTCGTTCACACCATCCTCAGTGCGTTCTGGCCCGATTGTGGCTGGAATGCACTGGATCACATTATGGCCGGCTCAGTTTGTTGCGGGGCGGGAGGGGGGTGACGGTGCATTGAAGTGAATGGCACCGCAACTATGCCCTCTGGCCGCAATGCGATCAGCCGCACTGGAACGCAAGGCACATCAATGCCTGTGGTCCGGTCTGGTCAGGTCAGAAAAAATGCTGCAATGCGATCTAGTGTGTTCCGGCCACAATCAGGACTGAACGCACTGAGGATGGTGTGAACGAGGCCTGAAAGACAGTATCTGCAGTTGATGTTTAACTGAGAGTGGGTAGCCAAATCCGGTATGGCATCCCTGCGGTATGGGTCATATGAAGATTAGGCTTCTGTTGCAAAAGAGACCCTGTTGTCTATTCAGCTATAAAAGTTCCTCCAAAGCCTGCCAGCAATGTTTCTTTTGCATGTACATTGAGACTCACAGTCTGGGATGAATTATCTACTACACTCATGCCAATCAAGATGGGCGAAGATGCCAAACATGCAAGAAGGACAACATTTAAGTGGCACCGACAGAGGGAGATTGCCACTGTCGCTGTGTCGGAGGCGTCCCTTTGGTAGGTAAGTCTGTGCACATTATGGCTAAAGCCTACCCACCATGATGCAAATGTAGTTGTTGGAAGGCCCAGTCACTCACTGTATGAACTCAAATTTAAAATCATCTTTTGAATCTTAGTTCATTGTAAACTGGATCTAAAATTGCACTGTAAAGACTAATTTCAGAAATTTCTATAAATGCGAAACATTTATTTTTACAGTTTTCTTTTTCAGTTGAGGGGCTCACACATAGGGCATTTTTCAAGTTCAGTATCAACAGGAAATAGACTTTTCTTCACATACTTGTTCTACCATTTATACACTTCTTTAAAAGTTCAAAGGTAAGGAAAGTAATAATTGTGGCTTTTTTTCTAAAGTAAAAAAAAATAAAAATGTATAAATAAAAATCTAAAGGTATACTTTCAGTGTTCATTAGTAAGAACACAATGTGAAGCTGAAAAAAGCATAACAATTTAATTTTTATAGTAGTGAAGAAAAGAGGTAGACCCTTTGTAAATTTTTCATTGCTGGCTTCACTGAGCTTCCTGTCCTCATGATATCCTATATATCAGAGCATGACAAGGTGTAACCAAGACAAGAAGTGAGGGGAAATGTCCCTGGCGTGGACAAAATGATTTACCAACTCTTCTCTCTTCTAAAAATAAAGTTTTAGCTGGAGTTGAGCTTTAAAATGTATTGAAACTTAAGAACAAGAATTAAATATATTGCAGCTTACCATGCTTAGGTATGGTGGCTGTGTTAGGTTTTTTCAGGTTACTTTTCCTTTATTTTCATCTGGTGACCCTGCTAGGAACACACTTCTTGTGCTAGGGTGATAACTTTTACTCACTGTACTGTATCTATGGAGAAGCAGCATTGTCACCCTAGGACAGGAGTACAGAACAATTCCAGCTCTTATAACCTTCATAACATGCTAATTAACAAAAGGTCAATTAGCATGTTAATGCTAACTGACAAAACCATGGGCAGAGAGCACAGAAAGCTATCAGCTGACAAGATTTGTGTCAGATACTACAGGTATTTTTTTGCACTCATCAAGCAGCTATAACAAAATGCTTTCAGTGATATATTTAACAGACCAAAAAGGAGCAACCAAGAGAAGTTCATTAATAGGGTATAAATACCCTTTATTGTTAGACTGCAAAACAAAGTCCAGTGTGGGCATTGGCATGATGAATAATTATTGCAGTCTTTATGTACAAAGCAGCGTCCAGTGCTACTGACTGCATACAGCTTTCTGCTAGAGAGTTATAGATTTAAATTGTAGGCAGATAGCCAATGTATAGAAGATAGCCAACTTTCTGCTGCTGATGAATCTACAATGACAGTAGTCATTTAAAAAAAATTACAAATCCTTTTATATGATTTTAGCCTGATCTACAACACCACGATCTTGTTGCAAGTGTGACAGATTCAAATGAAAGGCAGTATGTTGTGGTGACGGCTGAACGCCTTACAGATTCTTTATGATGCTAATCCATTACTTAGCTTTCTAGGATAAACACTAGAGCTGGGTACACATCTCTTGTGTTAGGGTATTGTAGGTGGAAGGTAAGACACAAAGGTACATTAGGGTTAACTGTGACCTTACTGGTTATCAAGATGAATGAAGTGTGGAAACTGGGGGAGGAATATTAACCAGGGATTTGCCTTAGTCAATATTTACTGTTCCTTTGCTCTTCCTGGACTGATCGGTCAATATATCTTCATGTTCACCCTAACAAAACTCAATAGCCACTTGATATATTTATATTTTTTCATGCTATTTACTTTAGTGACAATTCCGGCTGGCCCACACACTGCTGAAGGTTTAGCAATGGCAATGAAGATTCTGCAATGAATGTAAAGCTCTCGCTGCTTTAAATGTTTGAAATACATATTTAGCAATGAGATTTAACAAAGGAGTGAACTAGCTGCAATGATGCACACAAAAATAAGCTGTTTTTTTTTGCAGGTAATGTATTGTGGGAACTATTATCATGATACCAACTATTTATTCCCTGTGATCTTCAGTGGGCTGCACATGAATCCGCCTCCTTGGGTTTGCCCACCTTACAGTCTTTAGTGCCATCATATACCAAGGGCACAGGGGTTGTTGTTTTCCAATTGCACTGAAGCTGGCTATAGATCAGCAGACATCTCTCTGATAATGATGACTATAAATACATCTGCCCATTCTTTTACAAGTCTGTTGGGTTCTTGGACACTCTGCCTTCATTGCCAATTCTGTAAGTGGGGCTTACTCTTCTCCATTGCAGATTGAAGGGCAAGTACTGCTCACATGAAGATTATACAGGAAGTTGAAAAATCTTCCTGTATAACGGTGCTCACACAAGTATTGATGTGATCATTTTATTGAACCTTCGATGCAAATAAGCGAATTGAATTTAATATAATCACAAACCAGAGACCCTACATTTGAAAGATTTTGACAGCTCTTACTTGCTTGATTGCAACTCGTGCCGCATTGGTTGGCCGTGGTGGAATTTTGTCATTTGCTTTTGATCACTTGAATAGCTATCTGTGTGTGTGCCAGAGAACTGATCACGCAACAGATAAATTAAATGACTGGTTTTAATTGGTCATTAACATTTATGAATGATTGATCATATTTTAATTTGATATGTGCACATGTTCACAAAGCACAGAACAATACCTTTGTGATGTTTGATAGTTTGATGATGAATTGCATGTTTGCGATTTCTCAGATCTAGATCAATCACAAATTGCTATGTGTAAGACCATCTTAAGCTAGCCACACACTGTTAAGGTGCCCATACACCTTACGACCATCGCAAGACTTTTGTCTTGCGATGGTCGTACGCTTATTGAAAGCTCATACGATCTGCCCACCTTGGACGGGCAGATCGTACTTGCGATCATGGAAAGCCCGCCCCGCTGAGGGGCTCGCTTCCGATGACGGCAATGCAGTACGATCTGCCCACCTTGGACGGGCAGGGCCTGTTCCGCAGCGATCGGACGAGCAGGCTGGAACCCCGCCGACAATCGTACGATTCTCGGCGGGTTTTCGAGCGTGTTGGTTCGACAAAAGACGTGCGACCGTACAGTAGAAATGGCCGCACGTCTTCGTTCTCACTGCTCGATTCTCGTACGATCGCGGGATTTCGCCCGATTCTCGTACGAGAATCGAGCAGCGTATGGGCACCTTTAGATTTTAGATGCTAAATAGCATGGATAGAGGAATCCCCGCTGCTGGCTGTTGTATTCAGCTGCTCTCACAGCTGATGTATAACTGAACAGTGATTGTATTAGATTGGATGCAGGTACTGTCTGGCCAATAATTTCCCACCTGGCTCTTCGACAAAAGTCAATTTAAAAATCACACCAAGTGCTGCCAACAGGGCCACACACAGCTCAAATTTTGGTGGATTCCAGCTGAGAGGGTGGCCAGCTTTAAGCTGGCCATGCACTATGCAACTTTCAGCCATTTTTTGATGAATCAGCCTAAATGTGCACATTGGGTGCCCCTCTCAGCACCCTGTCCTGCATACCTCGATCAGCAGAACGAAGGAGCCATTTGGAAAATCTATGGCAGAATGGTGCTTGTAGCCAATCAGCTGGCGGCCGCTGTCAGAATACAATGGAAACAGCAATGGAATGGAAATGGCAATGAAATGGAAACAGCAGGGGTTCCGTCTGCCATTCAGCATGGATGGAGGAATCTGTTTCTATTTTTTTCGTTCAGCCCGCAGGTTGAACTAAAAAAAATAGAACAGTGTATGGCCAGCTTTAAAGACACATTTCTGCAATTTCCTGAAGCCATCGTTATAATCTTCTTGCACATCAGAAAAAGACTGACAATAGCAAGTGCTGCTTGGAGTCGCACAACGTGGAATCGAGCATCACTAATATATGTTATAGTGATCTTTTTTTGTGGAGCAGCTGGCCCATTAAAAATTTCCACTTGCTGCTGCTTTAGTTAATTAATATTGTTTTAGTGAAAGTAAAGAGTGCTGTTTAACATTATTTTTCATTCCTACTACCTGTTGCTAGTGCAACCCCGATGCAGCAGGAAAAAGTTGTATTTTCTTTTTCATTTTCAGTATTATTTATTAATTGCTTCTCCCTCTCTCAGTACTTTAAGACAATCAGGGCTCTATTACTTTGCTCATTGTCCAAGCATGCTTAAAGAAAGGAAACATTAGTGATAAACACATTGATGTGCTATTGCTGCTTCATTGTCCAGTCACAGGCTTTATTGTTTAACTACACTACAATTTGTAAAGAAGTGCAGGACTTGGCTGTGCTGTCTAGTAGGGGTGTCTGGACCACACGACTGACTAAACAGAATTTAAAATGAAATGTAAAGTTCTTTCAATGCAGAGGAATGCAATGGCATTGCCCAAAAGTTAAATGATGGGTGCTGACCTGAATTATTCCACTCCTTCCCTAAACATGCTAGATTTTACTATGCATTATCTTTGTAGATCCAGAGCATGTTTCTATATTTAAGAATGTTAATGTGACATTGGTAGAGATTATTATGACAGGTATCATTTTTATTCAGCCTGTTGCGCCAAGACGCAAACAGTAAAGTGGACCTGTCAGTAACGAATACAGTATGTCTATGAATAAACTCTGACATATTGGGATATACAGCAAAAGTATAGTTGATTAAAACTCTCTCTCTCTCTCTCTCTCTCTCTCTCTCTCTATCTCTCTCTCTCTCTCTCTCACTCTCTTAAAAACAATGCCATGCAAAGCTGATGTCATGGGTGCACCCTGTGTTAAATGCATATTTGTAAAATTAAGATTTTATAGAAATAATACAAAAGTATATTAGGGGAACATGCTAGATTCAGAGCTGTGTCTCCTAAGCTGAATTATTTAATCATTCCTGTGGCAATCTCTCTATATTCTGTACCCCACACAGCAGCACTTACCTCTGGGCATCCCCTGTCAGCATTACCATGGTTAAAATTGGCCAGGCCCACCACAGCACCGCGGCTGAAAAGCTGCTGCAGTCCCACCATCGGCCACATGTTTCCAAGACCAGCACCAACACCAGGCCTCCCTTCACTTGACCACTCCACTTCTTGAGTGGTGTGGAGGACAGCAGCCCTAGCTCTGCCCAGACACTGAAACATCCTCCGACACTGCTACAACAGGGCAGCCCCTATGGTCTCCATGCCCTCCTGAGCAGTTGCAAAAAAGTATATAAAACATAAATTAAAAACATGTAATGGTAAACATTTAAATAAAATGGACTCCAAATCAAGTTTCAAGATATTCTTCTGTTATTACCCTTTTTTCGCAAAAAAGAAGGTTTTAGAACAGTCTTTAGGAGTCAGTTTAGATCAGTGTTTCTCAACTTTTTTTTCACGGTACCCTTTAAAAAATATGCAAACTCTTGCGGCTGCCCAGTCTAAAATGTAAAAACCATTAATGTAAAAAACAATGGGGGGAATTTATCAAAGCAATTGCAACAGTTTTAGCCTCTTTTTATGTTCAAATCTGTCTTTTAACATGCGCCCCTGTTTTGACGAGAAATTGCACTACTTTTTCAATTGCACGTTTTTTTTGCACCTGTTTTCATCTGCACTTGTTCTGCGGCTGTCTGAAACTAGAGCATTACCTAACAAAACAATCACAACTTATGAAGTCCCCATGACCACTTCGACACGACAGTTAAGCTTTTTGCCTGGGAGTTACAAGTCTTCTTTCCTGGAGTCTATTAAACCTATTTTATGAACAACATTACACTAGCATCATAAATCTGGTGCAAAGTGCATCAAATACATTCTGTGCAAGTTCAAACACTTGCAATTGCTATGACAAATTACCCCAATGTGTGTTCCCACCAAAATCCATACCAGACCCTTATCCAAAATATGGATCCAGTATGGATTTTAACAGGGGAACCCCTGCAAAAAAATGGAAAAAAAGTGGGGTTCCCCCTTAACATCAGAGTCCCCCTTCACATTAGGAGCCCTCTTCATATCAGAACAGTAGAAAGGCATCATGGCACACTCACAAACCAGCATGTAAAACAACTTGTCTCACCACTAAGGATAATAACAGAGGTTTGGATACACGTCTTCTGCAGAGGATGTGAAAGCCGCACTGCCGCGCCAAGGCACCTCTTATAGTGCGGTCCTAACTCTAAACTATGAGAGTCTCCATCTTGGAGCACATGGGGGCAGAAGATTTCAAATTGTTTGCTTTTGCTTGCTTTGCTTTGCTTTTGCTCTTCATATCAGAGCCGCCCTTTCATATTAGAATCTCCCCTTTCACATCAAAGTCCCCTTTGTATATCAGGAGCTATGGCACACTGGTTGAGAAACACTGTTTTAGACAATGGAGGTCAAGCTGACCAGTTTGCAGTGCAATACAGTATAACTTTCTGAGTCAGCTAATCAGTCAAGCAAAACAAATACGTTTACTGTTACAGTTGTCACAAGTGGCATTGCACATGTAAAATTCAAAGTTCTCCGGAAAGTCTTCCCAGCAATATTCTGTGTGAAAAAAAAATGTATGCTGTTTCAGAAATGAAATACATCTGGCACTTTGAAATAATATATGTATTATGGGAGCACTGCCCTTAGCATTTATTTCGTGCTTTAGAATTGAATTCTGGATTTTATTTACAATTTCTGGCTAACAGCCATTTGTTGCAAGAAAATTAAATTAGTCTCATGTGATAAGGTCTAAGATTTGGTAACCATAGTGACTGCACTGCTTATCCCATTTCCCTAAGTGCTGTGACCAGACCCAACCTCACTGTATTTGGCAGCCCAGTTCACATTCCCTGATATACCTGCAGGTCATTTACTATAGGTTTTGTTGGGTTATTGCTAGCCAGCTGTGAACAATATGTGATATGGGCTGACAGTACGTAATACACTAATGTGTATTGGCTGACAACATTTTGGCTAAGGCTCATTGCATATTTGCAGATTAACGTGTGTCTTTAAAAATACAAATTCCAGCCCAATGCCTTTCATGCTTTTAGATTTTTTTTCTTACATTTTTTTTTCTTGCTTAAAAACAGTCTGCCAGTATTGTTAAATATGGGCTATAATACAAAAGCAGTAAATGTGGCAACAGGGCATCCAGCTCTGGAGTGGGCATAGACCTACATTACAATAAATTGTGTAAATATTAATTTCAGGTAACCAATTATGTGCTGATGACGTAAGTAATCAGAAAACTGCTTTTCACATGATTGTGTAGCGCTCACCCCCTAAGGAGCTGCTGGAATACCCAGTTCTTCCATAGCCTGTCTAGGGGATTTAATCAACCAGCTGCCCCAAAAGCATTAACCACCCTCAGCTAGTGACTGATAGAGCTGAGATTCAGGCAAGAAACAGGATGCTGAAGAAGTTTATTAGGACATTTGAACTGGGAGAGAGGTTTAGGGCTTAGGATATACATGAGAAAAATAGACAGACTCCAGACTCACCAGTTCCCTTTCAGTATTCCATAGTGCAGGATTAATAGGAGCATAGGCTGACACTGGGTATTTGAGCAACAGCTGAAGAGGGATAGGCATGGTATCTTCAGTAGGAGAGACACCAGACATGTTCCTGAGGTCCATTCCATTCCAGGCACCTCCAGCAGCCTTCAGCTTCCCTGGTTCTCCTCCCCTATCAGTATTAGGCCTCCTCCAGACTTGAGGCCCAGTAAAACCTTTTTCCACACTTGAGCATCCCCCATCCCCAGGCCAAGCCTGGGGGCAGGTTGGACCTCCAACCAGGACTGAGCTAAAACTCAAGACTAGACTGAGCACATGGCAATTCCCTATAATACATACAGTTCCACAGCATGCACCACTGGCAATAAGAGCCCCAGTGATTGGCTGGTGGACTACAGACACACTCATAATGTCCCCCCATTGGTTGCCCCACACTACAGCAGAGTCACAGCCCACTCAGGCAGGAACAATCAATGCTATTAACCACATAAATGCCAACTATAAACCAGCCCGGCAGACAACAGCTCTGGCAACACTAACTTTCTAGTAGTCACTCCGCTAAAGGTGGTAGGGGCTACAATTGTCTAATTGAAGTTTAAACTTACACAAGTTTTGGTAACATGCTGTTTTTAAGGATGCATCTATTTTATCTATCAGCAAAGGGCCAAAGAAGGCACCACAGTATATTATAGTGCTACAAGTTTCTCCAGCAAAGATCTTATGGCAGTGTTGTTTACGTTAGTAAAAGAACAAAAAAATTAGAAAACAGGTGCGTAACTTCTAATCATTGGGACCATATCAAAACTTTGGGGCTCCCTGCTAACGCTCTCTGTAGTGGCTGGCAGTGTCAGCTATGACAATTTGTGTAATTGATTTTAACATGAAGTATGTATCAAGGACAGGCGGCAGGAGAGCTCTCAGCATAGTTAATACATCACTATGGAGCAGTGCTGGGTATAAAAGTTATAGTAGCGCTAATAATAATAACAACCATAATAACATTTTATATTAATATAAAATGAATAATAATCTTGCACACACTCTTCAACCCTAATACAAACTTCTTTAAATTCTAGCTTCATTAAACATTTTTGTAGAACAACAAACCTCAGCTCTCCTATAAAGTTTTCACACTCTGGGATTTGTGACTAGATGATGCTGAGCTCTGACTTCAGCCCTTCTATACTGGAAATCTCACAGTTTAGTTTTCTTTATCAGACCCCCTAATGGTGACCTCTTTTATCCCTGGCCACATAGCAGCCACATGGACTGCGATGGCAATTGTTACGCCACTGTTAAAAAAAGTCACATTTTCATTAAACAAAGATAGATTATTATTATTGTTATTATACAGGATTTATATAACAGTTTGTGCAGCGCTTTACAATATTAAAGATAAGAAAGATATTACAGTTACAACACATTACAAGTGGGTAAAGAGGACCATGAGGGCTTAAAATCTAAAAGGGAGGGGCAAGTTTAACAAAAGGCGGTAGCAGTGTGGGAATGAGTTGTTTGAGAGAGTAATGTTTCAGTGGTTAGGTTAAGGAGGCATAGGCTTCCCTGAAGAGATGAGTCTTTAGGGATTGCCTAAAAGCAGACAGATTAGGAGAAAGCCGGACAGGTTAGGGTAGGGAATTCCAGAGGATGAAAGAGAATCTAGGGAGGTCCTGGAGGTGAGCATGGGAGAAGCTGATGAGGGAGCTAGATAGCAGGAGGTCTAAGGAGGTGCAGGAGATATAGCTGGGGCAGAGGTGTGAATTATTCTGAGTATTTATGAGGAAATATGGATGTGGGTAGGAAGACCTGGGTTGGATATGGATGGAATGGGAAGTGATTTTCATATTGTCCTTTTGAAATACAGTATAACTCTTTTGGGAATGAAGCCCTCCGCACTCCACCCAAACAGATGGCCAAGATGGCCACCTCCACACAGAGACACAGTGCAAAATAACAATCCATATACCCATTGCACTACTGACCGCTTATCCATAATAAGAATGGTTGGGTGCATCGGCAGTCGACGGATGGCTACCGTCCAGTAATACAAAAAAGTATGGACACCGGCACTCCAAAGGTAGAAGTATGTCTTTTTATTGACGCACGTGCAGGACATGCTCATTGCGACGTTTCGGGGTCACGCAGGATCCCCTTCATTAGGCAGAACAAGTCTTTTTTTGGCTGATGAAGGGGATCCTGCGTGACCCCAAAACGTTGCAAAGAGCATGTTTTGCACGTGCGTCAATAAATAGACATACTTCTACCTTTGGAGTGTCATTGTCCATACTTTTTTACAGTGCAAAAAAAGGCACGGTAATGGAGAAAAGATCGGCAACAGGAAACCTATAGCACAAAGTGACCACTGCCTATTTTAGGCACAACTTCCACAGTTCAGGTTCTCTTTAATAAACATTACCTGGCCCAAATTATAACCTTAACAATTTAACCTAATGAAATGTACAGCATGTACTTCTACACAAACACAGAAGACACAGTATTTTTATTCTGAGATTTTAATGTACAATTAACTGATAAAATATTATAATAAAGTTCCTAAACAATATAAAACAACCAAGGTATGAAGCCTGCAAACTGAGCATGCAAAACAAGAGTAAGTAATTCTCAATCAATACATTTGGCCAATTGTTATCCACAAGTGTTGTGTGTGTCTTATTTGAGTTATGGCACGGCTAGCTAAAGGTATGCTTATTAACATACGCCTCCTCCCACAATCAGCAGGCAATTCATACCTGTCGTATAACAATAAAGTGAAATGTGAGACTGTGACAGTGGCATTTTTCTGCCTGTTGTCTGCTGTGAAGCCGAGGAAGGGAATGATGAGGTTAATGCACAAATCCCTATACACAGTAGCATGAATACTGATTGTAAATGTCACTGTTGTGTGTGAGTTATTTATGCAGAGTCCCAAGATTTGCAATTAGTGCAAGATAACATTTAACTTAGAATGTCATCTATCAATAAAATCTTCATTAATTTAATTACCTTAGGCTACATTTTTCCTGATAAACAAGAACATAGTTGCATGGTATTATTATAGATGGCTAATTATATGTTAAGGCACATGTGAAAATAGTGTGCTATGCTTGCAGTGGTAAATGGTGAAAAAAGCTGGGTGATCAGTTGGGAAAAGCTTTGTGGGGGACTTCAGCTTTAGGATTATACAATGGAAATTGATAGTTTCTGCAGGAGAACTGATCACAACCTTCTTGACCCCTTACAATCTGGCTTTCGCCCCCAACACTCTACTGAAACCACCCTCCTAAAACTCACTAATGACCTACTCACTGCTAAAAACAAAGGCCACTATTCCCTACTCTTGCTATTAGATCTTTCTGCTGCTTTTGACACTGTTGACCACCTGCTCCTCCTCAAAAAACTCCAGTCACTTGGGCTACAAGACTCTGCTCTCTCGTGGTTCTCCTCCTACCTATCTAAGCGCTCCTTTAGCGTCACCTGCAATTCTAAATCCTCCCCTCCTCTTCCTCTTTCTGTAGGGGTTCCCCAAGGCTCTTTCCTTGGACCGCTTCTCTTCTCTATCTACACTTCCTCCCTTGGTCAGTTAATAACCACACATGGCTTCCAATGCTATCTCTATGCCGATGACACTCAAATCTATCTTTCTACTCCACAACTCACCCCCTCAGTGTCCTCTCGTGTCACTAATCTGCTATCCGACATATCCGTCTGGATGTCGCAACACTTCGTAAAACTCAATCTTTCAAAAACAGAGCTCTTGATATTTCCGCCTGCCCGTGCACCTTCTCTCATTGTAAAGCGCTGCACAAACTGTTGGCGCTATATAAATCCTGTATAATAATAATAATAATAACTGAATTTGAAGAAAGTCAGTGTAGAGAGAATAGGGAGGCTTCCATTGCTGAACTTTCCTCCCGCCAGTTCCCAAGCTGACATGCAGATCCAGTAGCTTTAGCACACACATAAAGATTACAGGATAAGAGGGAAGACAGGACTCTGAATCTGTACAATTTCTGGGCCAGTGGCTTAGAAAGTACTTCAGTCACTGGATTTGGAAACAGCCTGGCAGCAAACATTTTCAGAAAGATAACTTAGCAATGACGGCCTTCATATTTCCTCAGTAGAGAGGTCCAATGAAATCAGCACATTCATTAAATGCCAAGATTGCATGTTGTGAGGATAATGTTACATTGCATGACAGCACTGCATATCAGGACAGTTAAGGACAGCTCAGAATCACCACAAAGAGCAGTTTGTTATTTTACATTTTCAAGTTCATTTTTTCAGCATGCTTTCATTTTTGATGTATATTCTCCATGTTTTCAGTTATGTTTATTTTGCTTTCTGCTTCTGTGTTCATAATGCATACTTTGCTCTAAGTGAATGTTTTTATTTCCCTTAAATTTTAGTAAAAAAACAGGAAATTTGGGTGAAATGTTACCAGTTGTTCTAAATGCATTGAGTCTTTGAGAAGGTAAAAAAGCACGGTACAGTGGCTTAGCAGCACTGCGGGTCCCTGGTTCATATCCTGGTCAGGACACTATCCGCAAGGAGTTTGCATGTTCTCCCTGTGCTTGTCTGGGTTCCCCCCCACACTTCAAAGACATCCTGGAAGGTTAATTGGCCCTGTATGTGTTTGTAATTGGGACCTTAGATTGAGGGCAGGGTCTGATGTCAACGAGCAGTATGTAAAGTGCTGTATAAATTGTCGCTGCTATATGATCCTGTATTAAATAAAAAGTGCTTTAAATTGTTCCTGAATGTTACGGAAGCTCTATTTAACTAATTCTGGACCTGGTCTTATGCCAAAAAAGGCCCATAACTAGTCTTGTTATTTTAAAAACAGTATAATTACTAATTTTGACAAAATGAATTTACTTATCATTTACCAATCAGTACACACATGGAGCCTGTATGTGACCAGAACACAAAAGGTGGTAGTAATAGAACAAATGATAATACAATTATTGAAACTTTGTACAGGCCAGGCATGCTCAAGACAGCTTTGTTTGAACTCTGTTGGCTTTTTGATGGTAAAGAAAACCTGTCAGCCATGCCTAACAGCAGAAACCAAAAGATGACTACTATTATTAGTGGGCGCATTAGCAGTTGGCAGGACTGATGTATAGAAATCAGAACCAGTAAAAAAACATCACACCTATTTCAGAGGCACAAAGAGGTGTTTTGTTTTGGCTAATATGGTGGTAATATGAGTAATATCAGACATCTTGTGGTGTCTGTTCTAGAGCATGAATTTTGCTTCCATACTTTTCAAATGGCAGACAGGTTATTTTTTTTTTTAGTTTTCCAGCATACTAGAATCAGTGAAAATTACAGGTACACATGCAGTGGGGTGTCTTGAGCATGGCGGAGAGGGCACTCTGCCCTGGTACAGCCAGATGCATGTTTGACATTGAACCCAATGGTACCTGCACAGAGCTTGATTTGCTGTAGGGCCACTCGAAATGGCCTATTGTCCATGCACAGCAGAGGCAGTACTTAGCCAGCCAGGCTACTTTAAATAGAAAGCAGCGATGCAGGGGGAGAAAGTTAACTAAAAATGTAGTTACCATTGTCTTGTGACTAGGAAACATTGGGGCAATTTAGCTTGCCAAGAGCAGATCTCTCAACAACAATGTACGTTCACCTTGATGTATGAGGCCATCCATTATTTTTTTAAATATTACTCTTTGACAGGTATTCCTTTTTCTAGCTAAAGTGGAAATTAAGCATGTTAATGTATAATATGTAGTTGTAGCACTGTGCTCGTCTGTACTATAAAGGCAAAGGTCTCAGGTTACTTCATTATATGAATGGTCTTGGTAACACAGGTATCTACTACCTGGACTGGACTGGGTCCCATGACTCTTCTGGCAATGTCTTCATTCTCCAGCTTTGTTCAGGCATCAACAAAAATCTAAATTTTACTTGCTGGCCAACAGATGACAAAATCATGTAAATCCTGATCTTTGCACAGTCGACTTTATATTCACACTCCAGCTGCCTTTCACTCTGTGACCTGCCACAACACTACATTGAAGAAAGTGGTCACTGAGTGAGTGGAAACTGAAGAATGCTTCCTACTGCCTATAAGAGAGAGAGAGAGAGAGAGAGAGAGAGAGAGAGAGAGAGAGTTTAAATCAACTATACTTTTGCTGTATATCCCAATATGTCAGAGTTTATTCATAGACATACTGTATTCGTTACTGACAGGTCCACTTTACTGTTTGCGTCTTGGCGCAACAGGCTGAATAAAAATGATACCTGTCATAATAATCTCTACCAATGTCACATTAACATTCTTAAATATAGAAACATGCTCTGGATCTACAAAGATAATGCATAGTAAAATCTAGCATGTTTAGGGAAGGAGTGGAATAATTCAGGTCAGCACCCATCATTTAACTTTTGGGCAATGCCATTGCATTCCTCTGCATTGAAAGAACTTTACATTTCATTTTAAATTCTGTTTAGTCCAGACACCCCTACTAGACAGCACAGCCAAGTCCTGCACTTCTTTACAAATTGTAGTGTAGTTAAACAATAAAGCCTGTGACTGGACAATGAAGCAGCAATAGCACATCAATGTGTTTATCACTAATGTTTCCTTTCTTTAAGCATGCTTGGACAATGAGCAAAGTAATAGAGCCCTGATTGTCTTAAAGTACTGATCTTCCCTCTCCAAGTCTGAATGCTGCAGTACAGGGAATTACAGATGGGTGATATCAAGACAGATTGAAATATTTATGCATGTGTGTTGAAAATACCTAGCTGGATAAAATGGTGTATTTTAATATCTGCCTAGTGGTTCAGCTTTAATATAGTGTTATTCCTTACAAAAGTGGCTGTGCTGATGGACTTTTCAAGTGCCCATCAGTCCAGGATATGATCATTAATGGACTGTGTGCAGTGTTCAACATTAGTAAATTATTATTATTATTATACAGGATTTATATAGCGCCAATAGTTTGCGCAGCGCTTTACAGTATAAGGAAGACATTACAGTCACAATACAATTCAAGACAAGATGGTGAGGGCTTACAATCTAAAATGGATAATAAGTCAGCTGATTAAATAATTGTCTAGTTCAAAAACACAGGGATTTTTCTCTCTGTCACTCCCTGGGTCATTCGTCTATGTCTCTGTAAAGGTGCCCATACACTGCACTATTCTCGTACGAGAATCGCGGGAAATCCCGCGATCGTACGAGAATAGTGCAGTGTATTGAAGGCGTGCGACCGTTTCTACTGTACGGTCGCACGTCTTCCGTCCAACAAGCAGGCTGGAGTTAGTGGCGAGAATAGTGCAGTGTATGGGCACCTTTACAGAGACATAGACAAATGACTCAGGGAGTGACAGAGAGAAAAATCCCTGTGTTTTTGAACTGGACAATTATTTAATCAGCTGACTTATGAATTTTAGTTTCATCCCTTTTTTAATATGAGACTGTCATTTCTTTTTAAACTTTTTTTTAAAAACTTAACTTGATTGCTATCACATAGGGGGCTAAAAATCCTCTATGTGATAGCCAAAAAACAATGTCAGGTCCTCTTTATGGAGACATCAGGGGTCTCTAAGACCCCTAATTTCACCTGAGGACACCCAAAGAAGCTAATAAAGTAGAGAAATGACAGCTAAAGTGATGTAATAGACATCGCTTCCGCCTTTAGAGAGAGAAGGAGGAGAGATCAGCGGTGGGGAATGCTGATCTCTCCTCCTTCTCTGTACAGAGAGGCGGTTCCAGGCTCCGCAGGGGGGACAGCGGTTCCCAGGATAACCAGCAGCGGAGGGGGCCCCGCAATGTGAGTGGATATATAAACGGCTGCAGAGCCGACCGAAAGCTTGTATATAACAGCCGGTAACGGCTGTACACATTACCTGCAGGACCCTGGCCGCGTGCGCCCGCTAGGGGGCGCACACGAGCATTAAAAAGATCACATAAATGTAAATCCACCCGCTTAGAAGCATCTGCCGCCCGCCCGTGTTTTTATGATGGGCGGACGGCAAGAGGTTAAAACTAAACTCCCGCCAGGCAAACAGGTTCATATAAATTAAAAACATAACAGGGAGCTCTTTTACCTATTAAAGGATTTGTATTTCTGTCCATCCAGTCCTGAGAGTTATACAGCACAGAGTAGGGGTTCTGATATATATATATGCTCCAGTTAAGTGACACTTAAGCTGGCCATACACCTTACAACCATCGCAAGACTTTTGTCTTGCGATGATTGTAAGGTAATTAAAAAAACGTACGATCTGCCCATCTTGGACAGGCAGATCGTACTTGCGATGATCGCAAGCCCACCCCGCTGAGGGGCGGGCTTCCGATGACTTCAATGCTGAACTGGCAGTGTGCGCTTGCGCACACCGGCCCGTGCAGCATTTATCATACGAGCAGACCACAAACCCGTCAACAATCGTACGATTCTCGGTGGGTTTTCGAGCCTGCTTGTAAGACAAAAGACGTGCGACCGTACAGTAGAAACGGTTGCACGCCTTCCATACACCTGCCGATTATCGTACGATCGCGGGATTTCTCTGTTCTCTCCTTCTATGCTCCTTGCACTGCAGCTTACCTTCTTGTGCTGCTTCTCCCTCTTCCAGTTTGGCCTCCTCTGTACAGGGACTGTATAAGGATTATGCAAAGTAAAATTCATTTAATTACACTGCTTGTATTCAAATACATACAATGATGTAGTAATGATTAAAAAGCTGCATTAATATGTTTCTTTCCCACAGGTCAGCTTTAATTGACATTGATAAGGATTGCAATAGGCACAGAGAATCTGCCCCATTTTGATTGCTTGTACTGGCATGGGCCACCCCATCAGAAACCAAATGCCTACAAGTGCATTCTCCCTTATGAAGGGACAGCCAAGTCATGAACATCATCCTCCTGGCTTACTGCAGGAGATGCAGGATGTAGCTGGGCCCTCTAGTCATTCAATGCACCCTATGCTCCTTGCTTATATTGCTTTGTGGATGACCCCACTTGATTAAGCAGTACAATAAGGTCTGCCATGTCTACCTACCTGAAAATTACAGCAGTTCATTACCTAAATGGGGTAATATAGAGTGAGGGGCAAGGATTATCCTGTGTCTGGAATTGAGGGAAGCAAGGTGCAGGTGTAAACTAGTGCAGGGTGTTGTCTGTAAATTGTGGCTACCTGCAGAGGATGGGGTGGTACAAGTAGAAGCATCTGCGCCGTATTGTTAAGTGAGGCACGGCATATTATAGAAGTTTATCACAAATATGCTGCATTGGTTTTGTCTCACTTCGTACGTGATGTTGTAATAGCACTGGGCCTGCTTATAGTATTTTGAAGACACAGTTATAGATCCTTCCACCTGCCAAACAGCAAAATGGTAATTGTTTTCAAATGTTGGCAAGTATGTAACACGGCAGAAGATTGTTCATGCATGATTTAATCAGCAGGTCTTGTCTATTTTCGTGGTAGCAGGAATGTATCAGTGGAAAGCTCTGGCTAACCAATATATTGTGCATGTGATTTGTTCAGGGAGCATATCCTGTACATGCCGTGCTCCCCTACATCCTAAGGGATCTGTCCATTGCATATTCTCATTGAGCTGCTGGATTTTACAACAATTCATGAGTCAATATCACAAGGGTGCCTCCTCTTTCTGTCCAGGGAGCTGGTTAAACATCTGGAAAAAGATAAAAAAAATCATTTTTCACCGTCTCTGGCAAAAACTTTTTCCTCTTCCGTCTGGAGAGAATTTAGTGAAGACTTGTTACATATGGAATGCAAGGTTTTTATGTAATGAATTGCACGCACGCCTGACTTATCTGGCCAAATGTGCACTGGATTGTCTGAAGTGCACCTAAGCCCAAAGACTTACGTACCCACAGTCGCCCAATTTATCATTGACATACACAGATTTGAGGACACAGCAGCAGTGCAGCTACGTGTAACATATGCCTCTTTTCCCTCTAAGTTCATGGATGTTAACACTCATTCATGCCTATTTTATTTATAGACTTGGCTTTTTTTTAAAACTTCGCAACATTGACAGAATTAAATCAGTCTCAAAGGGTTTACATAGCACATTTCATACCTTAGGTAACAGGAGATGAAATTACCTGCAGACATATAAGAAAAACAAAGCTTGTGTTATGCAAAATGGGATGCTTATCACTTTAATGTCGCCCTTAAGGCCAGCGTTATGCTTTAGGAATCTTAAGCACAGGTATGACTCCTTGCTTTTTCACTCAGAAAGGACACATCCATAGCCACATTCACAAACAGACATTGCTATCTCTCAAGTGATAAATAAATGCTTAGTACTAGAGGTGAGTGAGCTCCTTACAATCTGCTCCACTAACACTTTGCATAAGCTGCTTCTTGTATCCACTTTTTGGTAGATAAATGCTGCACAGATCCTGGTGGATTACAGTTTTTTTCTTTTATGAAAAATGCTCCCTACTTCCCCCAGATGTCCTGCTTTATTTTTTTTAAAGTCATTAGTGACGTTTTACATTTACAATACACTCTATTATTCAGCTTTATAAATTGTTTCCTTTTTTGACAATTTTTGGCATATGGCTTGTTTTTAGATAAATTAAAGTGATATTTAAGTCAAAGTTGTTTTATGCTATTTTAAATGTTAATGGAAAATCACTTACAATGGATGCTGCTTCTTGATCTTCAAAAGTTTTAGCTTCCTGTAGAATCAGCAGGTCACCTGAGCACTGGAACTGATTTTCTCTTTTAGGTGACTCCTTTCCCTTGCAGGTTCCTCTGGAGCCACTCTTGTGTGTCTCTACAAAACACACAGACACGGCAAAACAAGCTACTCTCCTCCTCCTCTCTCCTTCCTCCTCTTTTCTCAAAGCTAATAGATGGACAGCTACTGGAGTCTGCTCTGTTCCTTGAGATCTCATACTGGACAGGAAGTGGAGCTGAAAGAGTCATAGCTTGGATACATGACTGTAAGTGCTTGGGCAAAAATGAAATGAAAAAGAAATAGTTTGCTGGGTAATGTATATTTGTTTGATTTGATTTATTATTGACAAACCTTATGAGACTTAAATACTTGAAGGGTTGCAAGTATGTGGCCTCTCCAGTATGCTGACAGCAGTGCATTTTATCACAAGGTGGTTGCTTCCAGAGGGGGACTTCCCACCAAAATGGGCCCCATTTCAAAGTACAAGATCAGTGCTGATGAGCATGGGGCAATTTTGCAACTATGATGTCCAAGGCAGTGATCAGGGAATGTGGGCCTAATACCTGCCCCTTTGGGGGTTAGGTAAGTTGATACCCAGCCCTGTTGATTGGGAACTATGTACTCAACTTCAGCCATAGTAAAATGAGAAAATTCACTCCATTTATTTTAATATAAGTTCTCTGTAATCTACCGTAGCCCCGGAACACAGACCACCTGACAAGGTCAGTAGGAGGGCAGTAGGAGTGTACTTTATGAAGCCTGTGCTGTGTAACAGGCTCTCCGTTCACTTCCTGCATCACTTGTCAATTTTAGAATTCTACAGCAAGTTTAAATCTGATTAATGCTTGTGAGAGTAGGACATCCGGACATCCGCTTCTTTGGCTGAATGGGAGAGCAAAATGTAGAACCCAGCGAGAAAAATCCAAACTGTCTGACTCTTTTCCTGAGAACAACCAGCAGGAGGATGTCCATACAGGCTGGAGAGTATGCCCAGGCAGATGACCTTTTCCCTGTCTAACTTCCCATAATACATAATATCAAGCTAAGATCATTTAATTCCTATGGGACTTCATCCATGGACTTGGAGAGAGATGACTGGGTAAAAGAGGTTGCATATTTAGTAGGCAATTATGGCTTCCCCCATATACCTATACTGTATATTTATGATACAGAATCATAAGGTTATTCACTTCGAGCTGATTGCACTTGATAAAAAAAAAATCAGTAATACACAAATAAAACAGCTGCTACTTGTCCACCTACAGAAACAAGAGGATAAAAGTATAATAGTTCTTATACTGTGGCAAAAGGTGTGCTTGTGGAAGAACATATCAAGGTGCACCATGGTGAAATCATCAGAACAGGTGTAAAAATAACTTTTAGCAGAACTGTCCCGGCACTGTAGTCTGAGGATCAAGATGATGATAAGGAAGAAGGAATGTGAAAAGTGCTATAAGATTTGGACGGCACTCTTACTATACTATAAATGTAGATAAACACTCATGGTAAAAAAGTATTTGTGAAAGAAAGCTGCGGAGATGCTCAGATCACAGAATGGGGATGAGTGTAAAGAATAATCTCTGTCCAGCAATGAGAAGTTGACATGGTAACAAGGTACAAGGAAATCTGGGAGGGCTAGAAAGCAGGGTGGAGGGGCATCACCGGATAATTGTAAATTATATAGAACTTTTGGTACAAAAGAGCCCATTCAAAACCAAAGGTTCTTGAGTGAATCGGGGCATTCTGGGTTCAATTTCAACCCGGACAAAATGATTTGCTTATCTCTCTTCAGTACTAGATGTATAACTTCAACTTCACTTTATGTGCATATGGTACAAAGTTTTTTTTCTTTCATATTGTTAACCCAACTTCTGAGTACAAGAGTTTTCGATGGACATCTACAGGCTAGTCTTTTAATAATATGGAAAAGTAATGATCCAAGTAGATCCAAGTACTACATGAACCTCTTTGAAATATGTTGGCGTAATATACATGCTGGATGTTTAGCCTTGATATTTGCTAGATTATGACCAGTATTATAGGGTACAGGACCACAGTATGTATACTATTGTCTTCATAAAAGCATATGTATCATCAGGCTCTGCAGGCTTAAAGTCCATTTCCACCTTTGTTAGTGATTAGCATTTATTGTGGTAATGTGTAGTGATGATGTATACATGTGTGCACATTTTCATGACTCACATTGGCTTTCTTCACTTCTTTATGAATGTTTTATTAGGCCTAAATCATTGAAATTAAACATTTTCTCCACGTCAAATTCAGTCTGGCACCGAGGTCGGATTGTAAAACAGGCTGTAAACAGCTGCCCCCTCCATGTGATTCTGTGTAACACACTCACTAAACACCAGCTCTGCCTTTACACACAATACACTGTCCTTGGTAGGGGTGCCACTATGAATACTAATGAATGGGGGGTGGAGAGTTCACAGAGAACTCACTTGTTATTTACACAGAGCACAGAGGCAGCCATTTCCATGAGGATATGAAGAGGAAAGCTAACAAAAATCATAAGTTTCTGTGTTCATATATAGCAACTGCATATGCCTACTTCATGTTCACTCGGTGTACATTGCTGACATAGGTTTTTTTAATAATACCTCCGCAAAGGTGTAAATGGGCCTTAAATTATGCTACATCTATGCAGCTAATTTGTGTTACTATTGACTTAAAAGGTGAAATGGAAAATATCGTAATCATAGAGAACTGTAATTTACAGCCAGCCATAATTCTCTATACCTTTGAACAATTATGTTTGCACTGTTCAAAGTTTGAGATATTTTTTGATAACCTGTCCCTGATTGGATCTTCTACTATACGCTATCCCAGATTTTGTTTAGTACATTTATATCTGCAGCTGTATACACACATTTAAGACTATGGTATGAAGGGACTAAAGAAACGAATGTACAGTCTAGGGTTTCTCACTCATCTCTTCAGGGAAGCATATCCCACCTCAACCCAACCACTGAACCATCACATTCTCAAACAATTCATTTCCACACAGCTACCTCCTCATGTCACTTCCCCCTCCCTTTTAGATTGTAAGCCCTCACGGGCAGGGCCCTCCTTACCATCTTGTCTTGAATTGTATTGTGATTGTAATGTCTTCCCTATATTGTAAAGAGCTGCGCAAACTGTTGGCGCTATATAAATCTTGTATAATAATAACAAGATAAGATGAATAAGATGATAATTTCCCCTTTAAAAGGTATAGATAATATTTGACCTATTATGTTAAAACACACAATGAAGGGAATTTATCAAACCTGGAGCAGTCAGAGTCTGGAGCGGCTGTGCATGGCAACAAATCAGCTTCTCTCTTTCATTTTCAAATCTTAACTGAACAAAGTGAATAGAGAAGCTGATTGGTTGCCATGCTCAACTGCTTCAGATTCCGTCTGCTCCAATTTTGATATATTCCCCCCACAACATTTGAAGTCATTTTTGTTTAAAAATAATACTACAGCAGTGCTTATTTGCAACTATTGCAAACTTAAAATATGCATTTGTTTTAAATATTGTATGCGCTGGATTATAGCGCCATTAGCATTGCTTGGCTAATATATTCTCTGAATACAATCTAAAGGTAAACAAAAGACAACAATCACATACAAATGCAAAATATAAAATCCTTGCTTACTGTTGTGTATATGAAGCACATGTGTGTTTGCAGTGCTCATGGTTAAAAACATTTGCCAGTATTACACGGATGCTTAAATAAATCCCATTAAACTTCAACTCTTTTCTCATGAATATTACAGGCATGACTTTATATGGCACTAAGATTCCCCTAGCTCCAGTCTGAGCAGACATTAATCAAGTGAATCATTGCATTATAGGTGCATTGTCCATAACCCTTTATCTCAGCCCCTGGGCTCCTCATTACAGAAAGCGCTATTATCTTGGCATATAATTCTGCTATTCCTTCTCTAAACCATTTCATTAACTCTCATTCTGATGCATGTCATATATTAGATAAGTCACTTTATCATGTAATACACTTCAGTACACCCTGTTATGCTATAACAGTTAGTGCCACGTTGCAGAGAAAGGACAAACTGGTTGAACCACAAGGCCCTTTTGTCTACTCAGCACACTTATGCCCTGTTTTGGGACATTTAAATGTGCCATCGCATGGATTTCCTTGCTATAATGCTACCTTGTGTCACAAAACCAACCGCCAAAAGAGCCCTATGTAAGTTCTTTAGTGGTAAGGGGGTGGGACACACAAAAAGCCAGAGCACACAACGGATATTTATCAAGCAGTGCCAAGCCAAACACACGCAGCACAATGGATAGCCCTTACATGGCCCCAGTGATTAATTGTGTTAAATGTGGACAATTTCATGCATTTATCGCTGCTGTGGAAAGACTAGCACCTTATTATAATATGCAAATTCTTGGTATAATGAGTTAATGCAAAACTGTAGGTGATACCAAATCTTCTCCCATTATAGTATTTTATTTATCACACTTTTCCTAATTGCTGGACATTTTCTAGACACATAGAAATATGTTGGATTGGGTAAAAGGCACCTCTACGCAGGATTTTTTAATGATGGTCATAACAGTGTAATAAAAAGGAAAATATTGTTTAAATGTGTTTTATTAGTCCAGTAATAAGGTATTTTAGATGAATGTACAGAAATAGAAACAATATTCCCACTGATTACAGCGGAGCAGAACAGGTAACAATTTAATGTCATGTATGTTTTAAACACAATGAATGTTGTGATGATTTTGAGGATGAATTTACATCATTTAATCCTATGCAATAGTGTAGGGTAACGCGGCTTGAAATAAGTTCACATCTTTTAATGTGTATGCTACAATAATCACGGTTTACTTTGCTTCCACTGCAGTCATGGCTTTCTGGGAATAAAATGCAAATTAGCATTATCTGGGTTAAGTTTACTGAAGGGTATATTATTTTTGTCTGAATAAACAGAGATATAGGAAAGCTGCTGATATACTTGAAATGGTAAGTGAACACGCTGGAAGATACCAAGCTCCATTCACTGCAGGGTAAAAAGAAGTTGGACAATGCAGCTGGCATGGTTCATTGTGCCCTAGGGCAGAATGGTGGGTAAATGATTAGCACTGTGCTTGTAGCACTGGTTTTCTCTGTTCAGTTTCCATTACAGATACTCTCCACATGTATTTTGGAAAATCCCTCTGGTAGGTTAATTAACCTCTACCCTTATTCCCCCCAGAATGTGTTCATTTGTATACAGTTACACTATAGTCCTTCTGGGGCAGGAGTTGATTTGAATAGGTAAACCGTATATAAATAAAAGAAATAATAATAATAATAATCACAGAGGCGCCGGAAAACAAGAGCATTACACCAATTTCTGGTGTCCAAAAATAATAATTTCATCATAGATATCCAAAATAACAAGCCTACGGGTTTTGGGAGTTGTGCTTCCTTCATCTGGGTTTAAAAAATGGATGGATTGCATCAGCAGCTAGTTGCTGGCTTGTTATCTTGGATTTCTACAATTAACCCCTTCATGACTGAGGCCCTTTTTTCAATTTTTGCACCCATGTTATATTCCACATTTTAGGCCTGAAAATGACGTAAAACCCCCCAACATTATATATTTTCTGAATGCCAAGACCCTATAGAATAAAATGGTGGTAGTTGAAAATTTTTATGTTGCGCAATATTAGCGCAACTCCTTATTAAACCCCAAAATTTAGTGACAAATTTAATTAAATGCCCCAAAACACAACAAATTACCCATTTTTTAAATGAAATATAAAAGATGAGGTTACAACGAGTAAAACGATACCCAACATGCCCAGTTTACAGATTGCGTGCGACCGTGAAACGGCGAAAAACTGCAGTACCCCAAAAAGTCAATAAAAGACACTTTAAAAGCCCCCACAGGTCATCAATTTAGAAATACCCCAAAATACTGGCCCTAGGATTATTGCTCTCACTCCGGCGTGCGCGGCGATACCCAACATGTGTAGCGCGTTCGTCGTTTTCATGCGTAGGCGCACCCGACGCGTGTTTACGTGGTACTTTAAAACATTTTCTTTATTATTATTAGATTTATTTTATTTAAATTTAATTTTAAAAACTGTTTTTTTTTTTTTTAACTTTACTTTGACTGCTATCACATGGAAGCGATCTGGCGACAGGTAAGTCGCCAGGATCGCTTCTGTTGTAAAGCCGACAGTCGGCTCTACAAGTTTAAACAGAGTCCCGGCGGCAAAAGTCGCCGGGAGTCTGTTTAAACAGCCCCGATGCTGGCGACGTACACTGTACGTCGTCAGTCACGAAGGGGTTAAATAAATATTTTTCAGACTCCAAAACTATCATTGTGCCCTCTTGTTTTCATAGACTTCTTGATTTTACCCAAGACAGCTGTAAATTTCATGTCTAAGAGCTGTTTAACCATAGATATTGTACTCTACAATATAAGATTTCACTCTATTTATTCAAAATTGCTGTAGTGACTCCAACCCGCACTCTTCCAATAATAAGCATTATGATACACAGACTATGGTGGCCAGAGTGGAGAAACAGAAGGCCTGAAAGAGATCACGTTGACAGACTATAGATTTTATAAGCACGTATTTTATGCATGTTATTTACGTTTAACCTCCCTGGCGGTCTGATTATTATTTTTGTTTCCTTTTTTGTTCTATCTCTTTTTCTTTTTTCAACTTTTAAAATTCCCGCCGGTTCCCCCCCCTGCGATGCGGACGCTCGCAAGGGACGGAACCCGGAAGACGGATGCCGTCATCGGCCGGAGGACACAGTGGGGATCATGGACAAGGTAAAAGAGGCTACGCTGTAATCCCGAGTGTGGCTCGGGGTTACCGCTTATGGTACTGAAAATTCACCCCGAGCCACACTCGGGAATACCGCCAAAGGAGGTTAAAAGCCTCTCCTTTGTAGACATTCAGAAACCCTGAGACTGCTGCTGGGTGCGCCATTTTAGATCAGTCAGCAGCCCCAGCAGAGGCGTAACTAGAAACTTCAGTGCCCTGGTGCAAGAAACCATGAAGGGGCCCCCCGACTGACATGGAAAGGAGCTGTGGAGAGTTGGCCTGCTGCATGCCAGGAGCTGAGGCAGTTAACGGAGCCCTCTTCCTCTTCTCCAGGCATCCCCAAGTGGTGGAACTACCAGAGTCACAGCTCTAACTGGGCCCTGGTGTTCCACCACTTGGGAACGGGTCCGTTAACCACCAAGGTGCCGACATTGCATCCTGGAACTACAACTCCCAGCAGGCAGATGCTCCGCAGCTCTTTCCCATGGTGGTTAATATGGGGATATGGGCGGTCTCACCAGCACTACGGGCGGAGACAAAGTGTATTAAAGGTAATTAGTGGATAATTTTACAACAGTGCAGAAGATGTACTATGCAGCAATACTCTAATATAACACTTAGCCTCCTCATTAACTTAAAGTGTATCTAAACCTAATTTGTTTTTAACATTTTGCATACACTGGCAAGGAGTTAGAACACCTGTCAGGTTTTTATTGCTGTCTATGTCTCTGTTATGGAGATTTCATTATTTGTCCACTGTCAAATAATGATGACCACTGTCAAAGATGTGGGAAAATGCTAAATTGTAAGTTGTCATTAGTACAGGAAAAGTGAGGACACTTGTTCAGATGACAACTGTCTTTTAGAGCCATTCCTATTTATTCCCAGAGAATGTTTGTACAAGTCATTCTGAATTGAGAAAGCTGGTCGGATGTCCAGTGAAACGTCTTCAAGAAAAATACAGCAAGTCCAGTTGCCTTGACTTATTTTTTACAGATACACCATGACCTGGATAAATGAAAACCTTCACAGACATGTCTATTAGAGCATTTCTTTCACTTTGGAGAGATTTCCTCTTACATTCTAGACATTGTAGTTGTATCTAGAAGACAAGAAGGCAAGGGAAATCTCTGCAATGGGAAACACATGGCAATAAAAAACCTTGAGGGGTTTTAACTATCCCCAACTCCAACACAACCACCAACTCTACCAAGATCACCTGAACAATAGGTTCTATACTTACCTTACACTGAAAACTCTGGTGTCCATTGCTAACAGTTGCACACATTCACCCAAATAGTGGCACCAAAAATGAATGATTAATGTGAATAGACCCAATTCCATACTCAGAGAAGGAATAATGTACTGTAAATGTGCAGCTGTCACTGTTGTACCAGGATTTCAGCAGTCTCATTCAGGTTGGGCAGATATTTTCCTAATTCACACCAGTCATTTTAGGGGGAATATATGTTTTATTTGTAGTCAAAACCATTTTAGGCAACTATAAGCACTTTTAACACTTGCAAGCGATACAGTGCCCATCTGAGCCCAACACACTGGATCCACAGAAGATGCAAACAGGAGGACTAAAACATTAGTAATACAATAACTGCAATATGATATGCAGGGTGATTATCAGTGTCTGGGTCATAGTTTTATTCTTCTTGCATTAAAAATGCAGGCAGGGAGAGGAAGATTGTGGCCATAGGCTTGTCTGATTAAATCCTGCTTTGCGATTTTGGGAAGTCACAGCTAACTAATTTTGGATAAATGCATACATTTTAACCAGAAGCCTTTGCTTTATAAGTAAACAAAATACTAATAGCATGGATTTCATATTGTATGAAAGCAAATAGTATAACACAATATTAGTTATCATTTAAAGTGCATCCAAAGCCATGTTTTTGTTTTGGATATCGTGGTGAGTTATTAGAACATTCGTCACATCTTTACGGCTGTCTACATCTTTGTCCCGATGACCATTGTCATCGTGACTGAACGTGAGGGAACACTGAAGATTTTGAGTCTTTGGAACAGGACTAGATGGTGAGACTTCCAATTTGGGACACATGATCCAAGGGGAATTCCCTTTCTTTGGAGAGATCTCCTCTCACTTTCTGCTGTCTCAACATAAGAAATAAAGGAAAGTGGAGCACAGACAGCAAAAAAACAAACAAACTTATGAGGCGTTTAAAACATTAATTTCTCTATCTAAAGCTTTAAAATGTTTTGGATTTAGATATACTTTAAAAATGACAAATGGAAGACAAATACAGGGGTTCCCACTTTCTTGCTTAAAGAAGAAAACCCCTTCAAGATGGAGGTTAGAGTACATAGATGACTTATGAGGATTTTGCTATTGGGCACTTTCACATATACTTCTAATTTTACTCAAGTCCATCACACATCAGTAAGTTATCTGGGTATTCTGTAATTACATTCTGTGTGCAAAGGTACTGTATCTGTTTTCACACATGTATGTCTGCCATGGAATAACTTTAAGTGGGACTGTTCTTTGAAGTGAACCTGTGGCCGTGCTATGCACACTAAGGTATTTACATATTCTGAGCAATCAGTAAAAGTACTTTAAGGCAAGCCCTCATTCACCTCTGTGGCTGTAGGTATTTGGGAGAAACTCATATTCAAATTTCACAACTGTTGGACAGAAACCTTTTTTGCTATTACTTTCAATGGCTGTCTGCCAGCCCTCTAATGTAAACAGCCAATGGGTGTTTCAAAGCTGTTACATACTGAATAAACCAGACTTTAGAGTCTTGTGAGATCTTTGTGTTTCCTTAAGGGTGAATTACTTCACAGTACCAGCAGCTAGAAAAGTCAAGGATTGATTGTTTTCAAAGTTTTATGTAAATACAGGCTGTGGCAAAAGTCAAGATACATAGAAAAAATGGTTGGCAATGGTCGGATCAACAGTTTCCACATTTGTGGATTGGCTGCCGCAATCCTCGTGGAATGGCCTCTGAGATCCTCTGATCTTTCCCCACTCAACTTTTACTTGTGGGGCCACATAAAAGACGTGGTGCACAAGGAAAAGATTAGAAACATGGATCATTTGTCTTGAATTGTATTTTGATTGTAATGTCTTCCTTACATTGTAAACCGCTGCACAAACTGTTAGCGCTATATAAATCCTGTATAATAAAAATAATAATCATTTAAAGGAACGCATTCAAAATACAATTACATGCATAACAACATATATCTTGGAACATGTTCGCCATGAGTGGGAGGGAAGACTTTACTTGTGTGTAGAATGAGGTGGACAACACATAGAGCCCTGGTTCCCAAAAGTGGGTCGCGACCCCGTGTTTAGTGGGTTGCTGCATGCCTTCCACTTTTCTAGGTGAGAGGGTCTTCTGCCTCCCCCTAGCACTGCCAGTTCTCACGCCAAGCAGCCATTCAAAATACGCTACCCAGCGCCGGGTGTCACCTTGAGGTGGCATGGTGTGGGCTGCATTGCTAACAGCTCCCTCACATGTCCTGTGGTTGGACCGGAGTAACATCACATTCTGGCTCCCTGCACCTCTACAGGGCATACAAGGGAGCTGTACAAGCAATGCACATATGGATGGAGCTTTGTCACAGCACAGCAGCCCACACTGGATCCCAGGCTGAGGATCCCCTCCAGTTCTCGTATGATAGGGAGACTGGGTGGACCTTAAAAAATATATATATAATTGTGCAGTGTGTATGTGTGTGTGAAAATGTCAGTGAATGTGTGAGATTGTCTCTGTGGTTGTGTATGTACAGTATGTCAGTGTTTTTGAGGGCCCATCTACACTAGTACAGTGCGTTAATCACATAGTGTTAACGCACTGTACCACACAATCGCACCTACCGTGCTTTCTGGTGTGGGAGGTGTTGCATCGCCATTCATTTGAATGGTTTTCTTTCCTCCCCGCTAGGCGCTGCTCTGTGTCCCAGCGGGGAGGAGAGAAAGTGACAGCCGGCTGAGCACTGCAAGAGGAGAGCACTGTGTTTGTGTTTTTTTTTTGGGGGGGGGCCAAAAAAAATTCTTGCACCAGGGCCCTTTGTTCCTTAGGTCCGCCACTGCACAGTTCGTACACCTGCACCGGAACGCGCGGTACCCTAATGCTGTGCGTTCCATTGCAGTATGACTTGGGTCGCGACTTAATGACCAAGGACAAATGTGGGTCCTGAGGTTACACAGGTTGAGAACCACTGACGTAGAGAATATTTTGTAACATCTTGTAATGAATATTTTGTAAATAAAGGTACATTTAGCTTCAATTTCCAATTTTCCCTATGTATGGTGATTGTACTTTATAGTCTGCACATAGGCGCAGTTTAAAGGACCATTAGTGAACTTTGCAATGTGTTTATCATGGAAAACATATCTCAAGATGTTGTGGGTAACCCCAGTGAGAAATATAGCACTGTAAAGCTATTATTTTACATTTTAAATACTTCACATAATTGTATTGGTTTGAGTACAACAGGCAAGCTCAAAGCAGCTTAAAAACTATCTTGTGTTTAAGAAACAGGAAGACATTTATAAAAAAGGAAACGGGAAGCGTTGCCAAAGGGGAGCAGTAAGCTGCATTTTCTCGAGTACAAGTTTGAAAATGAAAGTTGGATTGCATAGTTGCTGTGGGCAATGCCTCAACTTATATTTCACAGCAGCAGAACTAGCCTTACGCTAATGGTTTTGGTTGATGTTACAAATTGGGACTCAATGAAAAGCTAGCATTGTTATAGCTGTAAATGTTTCACATATGTTGGCTGCAGGTGTCAGACGGAAAAATCTCATTCTATCTTAACTCACTATGGTGTCTTCTTGAAGGTTTGGTCCCCACACGGGTATTACTGGTGTCTTTAAGGGTTTATACATTGTAAGTGTATATGAACACCACAAGAAAATGTGGTGAAAAGATGCGTCACATCTACAAAGATGTGGTGGCTTCATGATTGTCTTTTTTTAGCCTCTTTTCCTTTATTTTCTCCTGATCATACAGCCAGTAACACAATTCCTATCCTAGGGTGACAACGCTCACTCGCTGCCAGGGCCGGATTTCCCATGAGGCCAACCGAGGCCCGGCCTTGGGGCAGCAAGGAGTAGAGAGGCAGCAGGGGTGTGGAATTTCTATCTCCCGATGCACGGGGCATGCAGTTCCGGGCGTCGGGGCAGGTAGATGTTTTCTACATTAAGGCAAGCAGGGCTAAATGTACAGCGGGGGAGCCGCCGCTTGTTTTGTACAAGTGATCCCGGCGATGTCACCGAGATCACTTCTATGCAACCTGCATACAGAGGGGCACATTGAGGAACCTGGCACAGGGAGAGATAATACATTCGGCCCTGCTCACTGCACTGTATCTATGGAGGAGCAAAATTGTCACCCCAGGAGAGGACTAGAGAACACCTCCTCTTCTTCTCTTTTCCATACCACTGGTGGGGAGGGAATGCTTTGCATCCTCCAGAGAGAGAACTGAGAACAATGTAACCGATAAGAGTGCAGTACGGTCAGGGGGAAGTTACTTGCCAAGATTGCTGGCAGGATCAACAGTTTGTTTTTGCACTTGCCACACATTTAACAAAATTCATATTTAACAGACCAAAGGGGAATAAATAAGAAAAGTTAATTTTTAGGGATTGCATACTCAACCCTAATAGATTGTACTGCTGACTTTTTAGTCCTAATTGTTGGGCTACATTCACATGGGGCTGGGATCCCTGTGGCAAGAACCTATGGATTCCTGCGGCAGGAATGAATGCCAGGTGTCCCCATTCAGATGCTGCCACTGTGTCCATGAAGTATATGACAGGGTGACACAGGCCATGTCTATCCTGAGTCCAGGGACAATCATGTATCCCAAACTGCGTGTAATCATACCATGTACATAGATGTGGCCGTTGTTACCCTGTCATTTACTTAAATGTCAGGGCCTTCCCTTTAATGAGGCAGCCTGAGGTTGTTGCCTCAGAGAGCATCTCTTTGGGTCACCCGAAGGGGTGGTACAATGTTTGCAGTGTACTTGCCACCCTCTTTCCAGCCAGAGCATCCCAGGTTACCTAAGGTTAGAGATGCAGACCCTATTCATGCCATGTTGATTACTAATGTGATTGCACACATTTGTAAAAATTAAACGACTGACCAGCGGCTGGATCATTTTCATTGATCCAATTACATTCTACTTTCCAAAACCGGCATCTCACACTGATGATAGTTATATGTAAAAAGGTCCTTTAAAAAAAATGTTGTACTATATTCTTGCTAAATAATCCATATTCGATAGAATAGTCATAACGGGGCCTCTTTAAGAGACGTTAATGGAAAGCTTCTTTTTTGCCATAGCAGTTTGTATGGATTGGGCAAACTCCATGTCACATTGGGTGTCCTAATTCTGTGGCCTCGGGGGAGACAGGTGGTAGTTCCTATAAAACACAAGCTTTAAAATGAGAGAAATGAAGAAAAACAATAATACAGATCATGAGCGGCATCAGATCAGCTTCAATCTTCTATGACTCACGGCTCGTTTTCATAGCAGAAAATTTAGTAGCTTGATATTTTGTTTATTTAACATCTGTTAAATATTAACTCATTTGACGCTCATTCTGGGTTCTCTTGTCTTCGGTTGCCTTCCCCCTCCAGTGTGACTCAAGGTTGATGAAAATTCTTCATCACCCTGCAGATGACCCCAGGCCTCAGGTCGCTCAGGGGTAAAGACGATTAAAGCTGCATCAGCCTCCCGATCAAATGTGATATGAGCAGATCATGCCGCACATCACGGTTGGCTGCTGTCTGAATGCCATCATAAGAATTTGCACACCCTAAGGCAGAGCTGCCAAATCTTAACTGCATTAATTATCGTCAATGAAGTCATAGATCCTGGAGAATCTTCGTATAATTCAGTTAATAAGTCAATCAAGCATGAGGTACAAATACAAAGAAAGCTGAACTTCATTAGCTTCTGCTCTTGCTGCAGTGATATCGGGGTGACTGATAACGTACATACACTGATGGATCGTGTTTGTTTCACACGCAATTGCAGAACCTCTAATGCTGTCAACCCAATTCTCTTAGATCTGTATTTTATATTCATCTCTTATGGTTTTGTCGTAACAGCAAAAAACACAGGACTTCAAAGAATTCTACTTTACCATTTACATCAGGACTTGCCCTTATGGATCATACAGGGTAAATTAGTATTAAACTCTCCATTTTTCTTTCAATAATGAATCCAGATCAAACAAATATACATTTCCCAGCAAAGTATTTCTTTACATTTTCACCCAACACTTACAGTCGTCATGTTTTCAGACAGCTCCGGCTCTCTCAGATCAGCTTCCTTGAATCTCATGTCCAGTAGAAGATCACAAGGAACAGAGCAGTCTCCAGGAACTGTCCATCTCCTAGCCTGGAGAAGGAAAGAAGGAGGAGAAGGAAGCAAGGATCAGAGGATTGGATTGCCCCGCAGTGCCTGTGTATTTGTAGACACACACAGCCTACTAGCACACACAAGGGTGGCTCCATAGGACCCTGCAAGGGAAAGGAGCCTCACTAAAACAGGATGTCAGGGCCAGTGCTCAGGGGACGAGCTGGTTCTGTAGAAAACTAAACCTTTTTAGCATAAAGAATCAGCGTCCATTGTAAGTGATTTCATCAGCTTTTGAAATAGCTTAACCACCTGCTGTCCGGCCGTTGTAATTAAACGGCCGGACAGCGGCTTCTTGAATGCGGGTGGGCGTTTTTAAACGTCCCATTCCGCCCCGTACGTGCCCGCCGCAAGGCGGCGCGCACGAGCGGGAAATCAGCCTGCAATGTAAACAGCCGGCGATGGCTGTTTACATACAAGCGTTCGGACGTCTGTAGGCGATCCTGAGCTCCACTGTGCCCGGTGCGAGCCCGGGACCAGCACAGCAGCTATGACTTGCTCTGCAGCCGGAGATCAAACGGAGCTCAGTACACAAGCTTTGTTTGATCTCCTCTTCGGAATGCAGGCAGTGATGTGTATTACATCACTGCCTGCATTCAGTGTCACTCTCCGGTACAGAAACCGGAGAGAAGCTGGTGAAGCAGGTGTTTGCTTCATCAGCTTCTCTGGGGGTCCCTAGGTGACATTAGGGGTCTTAAAGACCCCCGATGTCTCCATAAAGAGGACCTGTCACTGAAAATTGGCTATCACAAAGGGGGCTTGTTAGTCCCCTATGTGATAGCAATAAAGTTAAGTGAAAAAAACATGTTTAAAATAATTAGTTACAAAAAAATATAAAAAAATTAAAAGTCACATATAAAGGTAATAAAAAAATGCAAAATTTTTTTTTAAGTCCCCCGCCCCCACATACACATGCAAACATGCATCGAGTGCGCCTAAGTGCGTAAACGACGATTGCGCCCATTACGCCGCACATGTTACGTATTGCTGCGAACGTCGGAATGAGAGCAATAGTTCTAGGACCATCAATCACTGATAACACTAACCGGATAAGCGATAAAAGCTTTTAAAGCGTCGCCTATGGCCAATTTTGGGTATGGTAGTTTATGTGAGTTCGCGGACGCAATTTTAAAGCTTAACATGTTTGGTGTCTATTTACCTGACGTGACCCCGTCTTTTATATTTTGCCAAAAATTTGGGTAATAATAACTGTTTTATAACATAAGGTAGGGAAAACAGTTTTTCCCCCTAAATTTTCTGTACTTTTTTCGTTATATAGTAAAAAATAAAAACCCCCAGTGGTGATTAAATACCACCAAAAGAAAGCTCGATCTGTCCCCAAAAAATGGTATAAAATTCATTTCAGTACAGCGTTGCACGACGGAATGAATGTCAGTCAAAGTACCGCAGCGCTGAATACTGAAAAATGGCCTGGCCAGGAAGGGGGTGTAAACACTCCGATCAACAAGTGGTTAAAAACCTTTTGACTTTAATATCACTTTAATGTCCCTGCCACATTCATACAAGCATACGCACACACACGTGTTTTACAATCCACATACTTAATCATATGTATTGAATTGTATTGTATTGGATGAAGCCCGAGCCAATACAGGGATAAAGTACAAACTGTGTACAGAGAGACATTATGTCATTTAGAGTTGTAAAGTCCCAGCATATTATATTCTGATTGGCTGCAGTCACTGTTTGCCTGAAAATTTTCAGCCCAGCTCCTCCGGCAGAAGTCCTCTGAGTAATTGACTTTTGTCGAGCCAGCAGGGCCACCCACTGTAAAACCCATGCAAAACGAAAACAAAATTGGGAATTTAAGCAGTGACCCCAGTGCTGCAAGCTTAGAGTACCAACTACTGTATGTAGCCACTCTACTACCCTAAACCTTTCAATGCCAATGTCTGCCTCATGTGACATGACATAGCTCCCACGAACAGTGAGATGATAAGAAAGTCTGCAGATTCCTGAAACACAAAGCTTTCATCTTATTTCCTGTTAGCTTAATTTGCACTTTATATGCAATGCAAATAAGTTATAAGGAAATGTTGCTTTTACTGCACAATCACTTTCCTATAAAGGCTCAGTATAATATAAATACTGTATATTATGCCGCATAGAAAACCTCACTTCTCATAATAAATGCTTTTAACCACATTGACAACTTTGTCATTGAGTAATGAAGATACATGGGAAGTACAGGAACAGACAGGAACAGTGCCTCTAGTGGACAAAACAGTTCCTGGAACATGACACACTGACAACCATCTACACTATATTATGTGGGATACAATCATTTAATTATCTATCTATCTATCTATCTATCTATCTATCTATCTATCTATCTATCTATCTATCTATCTATCTATCTATCTATCTATCTATCTATCTATCTATCTATCTATCTATCTATCTGTCTATCTATGGGCCACAAAGAAAATAAAGAAATGGCCCCATGTGATTATCGCCTCTGCCACTCTTAGTATACACTTAATAATGTATTTTATAAAATTATTATTGTTTAGTCAATGCTTGGCATTAAGGCAGGGGTGGTCAACTATGGCCCTCCAGCTGTTGCGGAACTACAAGTCCCAGGAGCAGACATTCCAACTCTCCCGGATGTATCGGGAGTCTCCTGCTATAAGATAGCAGCTCCCTGTCGCCCTCGAGAGAAACAATTTATTCTGGAAAGGTTTACTTTGCTTTATCTAGCAGAGTAAACCTTTCCTGGATACCTGGTGGTCCTACTCCCCTGCTATCTGCTTTTTTATTTTATTTTGACAGTGGCTGCTGGCCCATCACAGTAAAAAAGCAACATATAGCATGGGAATGAATAGCTAGGCTGCTATTGGCTATTTCAATTTGCAATAGCTAATAGCAGACTGGCTATTGCACCCGCCCACTGCTGCTGCCAATCAGCAGAGGTGGACCTGAAGTTCTCCTATTGCAAATTGAAATAGTCAATAGCAGACTAGCTTTTCATGTCCATGCTATTTGTTGTTTTACTTATTTTATTTTGACGGCAGCCACTGTCAAAATAAAAAAGGAAACCAGAAAGGGCACCTCCCTGAAATGAGGATGGTCTGCAAGACTTACACTTACAGGCATGACTCCCAGAGGCAGAGGCATTTTGGGATTTGTAGTTAAAGGAGAACTATGGGGTTAAGTATTTTCCCCATAGTTCTCCTTAGGGTAACAGGAGGACACAAACTTGCGTCCTCCCGTCACCCTAGGCTCAGTATACCGCGAGTTGTAGCTCACGGTATACTGAGATGCCGCAGCTGAAGCGGATCCCGACAATTGTGCCGGGATCCGCCCAGCTGCGTGACTGACAGCTGGCTCTGCCTATCTAGAGGCAGAGCCAGCTGTACCCGCCCCCTCCCCCGTCCGTTCCGTCAGTCAGCGCTGGCGGATCGGAGCGGGGGAATCCAGCCCCTCCCCTGTCACGGCAGAGAGCCGTGACAGGATCGAGAGGTGAGCGAACGCCGGTATGTGTTCGCTCACCTTCCGATCTACTGAGCCGACTTCTGACAGTCTCATTGTCACAGGTCGGCTAGAACTATGAGGTGAGTGAAAGTCACTCAGCTCATAGTTCTCCTTTAAAGCACAGCTGGAGGGCCGGAGTTGCCCACCCCTGTATTAAGAAATACTGTAGTTATGAATAAGCTTTGGGTTGCATTCTGGTCCTTTCTTTCAGGTTTGATGGTGACTGGAGTTGCTGGGCAGAGGTAGATTGGGAGGCTACTACAGGTGGATGGAGGTGGCTGTCGCTATGTGAAACATCTGTCAAGCTGCAAGCTGATTGGTGTCTCAACTTTTGGAGGGAAAACAGCTGCCCAATGATTGTCTCTGCTCCCCATTATATATGGTGTCAGTGAGGCAGCTGTTAGTCGCAGCCACTCTTTATGGGGCAATGTCACTCCTCTGTAGGTGAACAGTGGGTGTAGTTGTATTCTTGGTCTGAATTCGGTTGATAGCACAAAGACTAAGCAGTTTTAGTCAGTTTATGGCTTCTTTGGTTACAGTTTGCTATTAAGTTTGTTTAATTAAAGTTTAACAATTTAAATCTTAACCCAATAAAGAGGCCGAACTACCAATGGTTTGTTGTGTGTGTTTTATTTACTTCATGTGATGCTTTATATATGGGGTGAGGTTGACTTATGGGGACACCCAGGACCCCAATCCAGGCCGAATCTAAGTTCATCTTAATTGATCCGCTCACCAGGACCAACAATTATATGTGATTACAGAATGAATTTAGCTGAGTATAAATGATGTGGCCACCAGAATGTATGCTAACAAGCTGATTTTGTGCTTACAAATGACTTTTGTCAGCACAACGTGAATCCTGCAAATGTTCTGGGAAAACAACACGCATTTTACACTACAATATCAATTACGCACTGAGAAGAATTGTTTTGTAATTACAAAATTGATTTTGTATTTATAAAATTGAATTGCTATCCAGATTTCAGGATCAGTGAAATCCATTTAGGATCTGCCCAATTAGTTTTGCCGTGACTTTATAAAATAGATGGATTTGGCATTTGTATTAGAGAGTATCCTCGTATAAACGGCGTGCCACACTCTCCGAAATCACAGGGAGAGGCATCTATCACTTGATTCATACACAATGCTTTCACAGGTTAACTTTACCATTCTGACCATGTTATAGGTTATACCCATATTCAGGGTGTTACATGAAACATGGTCACATCGCAGTGTTACTTTCTGTGTTTTTTCTTTCCAAAAACAATAACTGAATCACATGCAATATTGCTAAGAAATTCTACTACAGGAACAGCCAGTTCCCTAGTATTGCACCCTCCGTGCATGGCATAGCTCTTTCCTCTTCTGGCAGTGTCTAATTACTGTCTGTGCTGGCCTAGCTCCTTAGCTCTGCCCCTTCCCTCTCTCCATAACCTTATGTAGCTACTGGGGGAGGAGCAAAAGGGAATGTTATAAAGTGTCACTTGAATGACAGCTCTGAGTCTGCTGGGGCTGCTGACATCACAACCAAGATCGAAGGGAGGAAGGGGGAGCAGGGAGCTGAGGAGTGATTTGCCTTGCTGTGCCTTTGCATTTGCGTTGACACACTAAGCTTACTAGCACACACAAGGGTGGCTCCAAAGGACCCTGCAAGGGAAAGGAGCCACCCTAAGGGCTTGCTTCCACTAACCTGTGAGCTGATCGCACTGTCCCGTGCCCGGTAATGCAAGGAATCGCATACACAAAGTCATACACAAAGTCTCCTTGCATTCTGGTGTGGGAGGGGGCGTAGCAGTGCCATGCATGTCAATGGCACTGCAGACCCTCACCGTGCATGCACTATTTTATTTTTTGTGTGATGGTACCGCACTGGAATGCAGGGCATTGTATTGTCACGCGGTCCTGTGAACTGCGGCTGGGGAGGGG
>NW_017306301.1:2923230-2924644 GCF_000935625.1 Nanorana parkeri | reverse complement strand
GGGGGTGCAGGGTGGCGAGTCTGCAGTGCCATTGACATGAATGGCACTGCCATGCCTCCTCCCACCCCAAAACACAAGGATAATCCCTTGCGTTCCGGGCACGGGACAGTACAATCAGGGCCAGTGCTTAAGGGACCAGCTGATTCTGCATTCTATACATCAAAGAGCGGCATCCATTGTAAGTGATTTCCTCAGAATTGGAAAGAGTTAAAAAATCTTAAACCTTACACTTTAATATCACCTTATAACTGAACTGTAGACACCAATTATTACAGTTATGTGTTCGCTAAAAAATATGGAATGTGCTTTGTAATGAAACTATAGTGTAAGTACTTTATTTTGACTTGGTATCCGTCTCTTATAATCCTCTGTACAGCAGAACTCAAACTGGGAGAGAGAGGAGTAGCACCAGGAGCCAATCAGGTATGCTGCAGTGCATGTGAGCTGGCAAGGACCATTCTGACAGGAGGAAAGAGAGCACAGAGAACAGAAGGATGACTCATCACTGCGCTGCTAATTGACCTAGTTGTATTATTTCGTTTCAGTATTGAAAAATCAGGTCAACAACCTGGCTCTGTTGGATAAACTTGACAGAAATAAAACTACTTGTTCAGGTACAAGAGATCCTTCATGAGTATTTCAGCTATGGATTCAGATATTTGCCTGCAGTGCAGCTTTAAGTTGTGAGTTTTTCAATGTAAAAAAAGTATTTATTGCATCAAAAAAGATCTTCTGCTTATCTGATTTCTTTTTTATTAATCACAGAAATGTTCAATCATCCTTTTTTCTCTGCGACCTGTGAATCATGTGACTTGCTAAAGATGTCACCTGCGCACCATATTGAAGGGAAGAACACGTCTGTTTATTGACGCTTCATGCCAAAACAAATAGCAATGTTTTGGGGCCACACAGGGTCCCCTTCATCAGGCTTGAAATTACATTACATTAATTTGAAATTAAATTACATTTCAAGCCTGATGAAGGGGGCCCTGTGTGGCCCCGAAACGTTGCTATTTGTTTTAGCATGAAGCGTCAATAAACAGACGTGTTCTTCACTTCAATATGGTGCGCAGGTGACATCTTTAACAAGTTTCAGTATTGGCGGTGTCATCCGCGGTCACTTCGAGCACCCACGCTGACAGGGATACCCGGTAAGGAGTGCAGCAGGATTCTGGAATACATCTGTGAATCATGTGATCACACCTCTCCTCTCTTCTAATATAAGAAGAGCTGTAATTATAAATGCAACCTATAGTGTTTCAACAATTTTACACGGTCAGCCATGTAGAAATGGGTGAGCAGCTCGGCCATCATCTGCCCACTTCAACGTCTGTAACCTCCAGTTTTGCATCTGTCAATCTCATATGATGATACCCTTCAGAATGACCAGGTGCCTCAAGAGGGGTGCCTACCC
>NW_017306301.1:2920894-2923132 GCF_000935625.1 Nanorana parkeri | reverse complement strand
GAGGGGGGCCTCCCCCCCCCCCCCATAAAAGGACTTAGACATCTACAAGCCCTGAACCTGTTCCTCTAGTCATAGTCTGAGTATTTGTGAACATTCGTTTTTCTTCTTTCATTTTAATTTTAATTATTTAAATGCATTTTTACATTTCCAGTGAAATCTGCCATGCTGATTGTTCTGTTAAAGCAAACCTCACCAAAGAGTAATGTGTAGTCTGCATGGCTTAAAGTCACGGACCTGAAACAAGTGTCAAGAAAAGGCATTCTTATTTGCATACTTACATAGTATTACTTACATAATACTCAAAGTATTAAAGCCAACGAGTAAGCACAATAGCCAAATAGCACTTGAAGAAAGCTATGGTAGCTTCCATGTTTCTCTCAGGAGAGGTTCCCTTTAAGTGGGAATATGTTATTAGATATTGATGCACACAGAGTGATGCCCCTTGTGGTCAGTTTAAGTGGAACGTAGAATAGTCATCAGCATAACCAATTAATGTTAATTGATGTTTAATGATTCAAACCAAACCATGTAATGCGGACACAGAAAATTAAGTCATTTAATAATTTTATTGGAATGCTAATAAACTAGTTTGTAGTCATTAAGTACATTTTGTATTTTTGGAATGTTGGCTTCTAGGTCAGAGTACTTTAGTTTATTGCAATGTCTCAGTCTCTGTAGAAAGCTTCAGGTAGGTTCATATCCACCCTAATGTAGCTGCAGGTAAATTCAGATATCCACTATTCTTTAAGGATATTGTGGCCATAAATGAAAAAAAAATCCTCTCCTTTCATTTGCAAGTAATCAAAGTCTCAGAAAATCCAATGTACTGGAACCATTTAAGTAAGCCAGTTATTAATAGAGATGAGGTTCTGGTTTATCGTTACCATGGCTTTGAGACGAACTGCGAGGGTCACAGTCCTGGCAAATTTATGGTGAGTTTCGCCAGACATAATTCTTTGTAACCAAAATGTCCTGCCTGGCCTTTGACCTCAGGTCAGCTGACTTAAAAAGAATAATAATGGGGGCTTTGCTTGCCCCCTCACCATACAAGAGTGGATTTTAGGGAAAGCTGACAGCTATACAGTGCTATAATCTGCTGGACTGCACTTAATTACTGTGGTTTGCAGAGTGGTAGGCTACATATTTAATATGTACTGCCCCATGTAGTTGCTGTTTAGATGCAAGAGCCTTCAACCTCTCTCACCCCCCACTGCTAGGTTCAGGTTTGTGAATTTCAAGCAGGATTGCACAAACCCCTTGCAAATCAAACCCAAGCAGATTTGCTCAACCCTAGTTATTGATAAAAAATATTGTGGTATGGCATAATACCAAAGATTGCACACCAATTGTAGGTATAATGCCACAGATCTTTTCTCCTTTGTTGGACAACTATTGTAAAATATACAGATGAGTATGACTCTAATCTAAGAACCAGGCCCTCCTAACTCCAGCTTGACAATGTCTCTGGCCAACACCACCAGCCAAGGATCATACTAATTTCCATAAAATAGTCATATGTCATGGCACTGCAAGGTAATGTCAGCTGACTGCGAAGGGGTGGACGGTGGACCTTAGCACCTAATGAAGGCGGGGCCTAACCCATATATAGACAGAATTGGAAAGTCTGGGTACAGCCCAAGCCATGGATCCAGGGGGCTGTACATGGAATGGTTAATAAACTAACAAAGTTACTAGAAGGCACCACAAGGTGCAGCATTTTAGCACTGCCGTTACATTAGAATCTTTTTAGGCCAGGACAGGTTCAGGTTAAACATGTCTTGACTGACAAATACCCAACTGGTTTTGGAAGCTGATTGTTGTCCACATCTAGAGGGCATTACACACTGGGAATGTTAAGGCACAGAAACATTTGATTAATGTTTTTGATGTAAATATTCTCTTATTCCCCCACCATTTAGTGACGGTCTATCGCCATATCAACCTATTGCTCAAAACATGTTATAGTATGTACAGCAGATCAAACTCATATTTTCAGTTTTTTTTTGCACAAGCAGAGCAGAGAGGGATATAGCTGTGAAGAGGGAGGTGATTCATAGCAACCAATCAGATTTAATTTTATCGGAGTTACATCAGATTTCCATACACTAGTATTGCTGTCTGCTGTTTTATTGAATGAACATTCATGATCTGTATAAATAATACTGTACATAGAATGTAAGCTAAACTACATACAGAAACAGCTCTGTACTCAGCTATATTTAATGATGTATAAATTCC
>NW_017306301.1:2871106-2920819 GCF_000935625.1 Nanorana parkeri | reverse complement strand
CATAACTATCACCACTTAACACAATACATGCTTGTGCAACTGTGGCCATAGAACTGCCCAGTGTTTGCCAGTCTTCTTCCAGTCATTTACTAGTTCCTTTATCCCCCTTACACCAGCCACCATTGCTAGGGGTCTCACAGACGGTGGTGATGGAGACATGGCAGCTAAGAAAGCACTTAATAGGCCAATAAGGAAGATACATGAAGCATAAGGCCAATGTAGGTGGGTGCGGCTAAAATATTAAGGGGTGTGGTCTTCTCCCTAATGTCCACGGTAAGTGCTCTTTTACAACATATCGTAGTACTCTCCTTAATTGTTACAAAAAGAAAAAAAAATGTGGGTAGTATTAAAGCATTAAAGAGTACTCACCTATCAGTTGATCCAGTTAATACATTCTTTAAAAAAATGGCATTTACCAAATTGGTAGTAGTAGTAGCAGGGGTGATAGGTATAGTAGTAATATTTTAATGTTATAGAAGGACAGCACAGCCATAGTTATACTCACAGTAATCGAATATGTCTATTGACATATCTGCAATTTAATGCTAAAAAATGAACATTTTTTCCCCACACAGCAGAAAAATCCATAGCCGTTTTAAAAGGAATAATTCCAATGATCAGTTGCCTGGCTTTTGTGATGGCTTTAAAGAAAATTATATTGTGAGCTTGAAAGACAATGGATGGATTGACTGGAATAAATGAGCTCCTTATGGTAATTTTCATAGGACTCATACAACTATCTTGTGAAACATAAAATAAAGCCCCAAACTCCTTGTCTTTGACATTTTTAGTCCAACCTAATTTGTCTGTTTAATTTATGTATGTGTATGCTTTTTAACATACTTTAATTTAATAAATGAGCCAAGCTTTGATGAATAACCATCATTTACCAACCATTTAAGCATGAAGTCATTTGTACGTTGGTCCATGACTGCAGGGAAACCTTTTTACAGTTTTGACTTTCATGCTTTTTATAATGCTGGTAGAGTTCAGTGATCGGAATGGTGGTCCAACCCTGTTCTGTGTTTGTAGTAGTGTTTGATCCTACATTGTAAGGTTGAAATAACACATGACCGGCTCCTTCAGTTTACAAGGTTTCCTGCTCAGCTGCAGATTGTTCCTTCGACAGCTGTTTCTAGGGTGAAGATGCCAAGTGTCTCCCTTTTTTGCTACTACTCCTGAGAAACAGTCAAGACCAAAACACTTGTTGTAGATAGCAACTTTACTGCTTAGATACACAGAATTAAAAATAATCGAATAAAACTAGAATGCATTGATGGAATATGCAGAGCTTCTTTCGGACTGTAAAGTGCACCAATTACTGGAGAGAAAGAAGAGATGGCTCCAAATTACTTCACCAACAAGCTGTCTAATGATTCTTCTCAACATTTCCTAAACAGTCACCCCCACTATTTCATTTTCTTATGTGCTTCGGTTTACAACATCATAAACAGAGATGATTCTGGCAAGAGATTCTCCGATGTGCTAATTTGTGATCTGCCGCAATATGATCATGTAGATGTCTAATTTAAGAAGAGTATTTAGGCAGTTAAGATTCACAAATTGCACGATTTCTTGCAGACAGGACAAATTTCCCTGGTATATCGAGTAAAACAAAAAATGGCCTATCTGCATGATTTGTGAACCAAATCGCTTATCACTAATGGTAAACATGGTCATGGTGTTTCTTTAAAACAACCCTGTCACTAAGGATCACATTTCAAGTTAGGCATACCTGGAAAAGAAGCAAGTATATACATACCTTTCCTGCTGTCCATGTCACCAGAATGCAAGAACTCTCTGGCTGAAGTCAAAAAGGAAAACAACACCAACCACCACCCCTTACTCCCCAAGTGTCCACTAGTTCCTCCCCCTGATCTCTATGTCACTACAGTACGTGGAGTTAAGAGGTCAAAAATGGTCAAAAATGTAAAATCTATACTTGGCCCTTGTACGGTTGATTAAGGGCTGGTTAAAGTTTAAACCCCATTTACTGCAAAATAACTGGTTTTTTTTGATCCACCACCCCTCCCCATCATCTACTTACCTTTCCTTTGCCTGGTAAAGTAGTACCCAGTACCTATGGGTTTGAAGGAACATGTGACTTTTTCCACATGACAGGGCTGGGCCAAGCACATGGGGAGTCCTAAGATATCTGTAAGGTACAACCCTAGCACTTATAAGTTCGACTGGACTATTTTTCACTCCTGGTGCTTGAACAGAGCTGCAAGGGAGCAAAAGGAAGAGGTAGCACAGGTACACTTTAAGGTTAAATGGCAAGTCAGGTGTTATAGTGACAGTGAGTATTAGGCAGTGCTGGGACAAGGTTCTCTAGAACTCAAAGCAAAGATGGCAATATCTACTTTCCCCTTCCCTGCCAAACATGGCTGATCTGGGAAGGAACAGTGATGGGTTTTGGTTAGAAAACCTTATCTAATTACTATCTTTCCCTTCATAAACCATAACCATTGGTGCTCGTAAATAGCTGGCTGAGATGGCCATTTTGTGTTGGAGGGTATTCAGACTGTGGTTGCACAATGGGCTAATACAGGACATGACAGATGATGTCTGCTTACTCTGCCTACTTCTTATTCCCTGGAGAACCATATGTGGGGGTAGGAGGGTTGCGGGCACATGGCCTGGCACTGCATAAAGTGGGAAAGGCTGAAACAAAACAGTATTACATCCTTCAGCCTTTTTGTCTTTATTTACAGGTCAAAGCTATAAAATCTATACAGCACAACCAAGGTACTGTAGACTCGAAATGCAGAAGTACACTTTGCTGCAAATAAGTAAATATAGGCAGTCTCTTTGGACTACAACAAAAATTGGCTTTGGCCTAAAATGTGAAAAAGGGAATTTGACTGAAATGGGAAATAGGAAATACGTTAGTAAGGAAGACAAACAACAGACTGGAAAGAGTACATAGAATCCTAAATGAATTAACCATGCCACAATTCCTTGTTATAACAAAGGTGTCACACATGCCAGTTATGGCAAAGTTAAAGAAGAACTTCACCCTTATCCTAACAATTAGAACAAAGGCACCTTTAGAAATGTTTAGTGATGGCAATCTACAAATACTTATAGATAATTGCCGGCATTTTATTTTTTGTATACATTATTTATTTATTTTTACTCCACATTCTTCTAATGGTGCACATCATCTGAGGAAAATGTATTTCCCCCGAGATCTAATGAGATTTTGCAGTTTACATTTGAGATTTCCCGGGTAGACACTGCTGATATAGTTTTCCCAGGAAATCTACTCCTGTGAGGCCAGGATTACATCACAAGTGCCTCATCAACAAGGAAGTGGTAAGATTGTATGTAAAAGCAAAATACGTTTGTTTAACTAATGAATGGAGTATTATTTCATATCAGCATGCAGAGCTGCATGCCAATGTGATTGTTAATGAAAGGGGGTAAAGGTTCTCATTAACACAACAATCTAATGATCACAAGAAATGCTTTGAGTTTATACTGGTCCTCTAAAAGCTTGTTCTATCCTTGGTTTATCAGAATGATGTACAGTATTTTTTCTACATAGTGATCAATAGTTTTCAGACACACCTCAGTCATATGAAACAAAAGACTACTTATTCAATGGAGTTTAATTTTGCAGCAAATAATAAATCCATTACTAAACCATGTTTGAAATATATAATCGCAGTCTTGTGTAATGTGCTATCAGAACTGCTGATTCCTGTCTGCCGGTGGAACCAGATTACTTTCAAAAACGCAGCAAGGATTCTTAGCTGTTTGTTTCTGTCAATAAATTAGTAAATATAAAAGAGATGTAACTAAGCAACAGCTGGAGTGCCGAAGGCTATCAAGATTTGTAATATATACGTATAAATAAACTGTTTTACTTGTTTACTGCTATTGAGTGATATAAAAAAATCCATTAAGGGACTCTAGGGTTGAATATTCCTCTGTATATTTGTATTGTATTATAGTTTTAAAAGACAGAGATGAGCAAAATAATCAAAGTTCGCTGTGCTTCCAATACAGTTCAAAAACTCACTCCCTTGAAGACTATCTATCCATTGAATCAGCAAATTGCCAACATGAGGTTTCATGGTATTTTAACCATTTTTTTAGAGGAAAAATGCTGGCTAAGTTTGGACTATAGACAGGAGATGACCTAATGGCAGGTTTGGCCATTTCTATTCACAGGCTTGGGATGGAGACCAAGTTATCAATGGAGTTAAGGAAAAGTTAATGAAAACTTTTACCGAATATGGGATGAACCAATGAAGTCCCTGAAGAAATCTTAGTGGGTGAAATGTGTTGGGTGAGTTGGGTCTCTAGCATTCAAGCTGTTTTCTTTTTACTTATATTTATTTGAATTATTAATTTGCTTAAATGTTTTAAATGTGGTTTGTATAAGACTTAAAAAGTATTGTAAAATGATTGTAGGGTTCTATAGAGGGTCTTTCCTCATCTTTTGTGCTTTAAATTACACAGAGTGGTGTGAGAACTTCCAGATCTTGCTGTGGTACTGTAGTCTTGTGGGACATAATTGTGCTGGAACTCCTGTGGTTGAGTTCTTAGATCTTGCAGGGTGTTTAATGGTTACATGGGCTTTTCCTGTGTTGGGTGAAAGCCATATTGGGAATATTTCCTTACTGACCTTTACAACATGAGTGTCTGTTCTAGTGGTGGTGGGATTATTTGTGAAGAGATTTTGGATCGCAGCTGTATGTTTGTATGATACTTTTCCAGATTAGTTCACAAAGTGTTTGATAACAATACAAAGCAGCAAGCCAAGACATCTTTCACAAAGTGGGTCATGCCAGGGAAGAGCAGGAATTCAAATGAAGACTCCCATTTACAAAGTAATAAACAGACAGAGTTCACAATGTAGATCATACTGAGATGTAGCAGTAAGCTAAAGCAACCCTGTAGTTAGCTGGTAGAAGTTAGACCAGAGCCACCCTGTAAATAAAGAAGGAAATAATTACCTTTTTCGGTGGGCAGTGTGTTAAACCTTCACTTTATGAACTATGGCCACCTCTTCTATTCGACGCTTCTTGGTTTGTCGGATAGCAGATCCACTGGTTTTTCCACGTCGACCCCGATATCATTAATATAGTTAGTGACATCCCTGTGTAACAGATTTCCCCTAGTGTATACCTGTGTACTTTTCACAATTAAACTTTTTTTTTACTTTTATGTACAGATTACAGGTTCCCTGCTGGGCAAGATTTTAGAAAATTTTAATTTTGACATGAGTACATTTGGATCTCCCTTTGAAACCAATATGAATATGAGAGATGTAGTTTGTACTTATTTTTCTGTTGATATATTATATTGGTAAGTAAAACCTGTAACTGTGGAGTGTATATAATATAACAGTTGTTCAATGATGGGACATCCCTTAGAAAAAGCTGGAGAATGTCTGATTACATTGACATTAATGATCCCCTAACTGTCTTTTGTTGTCCTCATATGGCCTATAAATTTGCCTTGTGTACCAAAAAACAGGGGCTTACATGATTGGTCTATATTGCAAAATCAAATAAAGAATAAACACTTTAGCTATATAACTTAATGTGGAACTACAACCTCCTAATCCTTTACAGCCAATAAAGGTGCCTGCCTTCTTAGCCTTTATTTGGGTTGCAGTTGTCATGGTGCTGCACATGTGATCAGCTATGACACCAGCCATTTGAGGGCTTGAAAGTTCAGTTGAGAACTGAAATAAGCACACTGGCAGCCTTGACAGTCGGCATGCCTTGAAAGTAACGATTTTGGGGGACCATAAAATTGGTGGGTCTATTTTCGCTTTAACATTTGGTACAAAAGCTAAGTGATCTATTAGTTAAACATCTAAAAACAATGACATTAAAGCCACACTGTGGGGCAGACTAATGATGTAGTGACTGGCCGGCTAAACCACAGTCGCAGTGGGGAAACACAGGAATTCAATACATATAAAAGTGTTATATGATGAAGATTCCATCAGCAGGTATAACTCTGCAAGAAAGCAAAAACTAGATCCCCTAGAGTCAATACTGGTAAGTATTGTTAAAGTACATTCACAGGCTGCCTTTTTAAGTGAACATTTCACCCTCCTACCAAATTTGAAATTACTTAGAGATTGCTCAATTACAAGTCTTCCAGTTGCAATGTACATGACAAGTATTAATATATGATGATGAGTTTTATGCTTTAAACATTTATAGAAAAAGAAAACTGTAGCATGATATTTTTGGAAATGATTTTAAGAGCCCTCTCAAAGAGGTTCCCAAGAACATGAATAGGTCCTTAATGTGACATTACATTGCTGTATTGTCTCCTCAAAAATGCAATGGCTCACTTATTTTAAATATGTCACAAGGCCAACTGCCCTTCCTAATTAATTTCTTCTTCTTTTTGTACTCATTTTTTCAGCTATGCTACATTTAACTGGGATTAAAATATATTTAGATGTGAGTGCCTTAATGGCTGGATACTGAGAGTCAATGAGTAATTTACCCACAATTGTAATTAACCTACCACTAGAGGGGTCATCCAAAACCTGAAATGACTTTAGGCTCAGAGCGCATGTCCTGTATCTTCTGTGCGATTAGCTATGGTCTCCTGAAATGTTCACCACGTTATATAATGCCTAAATACCTAAATACCCATTTCATGTCTTTAAAAGAAACAAAAAAATGTTTCACAAACTTGCATATTAAAAGGAAACTATAGTCTTTTCAATGTTTGTTCAGATAAGCTTGGTGGAAATAATCTTATCAATATGTGTTAATGTTTAAAAAGCTTTGGTTTCCATGTATTTCTTTATAACTACTTGTGTACACAGGGAAGCCATATGGGCTTTGCGTCCTGCTTTGCAGTGCTACACACTCATTGTAGTTGCCTTTTCACAATGGAAGTTCATAATTTTGCTGACTTATTAAAGACAATGTCAAGGTTTGTCCATCTGCACGTCCACCATTTCAGGACTGTTGACAAGGGATAAGATCCCAGAACTGGTCGTCTGACTTTAGATTCGAAGTGGATGCTGAAGCTTGTCATACGGCCATGGCTCTACCACATCATGTGGCGGGTTCCTGCTGTGGAAATCCTGAGTGCAAGGACAGAACCAGTACCTGGATTACTGCCTGGCTACAGGCCACAGACGTTTGTTGGTACACCATCCAGAGGCCAATTACAGGTGCTCCACACTTCCCGGTTTGTGAGTGTAACCACTGATTTTTATTAGCTTTAAAACCTTTCTTATGTAATTTTGGTTGTTTAATGTTCTTTAATCAGAGATATGTGAAGTTTTCCTATCCACTGAACTTGGAATTGCCATTCTCCTGGACCATATTGATAGGTTTATTAACAATGGATGTATGTGATGCAATTTTCCCATAATTTTATATTCCAAATATTAGGATTAATGCACCAGTCATGCACACAATGTCTCTTGTTCTTTTATTGTTAAAAATGCACTTATGTATTCATAATATCTTTCCAAAACGGTTGTCAAAGAGGACCTGAACATTGGAAGCTTTACCCAGTAAAGACTAGTAGTGGGTCTTTCCTATAGGCTACATGCAGCTAATATTTTACTCTTAACTGACTTACCATGCCTTGTTCTGCACTGTCTCTCTGTTGAATGTGATTTTGCTTTCTCATTTCAGACTGGTGGCAGAATGTTCAGGAAGCAGTAGGAGAGATAGAGAAAGCACAGATCCACAAAATAAATGAAGCCAAACAGAGAGACACTTGCATTGCAGGTTCAACTTTCTCTCCAGCAAGGAGAACAGTGAGTACTGCATTTATAATATCAGCAAATGTCATCTCATAAGCATAGCAGTCACAGACACCAGTGCCTCTGAGTCATAATGCAGATACCCAGTTATAGTAAATGGCTGTAGATCAGGGTGCTGCTTAGATAAAATTAACATTTGTAGATGTTCCCTATTCCTTAGAAGACTGCAAATCTTCACTTTTTGTATTCAGGTTGAATTCAAGAGATGGAGCAATTGCTGTGAGCAACTGAGAGCTCCCTCTAATGACAAATCTGTAAATCTCTTCATTTTATACAATAAATAAGTCAGTGTAAAATGTAAAACATGTGAAAGTCATATAAAAATGGCTGTAAGGTAAGCACTGCAATAATTACCTAAATTTTGCTTACACTGAAAATATACTATATTTCCCCTTTAAACCTATTACGTTAGTAAATAAAGTTGTTCAACATCTGCATTTCTGCTTACACTATTCAAAATTCTGCTGCTCCTTGTAAAACAATGTTTATACATGTAATTTGTTGGGTTCTGTGTTTACAGATAAATCAAACAAAATGCTTGGAAAATATGAACATTTTTATTTTACATAATTTTATGGATCCTGTCCAGACAATGTTGTATGCTCACAATTTCCAGACAAATATTAGAGTGGCTTAATATTGAGCACTGCTGCCTTGCAGCATGGGGGTTTTAGATTGAATTCCACTTGGGCTACTGCTTGTATGGAGTCTGTATGTTCTCACTGTGATTACATGGATTTACTATTGGAACTCTATTTTTTTCCACAATCCAAAATCAAATTGGCAGATTAATTGGCTTTTACATTAACAGTTTTACGTGAGTGTGCTTATAACACTGTCATGAGGTGGCAGATTTCTGCAGGGGTCTGACACCTCCTGCTGAGTCACAGAATAAGCTTTACTGATTGCAGAGCTATAGGACTGAATCAGTAGGGTGCGTGTGCGTTGTGGTAACATGCAATACACGCATTTGGTTCAACAAAGTGCTCTTCATTCTGAACAGCACCCCAACACACCTTCTTGGCGTACCTTCTCAGTGTGTTGAAATGTGCTGCCGAAAATGCTGCATGCACCTTTTGCAGTGCATTAGGCAGAATTCAATGTGGGTTAACACAAGGTTCAGTTTTTATTGAGTTGAGTTTTGCAATAAAGCACAGATATTATGATTATGTTTTTTCCAGCAGTGAAACTGTTAAGTAAAGATCTGCCAAGTGTGCCATAAACTGAGGCAATGAATAATCATTTGCAATATGACTACTTCCCAGCATACCACTTCTCTAATAATACACGTGGTCTGTCAAGCCAACTTACCTTCCTTGGCTGAGACCTTTGCAATGTGTTTCAGAGCACTGTACAACAAAAGATATATATTCCCTTCTACGCTGGATTTCTAATTACCGATGATATAAAACTCAGTGGGTGAGGGCAGCCACGTCAGTTCCAAAGGCACAGACCCATTCTATATATTATATTATTATTAACATGGCGGGAAGTTGCCCGGCTTCTCCTGTATTTGGAGAAGATGTTTGCATAATTAAAGATATAAAGCTGTCGAAACCCTTTAAAAAGAAATACGACTGAAGTATCTTACTGTAACCTATTATATGCCAACAGGACCTGCAAGACGGTGACACTACAGGAGTTATGTCATATATCATTGAGTTACAAATATCAGTTCTATGCAAGAAAAAAGTATTATTGAACAGGAACAAGAACAGGAACAGCCACAGTGTAAAACAGCCAGTGTCATGGAATAAGACTTAATTACCCATGCAGGGTTCTGGATCATTCTGTGTATGGCTATGTTAATGTAAAATAACTACCATAACTTAATATTTATCTTTATGTAGGTTTAGAATGACATTTTACAAGCTTAGATATAATCCAACATATAACTTAGGAACCATGGAAATGAGTAACAGAAGAGTAGGATGTTTTAAATATGGTAGGTATGGTATGGTGAGGAAGCATTGTTATCCTAAGGGCCTGTTCACATGAGTTTCAGGTCCTGATCAGGTCCCGGATCTGCAGATGCCTACTGATGCAGTGCGTTTTGGCTGCCTTTTTGATGCGTTCCAGTAAAAAAAAAAAAACAACATTTTTTTTTGTTTTTTTGCTGGAGTGGGGCTGTTAGTATGTTAGCTGCAGTGCAGTGCGTTTTTGACGCGTTTGCGCTTCCTGACCGTTTCCTGACCGTACAAAATGTGACATGCAGTATTTTTCTGTCGTAACCTGAGCGGACTGCGCACGTGAGAACTGTAGCCCATAAAACACATAGGGATACATTGGGATGCATTTTTAGTGCAGGAGCGTACGGATCAGGTCAGCACACAAAACGGACGTCGTGTGAACAGGCACTTAAGGTGCCCATACACCTTACAACCATCACGTGACTTTCCTCCTGCGATGGTTGTAAGGTAATTAAAAACTTGTACGATCTGCCCATCTTGGACAGGCAGATCATACTTGCGGTCATCGTACTTGCGGTCATCGTACTTGCGGTCGAACGCCACTAACCCCCCGAAAATCGTACGATTCTCGGCGGGTTTTCAAGCCTGCTCGGGAGACAAAGGACGTGTGACCTTACAGTAGAAACGGTTGCATGACTTCCATACACCTGCCGATTATCGTACAATCGCGGGATCACCCGCGATTATCGTTCGATAATCGGCAGGTGTATGGGCACCTTTAGACAATGGTTATTGGCAGAATCACCAGGTGAAAACAATAACAATAAGCTTGAAAAAAGAAATCTAATACAGCAATCACATCCATGGACAATATATTGCATCTGGTTAGGAATAATTATTAAATAATTAAAAATGCAGTTTTAGGCTGCGTGCATGTGTCAGTATATTAATATATAGCATGATATTCATTTGTCACCAGTGAGAAGTTCAGACTGTACAAAAAAATATACCTAAAAGTGGTAACTGATTTGTGGGTGGACAATGGAAGGATTCAGAGCTGTTATGAGAAGCAGAGAACGTCATCTCCGCTCCTTATTGCAGCCACATAAACTGTTCCATAGAGTAGATAAGCCTTGATATTATATACAATAAAGTTTATTTTTTATACTATACACAGGAAAACATATTGTGAACATATATAGCCATTTTTTCCACAATTTCTGGTTGGCCTCATTGCCAAACCACATCACCATTTAGCTTTAGAGGTCAAAAACAAAGTAAAGTTTATATTTTTCAGATTACAATAGAAGTAATACGCTACACACAGCATGTGTATTATTTCTAAAATTTCTTCAGACCTCATTGGCTAAAACACATTCCCATTTGGTTTTGAAAGGCAAAAAAATTAGAAGTTTATATTGTTCACATTACAATGGAAGGAATATGGTGCACACTGCATAGGTGTAATTTTAGTAATTTTCTGGGCAGCCTCATTTGATAAAACAGGTACCTTATGCAGCTTTTAAGGACAAAAAAGCCCAACAAAATAAAGTGTGTATTTTTCACTGTTAAAAGGAAGGTATATTGTGCAGACTGCATATACAGTATTTCAACAATCTCTTGTAGGTCACATTTTGAAAATGACAGACCTCATGCAGTTTTACAGCCCAAAAGTGTATATATTGAACATAAAAAATATTTCAGTAAATCCACAGTTTTTAAGCACTTGTAGTAGGCTGCATTTTGAACAGGAGGGGCAACAATCAGCTTTTACTCAAAAATTCAACTCGCAGAAAATATTGCTTATATTTTGCATCTAAAGACCAGCTGTGGAAACATTGTGTGCAGCATCATTGTGTGTAGCAGTAGAGGTAGCTGGCAAGGCTCCAGTGGTGGAAGGAGATGATTATGATGTTAAGCCAGCAGTAGTAATGTTGGCAGGAACCGGTATTGGTGGCAGGCCACCAGCTGTGACATGAGATGTTAATGGTGGCAGGCCATCAGCAGTGGCAGATGATAGTAATGCAGTATGGTATAATAATGGTGTCCTCAGAAATCTCACCTGACCCACATACAATTCCCGGGGTTTAGGAGGAGGTGCAATGTATGCCTGGAAGCCTGCCCCATGTCCTCCTGGCTGCCTCACAGGGAGGAAGTCAGTTGTCAAATGATCCTGCAGGCCCTGAGACAGCAGGGAGCTCTCCTTTTCCTTCTGCTGTTGTGCCTCCAGTGCCCGGTCTATTACACAATGTAGTGTGTGCACCAGAAGGAACACCAGAGCTGCTGCTCTGCCTTCTGATCACATCTGTGGATGATGACAAGAGGGTACAGATATCCTGAATCAGGACCCACTGATGTGGTATGAAACCCTCAGATCCCCAGAGCTCTGTACTCGCACAAATACTCATTGCTGACCTGCTGTAGCAAGTGCAGCCACTGCAGCATGGCCAACATTGAGTTCCAGAGTGTGGTCAGGAAAGGACAGAAGAGTGTGTGGCTACTTCAGGAGATCATACACTGCAAATGTTTGCCTGGCCAAAATTCAGTGGCAATCTGCCTGCCAACTGCCCAGTATCCATGACATTAATGACATCTGCTCTTCAGTGAATATAGCTCACTCCCTAGTATACATAAAGTCTTATTTTAGACTCTCAGATTGAGAGATTACTCTTGAAAGATTGAAATTGACTCCGGGACTCTGAGATTTAGATGTTTACTTTGCACGGGAATTTTCACTTTAAGGGGAATTTTTTCTTAGCTTAGTGAATATAGTGTACATACCAGGAATTTTGCTTGCACATGATTGGATGATTAAAGTCAATTCAGCTTCCCCACATTCACTAAGCTAAGTGAAAATTTCCTTGTAAATTTGAGCATACTCTACTCCTTTAGTAAATCAATCCCTAAGAATCTATGTTTTAAATTTCCCCATTTTTTTCCTAACTAATAATTACTATTACATATATGATTACTCTAACAGCCAGCAGGGGATCCTCTGTTTCGCTAGTTGCAAATGTGTGTTCACAAAGAGGGGCAAAGTCTAAGAAGTGCTAGATTATAAAGGCCCCTATTGACAGCTCAATTTTGTCCTATTCTTGTTATCCGGCCAGAATTTAAGCCACAGATGGCCCTGCAAACATCACCTGGCTCGCCAAAAGGGCTGAATGAGAGAAAATCAAAGCATTTATGGTGGCCTTAACCATTGTACCCTGCAAAGAGGGTTGGGATTGATGGCTGCAGAATTACTTGCTCCAACTGACCAGGGTGTACAGAAAGCAATTTAGAGATATGATCAGTTTTGAGGTCAAGGCAATGGTCAGATTAACACAGTCAACAAATTAAGCAAAAGGTCAGGCAAGTGATTGGCAGGTAACGGGATTCTTAAACAGGTTGAGGACAGACCAAAAAATTAATCAGCAATATTAGGATAGTGAAGTGAGCTGAAATTGAAATTAACATTTTTGCTGATGTATTGCACTAAGCCAGCTTTAAATTAACTTCCAATTAACATAGCAAGCAAGTTCTGAGTTTGCCTATGTAATTTAAGAGTATCAGTCAGCAGAAAGTTAGTGTGTAAGGACATCGCACCCAAAGACTGATAAAGCCAGATAGAGTGCTGATTGAAAGAGGGCAGACTGGTGCCCTCCCATGGGACATAAGAAGAAAACATTACTCCACTACAGTAATCCACTTTAATATAGTTCTGATAGAAATGGAAAGGGGATTCATCAAGGGCTGAATCAGTGCATGCATATGGTTCTTTTAAAATAATTTCCATTGCCCCCTAAATAATTTGTTGGATTGTCTCGACCACCTATATGTGAGACAGAAGTCACAATGCAGGATACTCAAAGCCACAAATGAGAAAACTCTGGCAGTAGTTGTCCACATAAAATCCTACTTCAAGAATGGAATTAACTAGCTGTGGAATTGATGGTATTAAAACATAGCTAAAATGAATTCTAAGGTCTGTTATTTAAAGTGGAACTCCTAGAATAGCCTAAGATAGCATAGAGAAGGGTTAGAAATTCTGTCGGGTTTTATCACAGGCTTCTGCTTTAGAACTTTTCCTTCACATTCTGTCCAAAGTGACCACAGTCTGTAGGACAAGAAGGGTGTGAAATTGTTCGAAAGGGGACAGAGAAAACCGAAAAAATAAACTAACATAATTTCGAACCTTTTCACACTTTTCTGAAAAACAATCCTGCTACCTGTATCCTCATTGCATCCCAGGTCGCTGGGATTGTACAGCAATGTTCTTGCCCTCACCAAACATATTAGTTCTCCCACATCATGCATGTTGTGGCTTGCTCGCTCTATCTTCCTATGCAGCCTGGTTAGAGAAGATGTTGCTAGGAGGAGGAGACTGGTTGTAATGCACAAAACACACCAGAAATTAACTCTCATTGAAGTCTATGGGGCCAAAAATTTACTAAGTAGCACTAAAAGAAGCACCTTTAACTTTTACCAAGTTGCACAGCAGCACAACATGATGTGAAGAGGCCCCATAGAAAATAATAGGATGCCTCTTATCATGCATTGTCATACAATAGCCAAAGTGCAACAAATGCCATAGGTGTGAAGGAGGACTTAGGGGTTTATTCACAAAAGGGTGAAGAGTTGGGAGAAGGTAGGAGAAGTGAACAATCTAGAACAACATAGCTGATTTGGAAAAATTCTCCAATACAGCTCACTTTCCAGTTCAGCTATTTTGGCCTAGATTGTTCACTTCTCCGGCCTTCTCCCAACTTTTCACCCTTTTGTGAATAGACCCCTTAGAGCCATTGACACCATGCATTTTCATTAACGCATGGGCCCAACATAGCAATAAATGCACCTGACTTATTCATTGGAATATAAAGTCTATGCAAATAAGCATATATGAAATGTATTGATTTATTAAAGGAGTAATCAATGTTCAATTTTCAAATTTAGTAAATAAATTAACCTGTGCTCACTTTAAATACCTAATTACTTTCCAAAGGGAACAGCCTCTATCCCTATAGTAAACCAACACCTACATCTACAAAATTACACAGGTAAAAGCTGCATCTGCAGCCTATAGACAGAGGTCTGTGTTTCCTAATGGTAAATCTGTCCCCGCCCTTATCAGTATCATTGGCTCATGCTCAATACACATCAGGTTGCTTGCTTGTCTTTGGGCAGAATGGTGCAAAATACCCAGGGGTAGGGCATTTGTCAAAGCTAAGTTGTTCTCTCGCTGACACGACTCCATTTCCATTGGCAACATCTCATGCCGTTGATGATTGATGCAGAGAATTCAGTATTAAATGGTGAAAAGTTACCAAATAGAAGCATATCAGGTAGCAGAGCTTGCTATCCTTGCATGCATGTAGAACAGCAATAATAACAATTTATATAGTAAAGCTACAACAAATTGCTTTGCTCTATTGCTGTATAAATTGACTTTTTTTCAGCTTTGTAAACAATCACAAATTTTCATTCTTCAAAAAATTATTTGTATACATTTACCCTATCAATGTAACAATTTGCATACTTCCTACTAAAAGGCCCTGTATGTACATATGCCTGCAAAAAAATGACTCTTAGCACTTCTTCCAGAAGCTTTGTTTTATATTTTCTGGATTACATTGTGTTTGCTGAGATAAACACATTTTCATTTGTATCTGTATAGTAACAATATCCTCACACTTCGTGATTGATATGTACATTGATTAAAATTGCCATTACAAATAGTCTCAAGTAATCAATACGGTCTCCCAATTAATCACCTCTTCTTAAAATTCTAATTTTATTCATCACTGTAAGTCATTTGCAACTTTATTTTTAAGGGATAAACTTAAAAATCATTTAATGTTTAAAGGGAAAAAGGAAGCAGGCATTAATAAAAGTAATGGTGTACAATATATTAATAGTAGTAATATTCATCATCGACCCGTAACGTCATATTTAACATACAACATCATAATTAATTAGCAGTTTTGTAGACGTGCATTTTCATTTGTAAATAAGGACATAACTGCTAACTGCTACTGAGGTTCATTTACCAATAAACTGCAAACATACAGTCATTTATATGAGCCTCTCAGGCATACTGTAGAAGAGCCTAGAACTTGGCTGGCATATTGGACATACTGTATGTGCTGATGGTAAAGCAAATATAAACGAAGGAATGTTTGCATTTTGTATGCTTTTCATTGGACTGCTGAAAGTCTATTTTAAAACAGATTTTTCTGATTATGGGGGACACTTTGCATTGGATCCATTTTCTTTTTACATACGTGTATATAAAGACTTTTTAAAAAACATTTTGGACAGAGTGGGAAGGGGTTAGATCCTCTGCCAGGTTTTAATTGCTATCTGTGTTTTACTCTCTCTTTTTTGTCACTGAAGCTAAAAGAGAGGGAAAATTCCAAATTTTGAGTTGTCACCAGAACGGGAATAGTGAGGAAACCTTCTGGAAGCCTTTTCCAGTGACAACTGTCTAATCGGGGATTTTCCCTACTTCCTGTTGTATCTATAGCACAGGAAGTAAAATAAAATCTCTCCAATGGCGCACAGATGGCAAAAAAATTTTATAATTTGGAAAGAGGTTTTAACTTTTGCCTACTATATCCAAAATGCAAAAGTTTTAGCTTCACCAATGCTTAAAGATCAGTTTATTGCTGTCTACAAAAGTACTATATATAATACTCTTATTGGACAATGAGGAAGTGTGATTCCTCCTTAACATTTGCTTAGGTTGAACCCCAATATGTTTTTTGTTGATATTTGTTGCATTTATTTTGAAAAAATCATTAAAGCTTTAAAGCTGAGGTTGAATCCTGCTCTTTTTATCTTATAGACCAGGGGTAGGCAAAATACAGCCCTTCAGCTGTCGTGAAGCTGCAAACCTCTTGTGCATCAGATACTTGCAATGCCTAATGGGATTGGTAGTTTCTCCACTGCTGGAGGACCACAGTTTGCCTACCCCTGTTATATACGGTATATAGATTGTGTTTGTTTCCTTTTAGTTTTAGTTTGGCGAAATGGCACTAAAACTGGAGAGCACATGCTCCATAGGTGGTTTGTGAGCTTTGGGCTGCCTGTATACATGTCAGATAGAATGACCCTTGTTGACACATCTCCTTGACTGAGATTTCAGCGTTGCGTAGAATCACCTCTGTTTTTCCGCTAAGACTGCCATAATTAGTATGTTGTTAATGAATGGTGAAATTATGTTTCCTATTTCTTTACAGAAAAGGACAATTGCCGATAGGAGACTGTAATTTTGATTTACTTAGCAAATAGGGAGACTAATGACTTTGCAAAGTGAACGTTCACTGAGCTTAGTAAATAAGATGGAATTGTGTTCACTTTAATCTAACAATTACTTTCTAGCAAAAAGACAGATTTTATTTGATTTCTGTAGCCACCCTGCTCCAAGCAGGAGTGCCTCATCAAATTTAGTGGTTTGGCTGGGATGTAGTCATCCTAGGCTCAGAAATATACTTCTTGTTTCTTTGTTGGCTTGTCCCCAAGTTCAGGTTATTGTTTACTTCTGCCTGCTGTTGGGGAGTGTTCTTGGCAACAGTGTAACAAGATACAATAATATTGAGGATTAAATATTTATATCTTCGTAGCCAACCAGTAGGAGGTTTTTTTGCCAGTGGTGTATGCTTGGGAAGGGTATACATATTTGGGGGATCCTTCTGGAAGCTCTCATGTCTACCAGGCTTTTCCTGAGGAGGACATGTTCTCTTGTTTCAGACTTCCCAGGTCTGCTTTCGGAGGAGGACACATGTGCCTGAGAAAGGTAGGCCCAAGGCTGGGGCCTGAATATTTCACTGCCAGAGGCATTGCCTGGGAGGAGTGAAGCTGGATACTGGATGGAAATATCAGGGGTGAACTTCAGCTGCTGGAAGTGTCGTGAGAAGCTGGGCATACGTTTGGATTTGCTGGCATGTCCAGGAAGTTTGTATGCTGCAACTACTTACGGTCAGACGATTAGGAGAACACAGGGTCTGGCATAAGGGTCCTTTTTTTGTATCTGTAAGTAAAGTCCAGAGTCTGTCTTGGTTCTGTTGGGTGCCCTGTGCCCTAACTCCCTCTACCCAGAATATTTATTGGCCTGAATAAATTCTAATAACTGTGCAAAAGTGACTGACGCCCGTTTGTTTACATCCTCACTAGTCGATAATCCAACCCTGAGGTAAAATGTCAGCCCATCGGACCTCTGGTGGTCCCTAATCCACCTTACGGAGTTGCAATATTTCCCTCACAAGTGATGAGGAGTTCTAAGTGAACATGGGTTCAGCATTTATACTAACGTTCATTTTTCCAATGTGAACATATGCTTTTCAAAGACAGCATGTACTTTGCTAAGTGAACAGCCTCTACTTGAACAGCCTCTACTTCTTTAGTACATCAAACACACAGATTTTCAAACATATTATTGAAAATGTCTCCTAACGTTCACTCTTGTTACAGCTTGGTGGCAAACCCATACATCTGATTCAGCTGACTTGAAGAACTGAAGCCAATGTTATCATTTGTTCATGCTTGAGTCAGATACATGACTTTTTATTGTTTTCAGATAATCTTTTGCAGCACCTTTACACTTTGACCTTGGCATTTTACTGCACATCATTGAGTGATCATGAAAAATTGGGCACACTCAACATTGATACAGTAAAAGAAAAGTGCATCAAAGTGTGCATGAAAATGCATGTGTAGGTGTGAAGGGGCCATTACAAAATGAACTTACTATTTGGACTCACTGAAAAGTCATTACATTTTCCCATTAACAGTTTTCTTTCCACACAGAATAGCAGTAAAGTCAGAGTGAAGGCCATCAATGATACCATTCTCTTCCTGTAAAGACCTATTTTTAAAGAGGACCCATCAGAAATGTAACAAGCCAGATACGATACACGACTAGAAAATCACTACTTGAATTCAATAGGTAATTCTGAGGTCACAAAGGAAGAGAAAAACCTAATTCAGCATGCACAGTTCTGAGCCCTAGAATTGACAAGACTCCTGATGCATTCATTGAAACGGCAAAGGAACTATTGACTTCACGTTACCTTTTTACAGTGTGTACAGAAAGAAAATGTTCTGCGGGCTTTGACATTCCATTTTGTATTACATGGCATTGAAGAAAAAGAAAGAACACAAGCTGTAGATGTAAAGATGGCTACTGATTCCCCATTAAATGGGTTTGCTGCTCTTTGAGTCTATTGCTTTCTACAGTCACCATTCCCAGATCAGGGTACAACATTCTTTAATTATTTGTGCTATGCCATGATATATTATGCTCCTTGTTCTCTTCTGAAAATACAGTAAAATGCACAACCCCCCATCCATGCTAAACAGCGAATCGAGTGTATGGCCAGCTTAAATGTGGCCATACCCAGAAGGACATTGCCGCATGAACTTGAGTTATTTTGAAGCAGTCATGTGAAAGTCCAACAAAATCCCTTTACAATAGATGTAAACCCAAAGGCCTTGTTCACACAGGCTGCAGTCCTCACTGCCCTCTGAAAAGTGATCTGATGTGGATTGCTTTTGAGAGGGTGGTGGAACAGTGGCTGCCTGGCGTTCAGGAGGTGTTTCTGCTGCCTCCTGAATGCACGTTTTTGTTTTTGTTTTATTCTGGTGGGGATTTTCTATTGCTACACCTTGACTCAAACACAAACCCATTCAGCTGGCATGGTCCCATTCATTGCAATTGTCTCATTTCACAAGCGGTAACACCTGTCAAATAGGGCGTGCAGTAGGCGGCTGTGGGCAGTGAAACCGCAGATCAAGCGTGGATTTACTACCCCCTTTGCCGCCTCTGTGAACGAGGCCTAACTGAATTAGTTTTCTTAATTACTGTGTTACATTAAAAAAATTGCAATTTTTAGGAAAAAATATTGTTTTTAATATTAATACATGGTTGCATCTTAGTGCTGCATGACATTTCTCAGGTTGAGTTTCCTGATGGTGACAACAGTGGACAAGCCTGTGTATTATGGGAGATAGGAGCACAACTGAGAGACAGGGACAAAGCACTGTAACCCTATAACAGGAAGTACCTGAACAAGGACCTTAATAGCAGGATCTCCAGATGTTGATTTCATGATAGCCACAGATTTAAAAGACTTAAAAGACTGAAAATGTGTTTTGCTTTGACAGTAACATACTAAAGTTTATATAACATTTGCTGAATGTGTATACACATACTGTAACTGTTTATCTCTACTGATCAATCAGAAAACAATGACCTGAGTATATACATCACTGACCTGAGTATGTATTTAAAAGGAAACAATGCTATATTTTCAGCTAGTAAACATTTTATGTTAGTATCGTAATATTTACCTAAACACAGTTTTTGACATGTACTTCAAAATTGGATCGCCGTTCCATATTTTAATTAACGTATTTCAAATTCAGATTTGTAAATATTTTCTCTACTAGCCATCTGTATATACATTTTTTCTATTGTCCATGCTGCTGTGAGGTAACTGTAGAAACATATAAGGGTGATTAATAAACCATCTGCATAGCAATAAATCTTGCTATTGAGAGTCGCAAGCGCATTATTATTATTATATAGCATTTATATAGCCCCACCAGTTTGCGCAGCACTTTACAATGTAAGGAAGACATTACATTTACAATACAATTCAAGACAAGATGGCATCATGGCCACAAGATGGAGTCGAGGGGCACAGGAAATTCCTATGCTCCTCAGCTCCACCTAGTGGACATAGTGTGCTGCAAATCTTGTTTGCATAGCTTTTTGCTATGCAAATGGTTTATAAGTCACCCGCTAACTGGTGTGTATATGCTACAATTCCACAAACAAATGCAAAAATAAGACAGCTACAGGCAAATTCCGGCGAAATTAGCAAATGATTAAAGTGTATGTGCAGTCCAGCTAGTTTTGAATAGTATAGGGAAAGATTTAATACCCCTTTTGGATTTTTTTATTGCTATCCAGGACATTGATTAAGACATTTTCCCTCACTTTCTTTCATGGGGCAGCAAAAAATAACTGAAACAGGGGCACAGACAACAATAAAAACCTAACCTTTTTGTCAATGTACTAAGAATTATCTTTTATTTCTGTGTTGCTGTTGCAGATTTTATTTCTCACTTCTTCGTTGGGAAAACTGTTGTCACCGCAAGGTAGGACTGTATAGGAACAGCCAGCATACGCTTTGGTTCAAACGGAGTGGTAACCAGCGTCCTCCTTCCTTCGAACCTGTATTAATCCTAAATAAATCTTTGTGTACTATACCATGAGGGTCTTGCTCTTTTTTATCATGGCTGCCTTTTGGAGTTAAACACTGGATTAATACGGGTTCGAAGGACGGAGGACGCCGGTTACCACTCCGTTTGAACCAAAGCACGTGCTGGCTGTTCTTATACAGTCCTACCTTGCGGTGAGTGCATACCCTATAGGGGATCCTTCCTGCTGAACACATTAAGGAGCACCGAATTTGGAACATTTGTTTCACTTGAAGTTTTTCGTTGTTACACTTTTTTTTGTGTGTTACACTTCTTTTGTTGCACTTAATATCTGGAAAGAAACAATATTTTTTCACTTTTTATTCCACTTGAAAACAACTTTGTCACTTTGTTTTACATTGAATAAGTCGGTACTTATATTGAGCCAACTCTTAGTCATCTATTCACATGGTGCATTCTGTGAATATCATGGTTTGATGATTGCTGTTTATATACACTTATATTCATACATTGACACGTTAATAAAAAGGTTGTAAAGTTTTATAAGAGAAGTCTACAAATTTTTACATGGTGTGGTTTGTTAAAATAATAATTTTTCGCACAGACACTGATATTTTGATAACTTTATGCACTTTGAATGGTTTCCACAGAGAGGTTATTAGTGCTGTTCCTTTTGTTTATTAAGGTCTTACCACCTGAGTTCAGCAGCTTTTAGCCAGTCCGTTTCCTTCCTTTATTCCATTAGCGCAGATTTTTCTTTACTACAAAGTCCCACAAATACCTGTTGATCCTGCCAGCGAAGTCCACCTAATTCAGCTGCCTGTGATGATGTGGCAACAATATTGCACTGCTCCTGAATTCAGAGGAGAGTGGAGACTCCCACGTAGGCTGTGTCTGGTTGCACTATAGTGGGATGAAACAATGTTGCAGGGCCATGGCTATCAGCATTGTCCCTGCCTCTAGCTTGTCAATCAGCACCTGGCTATACCTAGTTCTGCCCATTGCTTTCTGGATTGGTAGCATTACCTCTGTTGCTGAAACCCTCCCACTGTGAGCTGCAGTGTCTGGGAGGGGGAGTGTGTGAAACACATATGAAGGATAATTTCAATCAGTCATGGAAAGTAAAAGAAGGTATGAGGCTTGTGCATCACGTAATATATGGATTTGGGACTAGTTTAGACTGTCATACAGGAGCCTTTAGTTGTACTTTTATTAACAAGCCAATTAGCATGGATGTCATTTTATATCAATGTCAGGTAATTGTACCATATTAATGCACTTACAACATCACAGTTAAGTATCATGGACAGTACTCAACTACATTATATCAATCTCAGCAAATTACAAATGATGAGAATTGTTACTGAAAGTAACAACATTCCCCCAACCATTATATTTCATATGGGTAGCCATAGGCGTAAGCATATCACATTTGGGGTACATCAGGCAATGATCCAAGCACATGAGCCAAGCCTTCACACAAATAAAGATTAGTATATTATAAGGTCAGGTCACTATGATTTAGACAACATTCTTGTTGTTACAAACATAAGCCCCAAGCATCCCTGTTACCGAGCACAGCTGGCCAGAGGAAATGTGAGCAGCCAGTGTTCCTGGTTGAAGGACTGGATTTAACTTTCACATAATTACAACCTGTTTCAGTCAGTAAATTTATACATTATTTAGATGATACCCCTGGAATTTATTTTGTTTTACTGACCTTCAAAAATCCCTAAATTGAAGGTTGAAAATCTGTTAGAATATATAAGCAACGGCGTTTAGGTGATGAATCAATCTGCATAGTCTGACATACATGGGTTAAATCAGATTTAGCCATTGTGTATTTGTTTAGTCATTTTAGGGTGACCATGGAAGTGTTAGCCGCCAGGCAAAATGAATGTCTAAGAAAGAATTAGCACAGTTAGACTCAATCCAGTGTAATGTTGTCTTGGCACTGCTAGTAGCATATGTACAGTTGTCACCGTTCTTAAATTTGCTATGGAATCAGGGGAAACTGGTGCCCATCACACAACCTGTGAGAAACTTTGTGAGAGGAATTTATCAAATCTGGAGCAGAAAAAATCTGGAGCAGTTGCCATTGTAACCAAACAGATTCTCTCTTCAGTTTGTTCAGCTAAGCTTTGAAAATGAAAGTGAGAAGCTGTCTGGTTGCCATGGGCAACTGCTCCAGATTTTGTCTGCTCCAGTTTTTATAAATTCTGCTCTGTGTGCTTTCAGCACTTCCGTTTGACCTCTAAGCCCTATAAATCCAGATTCTTAAATCAGGTCATAAAATCGAGGAAGAATTGGGCCAGTATGGTAATGATTCTTTTGAAGTATATCTGAAAACACAAGTTTGATTAAAAAGAAAGTTTCTATAAAGAATGCATTGCCCTGATTGGCAGGTGATGGAAAAATGAAGTCACTGATTGCCAGGAGCTGGGTTGGATGCCAGCCAGAGAAGCCCCGCTTTGGGCCCCCCTGCTGCCTTATAGGGTCCCTTACATTGCTGGTTAGTAGGAGGAATATGCCCTAGTGTCAGTGGTGGGTAGAGGCCTGTTACCATTTAATTCATGTTTTGCTAGAAACCACATCAAAGATGCAGCAAACAGGATGTTTTCTAATACACCACAGCCACAATGCACCTATAATGTACAGATTTGAACCAAGCCTATCAGGGCATGCTGGAACTTGCAGTAAAATCATTCTATTTATTTTCCTCTTTCTGTACACACAGCTAAATAGACAGCCGAGAGATGCTTGCTGACATAGTTAATATTAGAAACTAGTTTTGCTTTATAAAACTCAAATAATGTGGTCAATCATTAACCTGGGGGTACCTGTATTGGAATTTGATATGTGTGTGGTTTCTTCACGTGTTGTCTCAGCTGCCTGGGCAGATAAAAATATGGCTGTTGTGGTCTTTTGTGTTGTTCCACATTGCACGCTCCTTTGTGTTGTGCTACATGCAGGAGGTACAGGTGTTCATATCAGCCAACTCTGCTGCCTGTGTTCACATGAATGGCAACATAAAGACACAATGAATGAGAACAATAGTAAGGAGATTTAAAGGCGCTGTACTGAGGAAATACATAGGTTGCCATTACTGAATGCTGCTTTTTAAATTAATATTGGATTTACTGTTGTGTTGATCCAGATTCATCAACACTTGAGTCACTGACAATCTGAGTCACACAATTATACAGATTTAGAGTTCAGACTTTCATGGGTTAATGAAGTACTGAGACCAAAGACTGCCAGGTAATAATCTTTTCCTGAAGTAAATCAGCAATGGCAACCTCCATAATTCTCTTCAGGTATGGAGGAGTATGTGACTCACTCGCACTCACATGCGGGTGCTTGGTGATTGGCCTAGCTCTGTCACATACATGGGGCAGCCCTCTATAAGCTCCGACTAGTACAACTCAGAGCTTACACAGCATTTACTTGCTCTCACTGGCTGGTGGACAAGCAATAGAATAGTAATATATAGAATGAGGAAAAAGGAGAGCGCCCACTCCATGTGAAGGAACGTTTAATAATTTGCTTTTAAAAAATAGTAATGTACTCACAAGAGAAAAGTGACACAAGCGTATTCAATGGTTCCCCTCACAGGAGGCTATCGCCCATCAGAAGCCACAGCACAGCCAAGTCAGCTCATGACCGAAGTCGTCTTCCAGCAGCGAGTAGCAAGGGTTAATGCGTTTCTGGGCACTCCCCCTTCCTCAGAACCCTCCATATTCTTCATGGAAAGAAGGGGAGTGTTCACTTCCTGACCAACTCACACATATATGCAGCAATATGAAGGTGCGCTATAACGTCCGTCCGCCACATTTATGCGTCTATTGTTGTGTGTTCTGTGCTCTCTACAGTGTGATTGACAGCTCCTGGTCACTCATCCGGGGATGGGCTCCCAATCATGTGATCACACTGAGATTGCCTGTCACAGCAATCACATGATCGTGAGCCTGTCCACAGTTCACTAACATCTGAAGGGTCGGCGGGAAAGTGGACATGCTGCTTTGTACTGTATGGGCAATGCACAGATATGCTTTAACTTCAGTCAAAACTTTTTTTTTCAGAGATGGAGAGAGTGGGTCAGGGATAGAATTTGTGTCAATGTTTTATTTCTGTCAGATCATCTGGGTCTGAGTCCCTCATCTGGGAGATTTTTCTCACTTCCTCTTAATTTGATGAGTGTCATACAAAACAAAGACAGGCAATTTACAATTATATAGACCATATAGGGGTCTATTTATAAATGTTTTCACCCAAGATTTACACAACTTTCACCCACATTTTCTAACTGGATTCCATATGAAAAATGTGTGAATCTTGGGTGAAGGTCGTGTGGATCTCGGGTAAAAACAATTAAAAATAGACCTCTTAGGCTCTGACAGTCTTTGTAACCCTTTTCCATCCCTCTATCCAGAAATTCAAAGAAAACGTGTTAGCTTAAATCTTGTTTGCTGTTTTCCTTACATAATACAGGAAATATATTTATAGGGTGGATCGCAGGGTTATAGTGAAAGATGGCAACATAATATGCTGAAGAAAGCAAAGAAAGCACACAAAGCTGAGCATGAAATTACAATATCACTCACAGAGACATTTCTGTCAAATCCATGTTTATTAAAGTCATCCTGCAGCCTCCCTAACAGTGAATGTGTTGCATGTAGCCTCACGTATGAAAAGGCACTATAAGCGCGGCTTGGAAATTCAGAGTCCTGAGTGTCTTCTACTACTTTGTTCTCTCCCATACATTCCAGGTTGTTGAGAAAAAATCCTCTTGGTCTCAACTAGGTCAGTTGTATCTATTGGAATGATTGTATCATCATTATTACAGATCCTTTGCTGCTTCTGTTCTGTAGATATTGAAGTGGGACACATTTTAAACCTGACTGCTGAATGGGATAGTCTGCTATAACCACACTATAGTCTGTACTATAAACACCTGATCTTAACCTGACCAATGGTTCAATGTTCATATATAAATCTCATCAGAACATTCGATAATGCCATCAGAGACTTGATGAATGTCGTTTGAAATCACATTCGGTTTAAAACTCGATTTTGGAATGAATGGAGTTTCTCGAACAAAAATCCACATTCACTGTTAGTATAAACTTTTTCCATCCTGCTCCCTCAGTTTTTTTTCTCCTCACTATGGTTGTAATTGGTCATTGATTTGGCCCCATTAACTATTTTCAAACCAAAGTCTCCTGGGGTATGACCAGCTTTAGTGGTGTAATAAGAAGAGCTGCAGCCTCAGCATCCTTCACATGTGTAAGACAGCTCATAGACATTAGAGGGCAGTCACATGTATAGACACAATGGCTCTCATGGCAGCAGCAAATGATGGCCGGCTCTCACTGAACCAGTCAAATGTATGTCAATGGAGAAGGTAGAAAGAGAGCACTTCTAATTATAAACGGGAACAATAGCAGTCAGGACAGTTTTTATACCAACCTGACCAATGTTCCACTGAGAGTTGTCAGACCAGAATTCTGCCATTTCATATGTTTGGGGTATTTAAGGCCTTGTTAACAAATGCAACAAAGGGGTTATAAAATCAGATGGTTGATCTGCATCCCCCCCACAACCACCCACCCAAAACCTAACATGGCTTCCGCTCAGGCTTGTACACAGGACATGGCCATGGCAAATTTAATACAGCATGTGGCGTTTGGCAGGCAGTACTGGCAAGGGCTGTGCTTCTTCTGCAGCATGTTATCGTGCAGCAAATGTGGGGGAGGGTAAAACAGGTTGTTAATCTCCATTTTTAATACCCCCCCGATATCCTTCTTGTAATAGTAATGCCAGGCAGAATTATTCTTAACCCTTGCAGTGGGGCCACCCCCACATTGCAAGGGTTAGGTGCTAATTTTCGTCTAGGGATGCAATTTAAGAAAGTTATACTCACCTGAACCTTGCAGTTGGCTGACTGTTAGACTGGAGCCTCTCTCCCTCTCCACTCCAGCGGCCTAAGGTCCTGTGAGTCATCACGTCCTATACAGTGTATAGGACGTGAGGATGCCAAGAGACATTCTACTGCTAGAGCAGAAGGGGGAGTGAGGCTACTGGGACCGGTCTGACAGCCAGCCAACTGTGAGGTTCGGGTGAGTATAACTTTATTATTTTTGGTCCTGGACAAAAATGAGCACTTAACCCTTGCAATGCCGGGATAGCCCCACTACACTCAGGATCCCAGATCTCGTGAGAAGACACTTCTGTGCTATGCTAGACAATAGATAGGCACACAGTAAACAAATGGTAGTAAATGGGAGCCTATGGTCGACCTCCATCGGCGGACAACTCTGCTGCAGCGCGTTACGTACACTAGGCTCAAAAGCTTCTAACATAGATCGGCAAGGCTAATAGAGTCTATCGCCAGCAGATAGGATTCTGATGGGGAAAGGGGACGATAAATGGGGAGGGGAAGGGGTGGAAAGAAAGAAAGAGGGGAGAGGGAAGACAAGAGAAAAAAGGAAGAAAAAAAGGAAGGAAAAAGCCGCTTTGGAAGCCTCACTCCAGGAGACCCAGGTATTCTTGAGAGGAGGTGAACTCATCCCACCAGAGCCAAGTAGAGCAAAACCGGGCCACCGCCCCCCTGAGAGAACTGGTGAGGTCCTCCATATGTCTGATGTCACGTATCTTGCTAAACCAGATTGGACTGGTATTTATTAAGCAGACCTCGTATTTGACTGCAAGGTCTACTTTACTGTACCTAGGGCAGCATCAAAAATACAACCCCGGATCTCTTTACAAATAAGCATTATACAAATAAATGCACCCTGTCTTGCAATAATTTTACAATGCTGCACCTAAAACCAATTCTGATTACCAGCCTTGCCATCCTCTTCTGATGGGTCAGATGACGCAGAGAAAAGTTACTAAAAGGAGTCCAACACCACATCAGTGAAAACCAGACAACACAGTTAATTTGTACAAACCATTGGGCATTCAGTTGTGAGTATAAGAAATTACCTCTCCACCTTGACGAAATTTGCAGTTGTTGTATTCATTAAAGTGGTAAGTATATATTCTGAAATGGGCCATGAGGTAGGACTGATGTTTTTTTATACAGCACACACCAAAACTGGAACTATTAGGCTCCATACACTGACTTTACACTTTGCTTTCAGTGCCACAAATAGAGGCGTGATTCACAATATTTGTCCTGTAATATTTATCATTGCTGGTATATACTCTCATAGGCCACAATGATTTTTGCTGTCTATTGATTAAATGCACACAGTGATTGAGATGCTATGCTACTTGGAGACATTGCCAGATACAACTATTTTATTATTTACAAGCATAGTCTTGTACTTGTTTTCCAGAGAAAAATAAATGTGGTTTTCGTCTATGACTCCCCATCTTATTATTTGATTTGTAATTCAGATGATGGAAGGAGAGAGATACTTCTGTAATGCTTTGTGGGGGAAATACATAACAAACTGTAATAAAAAAGGGAGTGTGCTAGTATCCCCCTTTTCATGGAGGCCAGACTCTGCTGGAGTTTATGACGACTGTATACACAGACAGATTAATATATGTTATCACTGTATAACCACATTCATGTCTTTTCATTGTCACCAGTTTCCAAAGTGGTCAGAAATGGGGATCATTTTGAAATATACAAAGTAAAAGGTGCTATTCACAAAACTGTACGCAAGGAAAAGGATCTTTATTTTCAAATTAATTGTACTCTCTTTAAAACTACTGTCACTTTAAAAAAAAAAAGATCCTTACCTTAGTGTGTTAGCTTTGTGAATTGAGCTTATTGGAATAATGTCACAACTTCCCCCTCCCTGATTACAAGTGTGCGCACAGGGTGTGCCGGAGGTGCCAAGGCACACCCTAATCATCCCTAGTGCAACACCAAAACCAAAAGAGCGGGCACAGTGTTTTTAGTCACTGAGCCAGTGGAGAGTTAACAAAGATCTCTCTGTGACTGGCTTGGCGATACAGTGTGCAGCAGCATTTGCCCCTTACATCCTTCACACATGTGTTTGCACATTTGTGTGCACACCCCAACACAATTGGCTGTGCATGCCTATGATTATAAATATGCCTATACAGTGTACTTGTTTCGTCAAAACCCCACACCTTTTTTGTTGCCAGGAGCTGGACGGGATGCTGGCCAGGGCTTCACAGGTTGCTAAGAGCTCTTAGCAACCTGGAATGCTCTGGCTGGAAAGGGGAAGGCAGGCAAACCCACACAAGCAAAACTTGTGAACATGCAAACTCCATGCAGACAGTGTCCTGACAAGGATTTAAACCGAGGATCCCAGTGCTGCAAGGCATAAGTGTTAACTGCTAAGCCATCATGCTGGGTAACTTTCTTTTAGTTTTGGATAGAGTATGGGAGGGTTAGAACCTCTGTCAGGTTCTTAGTTTAATCTGTGATTGGTAACTGTAACTGTGTCCCAGTAACTGTTGTCCTTAGAACAGAAAATTATGGGGTCTATTCACTAAGCTGCCGAAGGATCTAGCCGTAGCTTCGGCTGATCCTTCGGTTAGCTTCGGCCCCAGGATCCTAGTAGCTATTGCACCAGCCCACTGCTGCTGTCAATCAGCAGAGGGGACCTGAAGTTCTCCATCAGGTCCCCTCTAGTGATTGACAGCAGCAGAGGGCAGGTGCAATAGCTAGTTTGCTATTGGCTACTGCAAAGTGAAATCACCAATAGGAATCTAGCTATGCATTCCTGTGGTGATTCTTTTTCTTTTTTTTTTATTCTGATGGCAGCAGAACTGCCGGCCAATACAAAACAGTTGGGCGGAGCTAGCTGTCACTGCTAGCTCCGCCCAATCATTTTCTTTTTTCTTTTTTACTACTTTTTTTAACAGTTTTTCTATTCTGCTCGGTACAACAGAGGTACAGAGCAGAACAGCCGAGCCGAATGCCGGAACAGAGAATAGGCCGAACAGCAGCGAGTAGCCTGCCGGAGGTTCGGCTTAGCCGATCCAGATGTTGGATCGGTGAGTCGAACTCCTTCTGCACTTCGGGTCGACCGAACATGCTGAGCATGTTCGGCCGACCCGAAGCCAGCCGAAGCCACCCGATGTACGGCTGATTTCAGCCGATATACGGCTGGAATCAGCCGTACCAGCCTGAAGTGAATAGCCGAATAGTGTTCGGCTCACTTCACTTGGGGTCGGTTGTTCACTCGGCTGCCCTCGGCAGCTTAGTGAATAGACCCGTTAGTCATCTATTTACATGGTGTATTCTGTGAATATCATGGTTTGATGATTGCTATTTATATACACTTATATTCATACTTTGACACTTTAATGAAAAGGTTGTAAAGTTTTATAAGAGAAGGTTACGAATTTTTACATTGTGTGGTTTGTTAAAATAATAATTTTTCGCACAGACACTCTCACTTCGCTTCGGGTGGGTTAGTCACTCGGCTGCCTATGGCAGCTTAGTGAATAGACCACTATGAAAATTTTACATTTTAAAAGTTGTCACTGCAACAGAAATAAAGGAATTTCATCTAGTGGGGACCACCTTATCCAATTATTTATTTTGGTTTTCATAGACAAGCACAAATGTCAAAATAAATCACTTTACAGAGAACAATTAACAATTTTTCCTTGCCCCGTGTTCCTCAAGAATGTATCATCTAATGTGCCTATAACAGTGAGACATACAGTACATACACCAAACATGACCTGTTTAGGTGAAAGGTGATAAACCTTTTAGTATGGCATTGGGTTATGAGAAGAAACCAGAGCAACCCAAATGCACATAAATAAAAGGAAAACATATACATTTCAAAGCATTGAAAATAAGACCTAGTTGTGACCATTCCCAGGGCCGGTGGTGACATAAGGGGGAACTTGAAGAGCCGCGGGAGAGGCAGGAGAGAATCAGCGGTGCCAATGAAGCCATCGCTAGTGGAAGCGAGGCGGAACCAGAGCCGCATAAGCCGATGCCTCCTCTATAGCGCCGGCTCCTGTCACAGGCAGAGTAATACCAAATGCACTCCGCCTGTGAGGAATCAATAGTGAAAGTGCGCTTCGCTCATTCTGGCCAGCGATTGGTTAGCAAATTGCTCTTGGAAAGGTACGGCACCCCTGATTGCCCTGATCACTATATTTTTGTACATAAATACATGTAGACTGTTGTACACCTATAAGTGTGGATTGTTGTACATAAAAAAAAATGAAAAAATAAGACCTACCCCGAAAATAAGACCTAGTGTGTTTTTTGAGCCAAAAAAAAAATAAGACAGTGTCTTATTTTCAGGGAAACACGGTATATATACACTATATTACCAAAAGTATTGGGACACCCCTCCAAATCATTGGCTTCAGGTGTTCCGTGAAATTTCCTTGCTACTAAATATTCCACGGTCAACTGTTAGTGGTATTATAACAAAGTGGAAGCAACTGGCAACAACAGCAACTCAGCCACGTAAAATGACAGAGCGGGGTCAGCGCATGCTGAAGGGCACAGTGCGCAGAAGTAGCCAACTGCCTGCAGAGTCAATAGCTACAGACCTTCAAACTTCGTGTGGCCTTCAGATTGGCACAACAACAGTACGTAGAGGGCTTCATAGAATGGGTTTTCATGGCCGAGCAGTTGCATCCAAGCCTTACATCACCAAGTGCCATGCAAAGCGTCGGATGCAGTGGTGTAAAGCACGCCGCAACTGGACTCTAGAGAAGTGGAGACGTGTTCTCTGGACTGATGAATCACACTTCTCTGTCTGGCAATCCGATGGACGTGTCTGGGTTTGGCAGTTGCCAGGAGAACAGTACTTGCCTGACTCCATATTGCCAAGTGTAAAGTTTGGTGGAGGGGGGATTATGGTGTGGGTTGTTTTTCATATGTTGGGCTTGGCCCCTTAGTTCCAGTGAAGGGAACTCTTATGGCATCAGCATACCAAGTCATTTTGGAGAATTTAATTCTCCAAACTTTGTGGGAACAGTTTGGGGATGGCCCCTTCCTGTTCCAATAGGACTGCGCACCAGTGCACAAAGCAAAGTCCATAAAGACATGGATGAGCGAGTTTGGGGTGGAGGAACTTGACTGGCCTGCACAGAGTCCTGACCTCAACCTGATAGAACACCTTTAGGATGAATTAGAGCGGAGACTGCGAGCTAGGCCTTCTCGTCCAACATCGGAACCTGACCTCACAAATGCGCTTCTGGAAGAATGGTCAAACATTCCCAAAGACACACTCCTAAACCTTGTGGACGCCTTCCCAAAAGAGTGGAAGCTGCTATAGCTGCAAAGGGTGGGCCAACTAAATATTGAACTTTACGGACTAAGACTGGGATGCCATTAAAGTTCATGTGCGTGTGAAGGCGTCCCAATACTTTTGGCAATATAGCGTATGTACAGAAGTGCAAGTCACAAAGATTTTTTGGCCATTTATCGACCGTTAGACAATCGTTACATAAGCACCTCCTTCAGAGTGTCGTTATGACAGTTTTCGGGCGGGTTATATATATATATAGTACTTTAATATGCAACTGTTATTTTTTCACATGAAATAATGAAATAGGTAATCCATCATCAAGCTCTTTAGGCAGATACTCATGTTTTAAAGTAGACCTTTACTCCCTTTCACTAAACATCACCTCAGCACACAGCTCTGCATGCTGATATGAAATCATATTACATTCATTAGTTAAATAAACATATTTGGCTTTTACTTTCAATTATTGTTTCTACCTCCTGGTCCTCTTGGGCATTAGTGATGAAATTTGCCCAAGTGTTGCATCCTGGGAAAGTTACATTAGCAAATGTGAAATTTCATCTGTAATCTCATGAGATCTCAGGGAAAGGCATTCTCCACCACTGAGATGATGTGCATGGTCACATGTCCCAGTCACATGTGCCAGAGTTCCAGGAAGTAAAGGAAGATGAATTAATCTGCCCTTAGTTAAAATGATCACTGTGAGAAGAATGGGGTAGAAAAGAAAAATACAGTATGCAAAGAATACAAAGCCGGCAATTATCTAGAAGTATGTGTTTGTAAATTGTCATTACTAAACATTTTAATGGTGTATTTGTTGTCATTTCAAAGATGAGGGTAAAATTCCTCTTTCATTTTTGCCAGTTCGATTCACACACAAAATGCAACAAAAATTGATAATATATAATGTAAGTGTAAATTCAACTGATCTGTGTGGGAAAACCTTTACTGAACAGAATATATCATTTTAGATCATAAAAATGAGCATGTAATGCAGGGTATTGAAAAGCTGCATACTAGGCCTACAGGCTCCCCTTGCCTGCAGCAAGCAAGATGTAATTGTTCTTGATGTTGTTGTTATTGAGTCTTGTATGTAAACGCTAACAACAAAATTCTCTTATTTGTTCCCCTTTGGTCTGTTAAATATACATTTAAGCTGTTTTGTTAAATCAAGTGCAACAAAAAATACCTCTTGATCCTGGCAAAAATCTGGTGAGATGGTAACTTTCTGTGCCTCTGCTGCATTTAAATCTCAAAAAGTCTTATTAGCCCTGCCCATTCTCCTTTGTGAACTACAGAACCCTTCCCTCCTATTTTGTGGAGATAAGGAAAGCGGATGTTTTGTATTCCAAGTCAGCCTAGGGTTACAACACTCAATATTTCTTCCATAGATACAACACGTGAGCAAAGTCACCCTAATACATAAAGTATGGCACTGGCAGGATTACTAGGTTTGAAAGGGTATTTCCACTTTTGCAGCCAAATTTGAGAAACCCCTTCTATTTTTTTGACATATGTTCTAGGGTTGCACAGATACCAAGTACAGTACTCACTACAAGTACGAGTACATGTACCGATACTTCTGAGCTCCAAGACTACACTAGAGAAAAATTCAAAAATTAGAAGGCAGCTGTCATTTGTAAGGAGCACACGGAGCTCCTGGGATTTGTACATCTCTGTTTTAATGTATGATTTTGTTTTTATAAATATAAATAAAGGGATGCACAGATACCAGTTTTGTGAGTACGAGTACTGGTACTTGCCGAGTACTTACAAGTACGAGTACTGATACATTTTTGTTTATTGTCATGTGACAGTTTTTCTAAAATAATATCGACTAATGATTTCAAGACAGTGGTGGAGCGCCAGAGCTAGGTCCCAGCTGCAACCACTGCAACCCTGGTAGTTCTCATGAAAATGCCAAGTATCTGCACTGGTACTCGAAAAGTATCTGTGCATCCCTAAAATTATGTTCCCATTCACACAGCATACTGCACAATAATACAAACAAAAAAAAATGTACATTGTAGCTGTTTCTTAGGGGCCAAATTAAACATAGAACTCTACTGGCAGCTTCTTGTGGCTGGAATAGTTGGTAAGGAGTTGACTGAGGATTAGTATTTTTCCAAAGGCCATTAACATACAATGTCCTCAGGTCTTTAACCCTTTGTCGTCAGGACAGACAGTCCTGCTCATCTAGTTTACAAGTGATAAAGAAATCTTCCAGGATGATACAGACAGGGTTAATTATTTGAAACAACCCACACACACACACACACACATTGAGTAGTTTAAAAAAAACCCCCACACACACACACACACACACACACACACACACACACACACACACACACACAGTGAGACCTAAGCAGCATTTTTCAGCCCTGGAGTTTGCAAAAACATCATCAAATAAAGGTAAGCTGCAATTCTGAAATATATTTTAAATATTTTCTAAAGTTATGCTATGTGAATGGAAACATGTAACAAATGTAAAGTAGATGTCATCCCAATTTGACAGCAAAAGCGGAAATACACTTTAAGTATAGGGTAAAAAAAAGCCTGAAAAAAAGAGAACTAATGTATCTCCAAGGTTGCAATATATTACATTTTTAGTCTTCGGATTAGAATAACTTTAAATTGTAATTCCAGAAAGAAAGGTTCTTTCTAGACTAGGATAGAGTGAGGAAGGATATGAAGCTCTGCCAGGTCTTTGTCCCCATAACCCCATTTCCTACAACCTATTGCTGTAATGCCAAACATCAGCTATAAATTCTACCATCTTAAATGATAAAATGATAAGGATTACTCCTATTTGACCTCTGGCTGCTGAAGGCAATTGTTTGTTGCTGAAATCTGCAAATAACTTGGGAAACTATTCGTTGTTTTTACTGGTATGTGCGTGTATATGTGTTCTTTTCTCTTGAGCCTAATTGTTATCACTTGAACTTGTAACTACCCCCTAGTGCTTATTCATTAGAGCTCCCTTGTACAACATATCTATGTTGTACTGAAGACTAAATATGATTGACATTATCTACTCCATACAGAATGGTTTCCTCTTCTCCGGATTGGTCCTGGAGCAGGGGAGGTTCAAAGGGTTGAAGGAACAGTTGCTGGACCTGTAAGTAACAGCTGTAAGTGTTTTACATTGTTATTTTCTGCTGGCTTGTAATGCCTGTAAGCTGAGGTATGGGCCATTTCTTTGACCCCATATGTTGGCCAGAAGCGAAACTATGAATGCCTAGGAATTGTTTTGTATACAGTAGGCTGCGCTGTGCCTGATCATTAACACTAATAACTTCTCATGGGCTGCAAGGAAATTATTTTCTTTTGAACGGCCATCGGACCACCATCACTCCGCCTCATTGCTGCCTCCACGTTTCATGTGGTGAACCTCATATCTGTTCTGCCCACATGTTGATGATCAGGAGACAATTAAAATAATGCAGCCATGCAGTAAAGACTGGGGAAGGAAATAGTCTAAACAGGACACCACAATCTGGCAACAAGCAACAAAACCACAGATATTAGAACTGGTGAGAGGAAGACTGATTTACACTAGAACTTTAGTGTCAAAAAGAAACAAAGTTATAGTGTCAAAAAGAAACGCCAGTAATACATTTCATTTTAAGTTTTCACCTATTGGTTAGCTTAGATAATATTGTGTCAATTCCTTTCTTTCTGAATCAATGGTATTTATTATTAGCCGGAGTGTCGAGGTTACCTAACCTTGCAAAGGAGCAATAATGAAATGAACTCTTCTGAGAGTTGAGCTGGGTATACACGGGTGGATTTTTTTTTTTCGTTCATCCTATGAGAGTGAATGAAGGAAATCTTACAGCATGGATGGATGAATCTCCTGCTATCTCCTGCTATGCCCTTTGTAGTTTCCACCGTTGTCAGAATACCCAAAGAGTATTTTCAGCTGATTGGCTGCAATTGTTTCTGACAATTTTCCAACATTTCGACCTAACCATCGACTTTTGTCCAGGAGATAGGGCCACCCATGGCTCAGAATTTGATCCATGTGTAACCAGCTTTAGACAAGTTGACATTATTGCTGGGGAACTCTTTCAAGTTAAACCAAAATGCAAAGTAAGTGACTAATAATAAAAATAATGATGGTAATCATATTTTGACCAAAGTTCTCAATTAATATTCAGCCTCGATGAATCACTAGAAGTAATTGGGCAATTTAGGGGTTAATAACTGAGCGCTAATGCATACTTCTGAAAGTCAGTTATGTTGAACATGTTTGCTGCAACAGGATGTCAAGGTAAAGCAAAATTTTAAAAAATGAAAATCCATAGTAACTGACTAAAAATAGTAATGATGATAATGATCTTTTTTTGCAGTGCCGCTTCTTCTGTATATCTGTAAAAGCATAAATCACCAGGGGCCTTATTTGTAAGGCAGTGAATGGTTAGTTCATGATTTATTGCTTATTCACCGTTGGATCTCTCACCACAGTTCGCCACTGTTTGCCGGCTGGATTCACCTGTGCCTCTGCTGATAGCTGCGTTCAACAAGTGTGGTGTAATAGACCGTGCATATCTGCCCACGTGTCCCTCATATGCCTCTGCTGATTTTACTGTTGTTGCTCACACATTTGTATTCCCATTTTTTAAATCTGAAATCTAGGCTTTGGTAAAAGATTATGTCAAGTGTTACATCTGTTGGCTCTGATCTGTTTTTGACATGCACTGCTTCCTCATGTCAAATAACAGACTTCATCAATGATACTCTACTGTTGAATAGTCACCTTTCCTCCTGGACACTAAGGGGGTGATTAAAAAAAAAATCTTCCGAATGCCATTTGCACTGCACTACCAACACAAAGATGGAGCTGAGGAGGATACATTTCCTATGCTCCTTGGCTCCATCAAGTGATGGTAATGCTGTGTGAATGGAATTCACCCAGCTATATGTTGCACAGAAGATTAATAAATCAGCCACTTAAGTGAGATATATTGTACATGGTTCTATTTTTTTCATTCAACCCACCGGCTGAATGATAAAAATAGAACAGATTCCTCCATCAACCCTTATGAACATTGACAGACTAATCCACTGCTGTTTGCATTGTATTCTGACAGTGGCCGGAGACTGCTGTCAGAATACCCGAACAGAGCTAGCAGATTATTCACTGCTAGCTCCCTTCGGCACAGAATTTTCCAACCGGCTCCTTCGATCAGCTGATCAAAGGATGCCGGGCAGAAGGGTGCCGACAGCGGCAAGCACAGTCCGAATTTCAGCTGGTTTATTAGGAACCGACCGAAATTCAAACTGTGTATACCCGACTTTAGTGTCATCCATATTCTCCACATTTTGATAGCCCGGCAAACAAGGAATATTTATAATTCTTGCATCTGCTGTAAATTTACTTCACACCTAACATGACTCTAAAGGTGGCCATTCACCTTACAATTATCTTTAGATTTCTTTCGTGCCTTCATCGAACCGCCGTTTGATTTCCACACGACTGCCCCATCATGGACAGACCAATGTGGATTTCAATTATTGCTCGTTAGCAATACCAACTGACCGAATTTAGTCGATCGACAGAACGGATTTTTTTCGTTTGCACATGTGCAGTGTTTAGTGGTTTGCTCAGGGATTTTTTTTCGTATGCATAAGCCACTAATCCATCGATTTTCGTACGATTCCTAAACAATTTTCTAGCTACCTAATAGATGAAATTTATCGTATGAAAACCCGATTTCATTTGGAAATCGGACGATAATCGCAAGGTGTATGAGAACCTTTAGGCTGATCATACAATATACACTCTGATTTTATCTCCTTTAGTTCTACCAACGACGTTGTAGTGCAAGGGTCTGCCTGGTTTGATACTAATTGAATGGATTGTTTAGTTTTTCCCTCATATTACATAGTTTAGGTAAATCTAAAGGAGATTCTGCAGAGATTGTGCAATCAGATTGAATAGTGAATAGCCAGTTTAAAGCGGACCTTGACATTTAAAACTCAAATCCTACCAATGCATTCCTCTTTCTTATGCTGATTAATAATAACATAAACATATCAGGAGTAAAATGCTGTTATATGGAAATGCCCACGCAATGCATCCTGGGATTGCTTTGTCATTAAAATTAGATTTCGTTGAAGAAGAAAAAAAAGAAGATGGCTGTGAGATCTCGTGAGATTACGCTGTACAGCATGCACTGAATGTACCTAAATACACACTGAGAAATGCAAACCCTCCTGTAAAGCTCTAATACTGTACACAGCCTGCATTTGGAAGCTCATTTCTCCACTGATGCTGTTTTGCATTTGGTTACCCAACAACATCCTGTACCAGATTTTCCTTTGAGAACCATTACAGTGGTTAGAGGGAAGACCGCAGGATAATGTGAACCTTTCAGCAGGTGTTGTGATAGCCTTTGTGTGTACGTGTGTACTTCACACTGAGTTACACATTAAACAGTGAATTTGCATTTGTGTGTTGCTGTGAATTGTTTGTAAATGTGTTTGAGTCACCAGTTTTCTTTGAGAGTGGGTGTGGGTGGGCAGTAGTGGGACATTTAAAGAGCTGACGTAGGACTATTCTCCCAGTCTGTTCATACTGAGCAAAGTGCTGAGTGTGCAGTTCACCACCCACCCAACTGCCACATAATACAGGGCCTGGTCTTTGTGTATCACTTCCCATATGCACCAGCGTATTGACGATGTAGTAACTATCCAAACACATAACACTTCTTTATTGTCATACATTGTCCAAGATTCAAAAGCATGCAGTCAAAAAGTATCCGTTCCTATAAAGTTAAAACGGACCTTAAAGTGACACTACGCTAAGGATTTAAACCTTAAAGAGGAACTTTACCCACATCTGAAAAAAACCAACAAAGATACCTTTAGAAATGTTTAGGAATGACAATCTACAAACAGATACTTTTCATTCTTTGTATACCTTTTTTCTCTTTTCTTCCCCAGTCTTCTGACAGTGGTCATTTTTTTACTAAGGACTAATTAATATATCTCCCTTTACTTCCTGGAACTCTGACACATGTGACTAGGACATGTAACCATGCACATTATCTCAGGGGATGAAAATGCCTCTCCCTGAGATCTTGTGAGATTACAGATTACATTTCCCAGCAATACACTGATGATGTAACCTTCCTAGGATGCAATGCTAGGGCACATTACATCATTTGTGCCAAAGAGAAGTAAGTAAATGAAAAACATGTTTGTTTAACTAATAAAATGTAGTAAGATTTCAAATCAGCATGCAAAGCTGCATCCTGATGTGATTTTTAGTGAAAGGGGATAAAGGTCCACTTTAACAATGCATTCAAGAACCATAACTATTAACAAAAATGTACCTTGTTTGTGTATCACTCGGCTGTAAATCTTCTAATTATCTCTGAATTGGTGCTGACACTATCCTTCCTTCTGGAGGGTGGCTACTTTTGTTCCTTATGGTCCCTGTGTGTGTTGTAAAATAGTCACCGCTCCAGAAGGAAGGATAGTGTCAGCAGAAATGAGTGATACCCAAATAAGATACATTTTTGTTAATAGTTAAGGTACTTAAATGCATTTGAAGGTTTAAATCTTGAATTGAGTGTCACTTTACATGAAATCTACCAGGGATTCCCCAATACCGTTTTTTTGTTATCGAGTACGAGTACTGATATTTTTTTATTGGTACTTGCCGATACCGAGTACGGATACTGGCGGCATCCCGACGTAGCATGGGTCCGGCTTAACGGCTTCCTGATTGCCTGGGAAGCCGGCTTCATGCTCCCTCGCAACACTGTAGGGCAGCCTAGCTTCCTGACCAATCATGACCCGCTTCCCGGCTTCCTGATTGGTCAGGAAGCCAGGCTGCCCGCCGTGTTGCTAGGCTGTGTGAATCCGGCTTCCTAACTATAGCTTCCGTGCTCCCTTGTGGCACTGCCGGTCAGAGGTTCTGGTATCAGGGTAAGTATCGAATGCTCAGTATCGGCACCAATACCAGTATCGGTGGATCCCTAAAATCTAAAACCTCCTTCCTCCCACCCCCTACCCTTACTACAACACTGACATTCTTTTGATGTATCAGATCCACATACCTTATTTTTTTGAGCGCCCGTAGCACCCTTCCTAGACGAGGGTGCTGTGTTCTTTACCCTCCTGGGATGCCTATGTCACATATCCCATGAGTCTGTAGTGTCCATTGCCCCTGTAATATCTTCCTCCTGAGACACATAAATAGAATGACACAGCTGGGCATGCCCAATATCTGGCGTAGCATCTTTAGGAGCCCAACTGCAAGAACCAGGAAGAGACAGCCAGCTTCTGATGAAATGGAAAGCAAATATGATAGTGCAGGATGGGACATGCAGCAGAAAAGCAATGGGTGTGAGGAGGACAAAGCCAGATTTTCTGGGCTTATAATTATGTTTATTCTGGATAAACAAAACAAGAAAGGTATCGGACACATGGAAATTAATATTTATGGGGAAATGCAAGTTCCACTTTAAGTTGCCATATAAAAGCAGATCTGAGTATAAAGTGGCTGGATTGTTCATGAATTTGACCACAAAAGGCCTGTGGCTAATTCTAAAAGGCCAAGTCGCCTAGTCAAGCTTATCAGAAAAAGACAGTAAGGGCTTGTGTACACGGGGTTTGCTTTCAAATGATGACTTTTGCATTGGAACGCAGCACTGCTCAAGTCAATCACAGCCATTTGTGAAACAAAAAGCATCACAAATAGAAATGTTGTACCCAGGGAAATACAAAAAAAAACAGGTCAAATGCATCCTCAGGTCTGTCATTCAAACTGTACCATTGAGGTACATGGGAATCTGCTGACCTGCATTCGTCACCCAGTTCACCACTTCACCCTACCAGAATCCATGTGCAATTTTCTTAAAGTCAAAATCTGCACAGGACTAAGCCAGTCACCCTTCCCCCAATACTCTATGTGATGGATGCTCAGACACCAAGTGCTATAATGTGCTCAAAATTTGAAGTTCACAAGCTTTACGACACTTACCATCGAAATACCATTTACCAAAAAAGCAAGGGAGCACTTGCTCCTGACCGCTGCAATTTGTGATGTGATGTACATAACATACCCTTGACCAAAATGACTGTTCCCTTAACAGTTGCAGGTTGCTAACTAGTCCTTAAATATTTGAATTAAGTTCTTCTTTAAGGTAGGCTCAGCATGCAAGTATTAATTCTGTACCCACATTATGTGTGCAGAAAAAACATACGTAATTAAATAATTGTATTATTATTATTATATTATTATTATTAATAAAAAATGAATATTTATCTTTATGTGAGATTCTTACTTTTGGAGCACTAATACATTTGTGTACAATGACTGCAGAAAAGTGCAGTGTAGACAAAGTATAGACTCATGTTCTAATTTACCATCCCCAATCACATTGTTTGAACCTAGTCACACCCACAGTCCCTCTCCTGAGCATGCCCAAGCGTCTCTCAGCTCTTTCAAAATCCTACAATGTCCCTGGTACTGTATCTATGGAAGGGCAGTATTATCGCTAGGGATCAGCTCAGGTGCAAACTGGACTTGGGGTCCTAAGAACCCAGAAGGGGCATGGGGCCACCCATCCAATCAGTTGCAGGCCTGCCCCATAGCTGCACATAAACAAAGGTGTGGGATGCTTGTGCTGGCTATAGCCATGTGCCATATAAGATCGATGATGTAACAGCATCCTATCCCTTTGCTTACATGTAGCTGTGGGCTGTGAATACCTTGGCTGCTGCTGTTTGGGTGGCAGCAGAAGGAGCTTCCTTTCAGGTTCGGTGGAACCTAGGTTCTGACCAAACTTGGTCTGAACTTGAACACAGTGCACAGAAAGACAGCACCAGTTTTTTTTTTTGCACATATTGAACAGATGTAAAATGCTTTCAATTGTGTAGTAAAAAGACCAAAAGGGAGCAAAGATGAGATGTCCAATGAGATTGTTGGGTTTTATATGTACTTTAATGTGTACCGGTCATTACAATGTAATATATCTTCATATTGAATTATCAGTTAATACTTAATATTAGGAATCAGATAACACAACTGAATTAGTATTAATTATAAAAACTTTCAGTACTGTCACTGTTAGGTGTACAGTACTGCGCACTGTTATAGTGATATCTTAGAAGGAAACTCACTGAGTTACTACCAACTAGTAATATAAATGTTCACACAGGTAATCATGTCAGCACAGATTTAACTGAATGACACCTATATTAATGAGATTAGATTAATTGCAGTGTTGACTGAAAGATAACAGCAACTTTCTATATTATGCGAAGAACTGCTAGAGATCACTGCTAGATGTGTTGTGTTTAATTCACTATATGATTCAGCAAATAGATATTAGTATTTGATAAACATATGGTGTAAAATGTCTCATACTATTCAACATAATACACTAGCTGTGCCCATAGATTTCTAAAGGCAAGTGTAGACATCAGGAGCATAAGGGGGCCTATAGGCACTTTTGAGCCACTAGCAATCCTATATATGATCACTAGTAATTGCCAAAAACTAAGCAGTCTATCATCGACAAGTTTAACCAACTACAAAAGTTTGCTTGAATATGAAGTTAAAACTGGGCAATAAAGATTCACTAGAGTCTATTGCAGGATCGAACTGAAATGGAATTTAATTACATCTTTGATTGTTTTGCGACATTGACAAATTGACAACTAGGGCATTTTATAGGAACAAGAGTCATTGCCCAATTTTGCAAAAATGACTAGTTCTGGCAATTGTTGTCTCATTTCTATGAATGGCATCTGACTGGAATTCTGCACGGTACCGACAAACTCAGATTTGGTCATACCCTCTGCTGTGATTGGACTGCTTGAAATGAGTCTGGTTTGGGTCATGATGTCTACTAAAGCACTTAAACAATCTTTTCTTAGCCATGGAGTTCAGTACAATCTCTTTAATGAAAATATGTGACCATTAAGGTCAGTGGAAAAACATTGCTGCCTCCACAGGGTGCTTGGAAATTATTTGCAGAACAGGAAAAAGGTTTTATAGTCAACTTATGAGCTTAGATCGTCCTGTGGATCGTATGTCAGTAATGATGAGACTCCTAATAATATCAGCTTGCAAAATAATCACTGAGCACCTGTAACACAGTTGATTCCTAAAGCTTACCTCTACTCAAAACTTAAATAAGGTTTTAATTAGACCAATGCTGGGAGGGGTGGCCACTGTCCAATTAATGCTGGGAGGAGTGAGCACTGACCACCAGTGCTGGGAGGGGTGACTACTGACCACCAGTGCTGGGAGGAGTGACTACTGACCACCAATGCTGGGAGGGGTGAGCACTGACCACCAATGTTGAAGAGGGCATTGACAATCAATGCAGCAGGGGGCACTGACCATCAATGTTGCTTCATTTTGGGTTTATAGGCTTATTTCAGTGTGCACAGCACTGATCAGATGAGGTTTTGTAACATGCCTAATCACTTTGTTTTGATCAATCAAGAACAATGATTAGGTGCTGCTATATAGCTATTAGGTTGTTGTGAGGAGAAACTGTGAGTTTAGTGTCTTTGGGCACCTTAGGGCTTGCTCTCACCAGAACATAGGCATTAACATGCATTGAGTCTGTGTGTGCTGGCATGTCTACATGTGTTGCATCAATGCACCCAATAGGCAGCAGATAGAACTTTTTTCCAACACACTACACATTTATGGTGACAGACTCCATTCAAAACAATTCATTTTCTGATGTCCTTACATTTAAAATGCAGCAAAATGTACATAACAAACTATCTGTATATCTCTCCCTAGATATGCACCAATGGAGCGAGGACAGCCAGACAACTCTGGTGTCGCCTTATCGTGGGGTAACCATATTGACTGGATAAAAATATACAATACTGCCAATGTGTCCTGGGTATTCTGCAACTTCCTGGCACCCACATACAAGAATCATCTTCCATTCCAAATGACAATAGTTACATCTCCCTATTTCTTTGAGAAAAAAACTTTAAAGAAGAACTGCAAGAAAATCAAATCTTAACCCTCGCAGTGGGGCTACCCCCGCACTACAAGGGTTAAGTGCTCGTTTTGTTTAGCGAGCTAAAATAACAAAGTTATATAAATAATGAACCTGGCTGGCTCCTAGACCAATCCCTTCAGCCTGCCTCCTCCTCAACTCCAGCAATGGAATGCCCCTTCAGCGTCCTCATGTTCTCTACACTGTATTTGACTTGATGACTCACTGGACCTTAGACCGCTGGAGTTGTGGGGAAGCGAGACTGAAGGAGCCAATCTAACAGCCAGCCAAGATTGTGGTTCGGGTGAGTATAACTCTTTTATTTTAACTCACTAGACAAAACCAGCACTTAACCCTTGCAGTGGGGGGAAAGGGGGGGGTGGTAACCCCACTGCAAGACTTAAGATTGTATTTACCCAGAGTTCTCCTTTATTGAATACATGATACTGATAGAAAAACTTACTAAAATGCCAACACCCGTGCAAAGCAGATATTTATTAATTTGGATTGCACTGGCATAGGTTTTCTGCTAATTGGCTTTGCTGGATTTCTCATGCAAAGGAAACATGTGACAGAAGTGAAGGTACACAGAACACTGGGCACCTCTTATTATTCTGCTTGCTACAGTTAGCCTAGTGGCAGTTATGGACCTGAGCCCTGTGGTTGACAACCACCACCGCAGCATACCCCTTTTTGATAACTGCCCCCAGTTTTAACCGTGTTTCTATGAGAGCAGAACTCGGAAGTCTGTCAGCCCACTAATGAAAACTACCAGCAGATTTTCTAATTTGTCAGAAAACAACTGAAAGTTGACTTTAGAGTCTTTGTTGTGATTCTTTAGGCTCTTTGAGAATGAATTACTTCATATTAAAAGCAACTATAGAGGTCAGGGATGGCTTGTTTTAAAGCTCCTTTACTTTGTGATATAAATATGTTAGTAGTTTAGTCTGGAGACAGGTGCACTTTAATAAAAATCCCTGAGCCTGTATGTTCCCTGTGCAGTCCACTTCTTTACTGAGCTTCCCTACATAGCTCTGTGGATGTGCTTCCAACTGTCCAATCATCACTAGCAATACTGGAGGACAGTAAAGTAGGTAGGAAGCTCAGAAACTGTTTTTCCTGGGCGTCATAGTGCTCCATCTACTGATATCTGCTGCCCCCCTGCATGTTCACAGACACAATCAACGTATTTTATTTAAAATTGGCAGAAAGACACAAAAACAGAAGTTTCACTTGCAGAGGTCGATTTAGAAAATAACTCATATTTTTTTTTTTTGGTCTGAGTAAATATTTTCTTTTCTTTAAAACTCCAGTCATGTGCTTTCATTGCACATGTTGGGTATGTAAAATAAACAAAGGTTCACATGGTTATAGCTGGCCATACACAGAGGGATCTGAGAATATTGAATGAAAATGTTCAGAGTCAATTGATAAAAGTGTTTATTTTTCTTTATTTATTGGAAGATTTCTGCACAATCATGGTAGAATGTTCATATTGTACAAATAGATCTGGCCCTGGTGGCAGGTTGTGCAGAAATGCTCCTTTTGTAAATCATAGCAAAAGTTTTACATCAGCTCTACAATCCTGTATTGGTTTCAAGAGGCAGCAGAATTCTTCTTAAGGGTCTATTTATCAATGTTTTAAACAAGATTTATACTTTTTTAATTGAATATAATGGGGCAAAAATGTTTGAATCTTGGATTGAAGTTATGGATTCTTGTATGAAAACATTAGTAAATAGACCTATGAATCGTATTTATTTCCCCCAACATAAAGCTTTGCTTACACTTTACAAGGTAATTGTACATTTGCAGCATTTCCCTTAGATCTATCAATAACTATATAATGTACAGACCTGCTTAAACAATTCATGCAATTTATATCCAGGCAGATAGGGCTTCACTTCACATTACATTGAAATGGAAGTGTAAAGAAGACTCCGCAATTACATTTGAACATGTATGCTCAGCTAAATTGCAAAACTTCCTGCTAGCAAGGTATAAGGCAACCAAACCCTGCATTTTAGTTTTGGATAGAGTATGGAAGAGTTAGAACCTCTGTCAGGTTTTCATTGCTATCTACATTAGTATTTCCTTCAATTCCCCTCCCTGTGACTCGTTGCTGCACCTTTACACTGAGGATGTCACCAGGATAGCAAAAAACAGAAAATATCCCTAAATAAAAACATTTCCCCTATTTTCAGATCTTGTTAGATATTTCTGAGCCTTGCAGTTTTACATCAAAGCAATCCATGTCCTAAGCATGCAGTGACAGAGGGATTAGTTTTATTTACCAGCCCAATTCAAACATCCCTCCCTCCTGGGCTGGGCTCATTTCACAGGTTCTACCTGCTCTGTGTTTACCTTTTCATGCTGTCTGTAGAAGAATTCACACAAAAAACACAGAGCTTTCTTAGAAAGGAAGAAAAGAAAAAAAAAAAACACGGCATATTTTATTACCATTTTTATTACAATTGTTCCCTTGGGCAGGACAGATCTGCAGCAATGTACAATTACTAGTAATTACATAAACAAATGCAAGAAGTAGCTGAGCCCTTAACATTTAGCTAGGCAAAGAGGAATGTGACACTAGTGCAAATAAGATGTAAAACTTTCATCATGTGATCATTGTAGGAAGCAGTAAGCACCATACATAATAATTCATATACTGGGATATTTGGCATGCTGGATAAAATCTTTCTTATATATACTGAAAATTATAAAAAAATGCCCAAAACCTGGAGTAAAAAAACTAGAGCAGTAACCTAGAGGAACCAAAGTCTTAAAAAAAAGACAAGCAACGTTGTTACTATAGGTAACTGCACCAGTTTTTGCTTCAGCTTTTAGAAAAAAAAGGAGATAGATTTGTTATAGTTTTCAGGTATAAAAACTTCTGGAAAAGGCAAGCTGGCCAGCCTGGCAGGCAATCAGATGTCAGCTTTAACGTGAATCCAGTGATCTGATAGGTTGCTATGACTCTGCTTTAGCTCAATCTTTGTCCCTCGTTTGTACATAGCAAATCTTAATAGTGAAATAAAGCAAAATTATTGCTACTACATCTTCCCCTAGCTTTGTATCATCTGAATGGGATCCAGCGTTGGAAAAGTTACCTAGAGCAACAGAAGAGAGGAAGACAGTTAAAACCGAGAAACTTGGATGATGGAAGACCACACAACAGAGGACAGACAGAAGAGATACAAGAGTGGATTAGAAGTGATACCAGCAAGAATAATAATAAATACATGTCTCTTTACATAGAATAAATAAAGTAACATATTTGAATACAAACACAACTAATATCCACTGGTGTTTAATTGTGCTTTCCATTAAAATGAAATAAATCCTGGCAGGCGTGTGCAGTGGGACAGCAGCCGGCAGCTCATAGGTTAAGATAAGGGAACATTGCAGGCCGTGCGCGGATTCCTTTGTGTTGAATTATGGCTGTGTTGAGCCAAAGGTCATTACAATGGATAAGTACAGCAATAAAACTAGAAGAACCAGTACTCTTTCCCTATAACGATTATCATTATTGGCTTATTAATACTCGACAACCTTGAATTATACCTTGGTAATAAATAGGGAGCTTGACTCAAGCTCACCCAGTATAAAAATAAGATCCCCCCTCCTTTACTAAAGGCTGCTACTTTACTGCTGTATCCGCCTGCTAGATCTTCTATTCCCACCGTGTTATGTAACTGGGAAGGATCATACACTCAGTTATTTTTCTGCAGCCCAATAGAGATCTAATTACACTACAACAGATCTTTGATATTGAAAAGCAAAAAATAAAAAATAAATAAATAATATAAAAAAATAAAAACAAGAAAAAAAACAATGAACCCCTACAAAAAAAACACAAACATAAAAACACAATAAAATAACATTAATAAACACAAAGAACTGAGCTTCTTGCTTAAAGATAACCACGTTTATGTGTATGTGCATAGGCGATAAGTTAAGCCTGGCCTATGCCATTTTCACAGCAGTGCTTGAAGACCCAGTGATTTATAACCTGCCTTAAAATGGGAGAATATACTCCCGGTATTAATAATGTGATTTTTATAGCTTGAGCTATTGTCTTTCCCAAGGAATATGTATCTAGTAGCCCATCAATTGAATGATAAACGACCTGTTTTTATGAACCCAAATATTTTATAGGAAAGAGAAAAATACACATATAGGCATTTAAAGACCTCGAGATTTTTTTTACAAGGTTAAAACAGGCTTTTACCACCCACATGGCCCATTTTCTGGTAAGCAAGGGGTTTAAAACTGAAAGATTTGTCTGGCATAAATATTCTGTAAAAGGGAAACTTCTTCCCAACGAAAAAAAAAAAAAAGAGGCAAAATAGTAAATCAAAAGATGTGAAATTTATTGCATCGGTGATTACCATATAAATCCCAAGGTTGGTGTTTTAATAAATGATGGCTCCATTCCTAGAAATAATTGTAGCACTTTGTTTTTGTTTTATAATCTCACACAGTAACATAAAAATCCAGCTAAGAATACTTTAATAGAAAATAGCAAACTCATTGCTTGCACTCATTGTGGCTGTCCCTCCGCAAGCAGAATGTTACAATGGAGCCCATTCTAGAAGTTCTCACTTAAAGGACAGGAGTGTCCCCTACAAGCAGTACTGTCAAATAATCGCTTACCTGGTGGGGACAGTGATGTAGAAGGCTGCTACTGTGTCCAGGTTATAGATGTGTTGTGATATGTTCAGCCTGGGATGATGGTGCATTTTCAGTTCCTGTCGTCTATGGGGGGAAGCCCAATTTCCTCTTTGTCCTTCTGAAGACCTCCATGGGCTTTTGGTGGGTCCGGTGCTAGAAGCGGGGGCCGCAATACTGCTGACTGGCCACCCTTGCCAAGGTAATCTAAAAAAAAAAAAAAGCGTCTCCCTTCCTACAAACTGCATATTTGTTGTGGTCTGAGATTCCTCGAGTTCCAGCTCAACGCAGTCCTGGGTTTCCCTTTTTCTGCCGGATTCTAGCTACAGAAGGCAAAAGGCCCATAAATCTTGTAGAAAGCCCACAGAGACAAGAGGAAATTGTGTATGCATGGCTAGGAGCAGCTAATATCTAAACCCATTAACAAGCCTGGATAGGACTCCAGTTGTTGGGGTACATTAACTTACAGTTAAATTCTGCAAGAGGTAAAACGACACATTGTGAATTAACATCAACCAGATTTATCATTTGATTTTTTTTTTTTTTTGATCCTACGAAATAAGCTGAGAAAGATCAGTCCCTCCCCATTTTTTTTCCTGCTCTTACTGCACTGATGGTGTTAATTTTAAGTCTGGGCTTGTTTGCATAAAAGTCATAAATCAGGGGGGTCAGGGAAAGTTTTCCCTGGAAAGATATGCGTTCAGCGCCTTGATGTGTTTGATAAGCTGCCTAGGAGCGTGTGAAACTGATAGCGATGTGGGGCGTGTGATGAATTGAGGGGGTACAAGGAGTTGGGGGGAGACATTAAGGGTGAACAGTGTATGCCTACGGTCATTAAAATGTGTCATCAAACATCCACTACCAGAGTCAATAAATGTTATGACAAAAGGAGATAAGAGAAATAATGAGTAGACGTTCTAATTAATAGCTGGGGGGGGGGGGGGCAAAATAAG
>NW_017306301.1:2869483-2870251 GCF_000935625.1 Nanorana parkeri | reverse complement strand
GGGTAAAAATAATATCAGAGCATAGAAATATCATGATTGCTGATCTATATATTTTTTCTATTGATCAGCTTGTTTTTTTTTCTTTTAAGGCATCCATTATGACGCCCATTCCCTTTCCAGTAATCTATGCAAATGTGTGCCACTGATTGTATGTGTGGATGCTGTGACGCAGGGCTAGGTTCAGTGCTTGACAACCCCTCTTAAAGACCACTAAACAATCATAATTTGCATTGGCAATACCCCCACAACAGCACCACTTCTCTCTCTTTTTTTTTTTTTCCACCCCCCCCCGCCCCAAAAAGGGCCCTCCAGAACTGGCTTTCCAAACGCCTCCCCAACATCCGTGTGCTCAGCCCTCTTATTCTGTGACTGACTATCCTCTGCAGCCTGTTCTACTGCTCCCTCTTCGCCTATGAAAGTGTTAAAGGTAAGATATTTTCACTCCAAGCAAACAGCAGGCTTTTGTATACATGATTTATAGTCTGATTCTTGGTTCAAACAGAGTTCACATGAATGTGCTACTGCTGAAGGCTAGGAGATGGGGCTGACTTCACACTAGCACGGCTGCCATTAAAATCCCTTTCCTCTTAAACTCTCTTGCTCTGCAGACTTGTTGTATATGTAGAATAGATAGGACGATCGGGAGAATTATATTCCGTCCACGACCCTAAGAAGGGATGCAAACAGTAATCTACATAAGAGTAAATTTATAATGACACCCCTGACAGTGCCAGAACCCTGCCAATATGTGTATATATATATATATAT
>NW_017306301.1:2855127-2869290 GCF_000935625.1 Nanorana parkeri | reverse complement strand
ATTGTACATAGAACAATATCAGACCTCTGAATAGTACAAGCATGCATATGTACTCAGTACTTGGTTTGGGCCCCTTTTGCAGCACTTACTGCAATTACTTTTGCACGATATTCTAATTATTTGAGTTTCACCTGTATATATATATAGTGCAATATAAATGGGTAAGCCGTATATATATAGTGGTGCCTTTGTGATCTATAGGAAAGGGGTGTGTGTTTAGATATTACATATATAAAACAAAGTCTGAACCATGTATTAACGAACCCCCCTCCCTCTATTCCTTTATTTTTAAGCAAACTATTCATTTTCTAAAAGCTGTTAATTTGTCAGCAAGATCTCAAGTGCAGCCAAAAGCATCCTCAATATTTTTTGTTTCAATGTTTACCATCAATATAAATGTTCCATGGCGCCATAGATATTGCTGGCAACGCCAGATAGGCAGATTTACTTAGTTATTTTTGTAGCTTCCAGTTAAACTCCCAACACATTTGATTTTATTTACAACCTCTTGCTGGATGCCTTTTGGTGGGTGCAGTAAACCAGTAGCTAAAATGATAATTCGTTTTTGATAAATGCTTCGCACATATTCCGAGGCCGGTGTAAGATAAGTCAAAAGGGGGGTCATACAAATCATATTTATAGAGGGGCTTGCATCTCTGTTTATTAAATAAACAGCAATTTTAATATCCTCTCTAGCACGTGCTTGTGTTATTGCGTAAGGGGGATATGGAATTGGGGGGGATTGTTAGAGCTAAAAGGCCCCCATCAGAGAAAGTGTTGCTCTATCAGAACAATGCAGAACAATGGATTGGTGTTATAGCTTATACATGTCCTATATGAAACAATACCACTGCCAGAGAGGGTTCAGCCCTGGGACTGCAGATACCTGTTGGGAACAAAGGCTCAAGTTCTGGGGGGGGTGCTGAAGGCTGCATGGAAAGCAAGCCATGCACAGCAAAAGTCCTGCCAGTGACTGGGGATCTGGCTGGAGGAAGACTGCCAAGTGGAACACTTTGTGTTATTATTGCTTTTGGCTCCATGTGAGTCAAATTCCTGAGTCCTCTGTAAACAGTTGGAAATGTTAGAGAAAGTTAGAACGGTACATATGAGGGGAATGTGCATGCAGCTGAGTCCCTAGGTTTACACAGAGAGGCCCCCTTCACTGTGCAGGGAGACACCCTCTGTCCCACTCCATGTATCCTGTCCTGACACTGTGCCTAGGGACAGCTGGGAATGGGGGGAACCACACAACACATAGGGATAGTCATGGGAAAAGAAGGGGTAAGACCCCAGGTTTCCCCACATATATTTTTGGCTTGCAGGAGCATTGGTAAAAACGGACATTTCAGAAACTGTGGTTTGACAGTAATAAAAATGTAGAAAAAAAAATAATGCAAGTGGCTGATGTAAACAAATAAGATATTATAAATAAATATGTTGTTTTCATTGCTTTGCTTTCCTCTAAGTATTTCATGCATTGCTGACCAGCTAGTGTTGTTGCTGTTTTTGATTTGTGTTGTGGAGTGATCTGTGCTAGTCTGGGAAGGGCTGCTGGAAAGCTAGATCAAATGATAACTATTGTTCACCTTTTCCTAAGTCCATCCATCATTCCAGGTATAACCTGTAGTGTTTATACCACAAGCAGGAGGTTAACCTTTCTGAAGGCAGTCACGTGGAAAACAAACAAGCAACATTAAAGTATAGTCTCCCAGATATAAGCCGTCATCTCATTACTGTTAATCATTTTTATAACTTCCTACGGCACTTCCAGTGCATAAATCCAGCTGTCAGGGATTTCATCTGTCATTTTACAGTTTATACAACAATACTGGGATATAGGTTGTACAAAGCGCAGGACAGATGAGAGTTCATAAAAAGGAAGAGTTCAGATAACCTATCATTCTAGTTTTTTGTTTGTTTGTTTGTTTTTTTTAGCAAAGTTGATTGTGGAAGACATGGCAGCCAGGGAATCAACTTTGTAAGTAGTTATTTATTAATCATCGTACTTTAGGCTGTGCAGGCTCTTGAAGTTTCCCTGTGCTCTATAAGAAATGAGCAAATTTTCCTTGCTGCAATGGGTGATCTACAGTCTCTCTAGAATATTCCTAATGTAAAATGTGAACGTTAGTGGATACTTCGTAGGACTGTAAAAGAACATTAGGGCAGGCAACAATTTTGTCACCAAGGCGATTGTTGGTACTGAGCTTCTAATAAGAAATCTTTAGAGTGACATTTTTTGTTTTTAGTTGGGAAAATTTTTGTTTCAAAAAGTTCCCAAACTTTCTGAATTGTGCACCACTCCATTTTGTGTAATATTAATCTGCTATGTGTTCATTGTGTTCTAAAAACATGAAATATATACTGCTGGGTAAATATATATTTGTGACGTTCATGGTACATTTTGGGGATCGATAAAAAGTTGCGTTGTGTTTATTTTTTAATGTGAAATGTTTTTTCTAAAAAAAAAAAAGAAAAATGGAGGAAGCCTTTGTTTCAGCTGTATATTCTTTGTATGTTAATTATCCCCTCGAAGTCTTTGTTTGATTCTCTGTGGAATTCCATGATTTTTGAAACAGAAATAAATCCCTGAACATAACATGAAATACTGATGTATGTTCATTTCCAGAAGCAGCAAGCGATGCTCTATTACTTTTTTTGTGTCTTTTCGGCTTTTACAATTAAATATTTTTAAACTAAGGAAAAATAGTTATTTTGTTTTACTGGGAAAATTGATTGATCCAGTGGATTTAAAAAGTTAAAACTAGCAATGCTCTTTTATGATGTGCTGTATAGGGAACATGCAGGTAGGGATCCCATCTACTAAGAAGTTCTGTAGTAAAGGCAGAACAAAGTAATACATACATTTTAGGAAAGTCCCATTCCCTCGTCCTCTGTCTTCCTTCCACTCTCTCCCCACCCAGGAATGATTTCCAGAGGCTGCTTTCAGACTGTACAGCAGAAAGATATTTAGGACCTACCACAGAGGATCAAGTAAAAAAACTCTTCATGCCTAAAGCTTCTTTGTTATAAAAGAGTTTCAGGGAAAAAGTAGCCAAACTCTAGGTGTAGGTGTACCGTCATGTGACGTCAGAAGGTGGTTCCACCAGGCTTCTTTTCCCCCAAATCGTCTATTTCGTTTATTTGCTCTTGTTCTGACTTTGTTTTGTCTGTGTCAGCAGGTTTGAGGCCTCTTTGCATTGTATTGTGGGCTGGAGGAAGACAAGATGATCTGCATCCACAGCTAAGATGCCTCACTATTATCTATTTTATGTTTGATAAGCCTGGCTCAGGGTCACTTGGGGGTGATCACTGATAATCTGATCACCAATCGGTCAGTGTCACATCTCCTTTTGTAAAGAGAACGAAAGGCAGCAAACAGGATGCAAAAATCACTTTACTACGACAACTCGGGTCCCTTTACAGGCTGTGGCTTCCAAGAGACCAATGGCATGAGCTACTCTGGTCGCCCAACCTATGCCACTGAAAATGAATATGAATCTTCTTACTGCCTTCAGCCAGAAACCACCTCCAGTTCCAGCGGAAATAAAGACGAGCTCCCTATCAAGGGCATTAACTTTCACTTGCCCGATGCCCCAGAACAAGCCCAGCAGCCCAAGTCACCAACTTCAACTTCCCCTGCCCCAAAATCAGCGACGACCCAGAGTTGCCCATCCAAGGCGAGCAATGGATCAGAGTCTGATGATGTCACTTGCACTAAGAAAAGCAGCAAGAGCAACAACTTACCCAAACAGATCTTTCCCTGGATGAAAGAAACCCGTCAGAACTCGAAGCAGAAGAAACAAGCCCCTCCCCCAGCAGGTAAATGCACCGAGCCCCCATCCATCCCTCCTCTTCCTCCTGTATGTCTACCTGTGCTATGTGCACTGAGCTCCTATACATCTACCTGTGACATGTGTACTGAGCCCCCATCCATCCCTCCTCTTCCTCCTATATGTCTACCTGTGCTATGTGCACTGAGCTCCTATACATGTACCTGTGACATGTGTCCAGAGCCCCCATCCATCCCTCCTCTTCCTCCTGTATGTCTACCTGTGCTATGTGCACTGAGCTCCTATACATCTACCTGTGACATGTGTACTGAGCCCCTATCCATCCCTCCTCTTCATCCTGTATGTCTACCTGTGCTATGTATACTGAGCTCCTACACATCTACCTGTGACATGTGTACTGAGCCCCCATCCATCCCTTCTCTTTCTATGTCTTCCTGTGCTATGTGCACTGAGCTCATATATAACCTGTGACATGTGTACAGAGCCCCTATCCATCCCACCTCTTCCTCCTGTGTGTATACCTGTGCTATGTGCACTGAGCTCATATACATATATCTGCGACATGTGTACTGAGCCCCCATCCATCCCTCCTCTTCCTCCTGTATTTCTAACTGTGCTTTGCGCACTGATCTCATATACAGCTACCTGTGACATGTGTACTGAGCCCCTATCCATCCCTCCTCTTCATCCTGTATGTCTACCTGTGCTATGTATACTGAGCTGCTACACATCTACCTGTGACATGTGTACTGAGCCCCCATCCATCCCTCCTCTTTCTATGTCTTCCTGTGCTATGTGCACTGAGCTCATATATAACCTGCGACATGTGTACAGAGCCCCTATCCATCCCACCTCTTCCTATGTCTACCTGTGCTATGTGCACTGAGCTCCTATACATCTACCTGTGACATGTGTACTGAACCCCCATACATCCCTCCTCTTCCTATGTGTACCTGTGTTATATGCACTGAGCCCCTAGCCACTTCCCCCTTTTCCTATACAAATGTGTACTGAGCCCCCATCCACCCCTCCTCCTCCTTTACATCTACCTGTGTTATGAGCACTGAGCACCTATCCACTTCCGCTTCTTTCTATACCTCTACTTGTGAAATAAGCACTGAGACCGACATCCACCCCTCCTGTTCCTTTACCTCTACCTGTGATATGTTCACTGAGCCTTCATTCACCTAACCCTTCCTCTACCCACATCTACTTGTGATATGAGCACTGAGCCCCCCATCCACCGCTTCTTCTATATGTCTACCTGTGATATATGTGCACTGCACCCCCCATCCACCCCTTCTCCTCCTATATGTCTACCTGTGATATATGTGCACTGGGTCCCCATCTAACTGTCCCTCTTCTTATAGGTCTACCTGTGATATGTGAGCTCTGAGGCCCCCATCTATCTCTTCCCTTCCTATAGGTCTTCCTGTGGTATATGTGCATTGAGCCCCCCATCTATCTCTTCCTTTCCTATATGTCTACCTGTGATATGTGCATTATGCCCTAATCCACCCCTTCTCCTCCTATATGTCTACCTGTGATATGTGCATTAAGCCCTAATCCACCCCTTCTCCTCCTATATGTCTACCTGTGATATTTGCACTGAGCCCTAATCCAGCCCTTCTCCTCCTATATGTCTACCTGTGATATGTGCACTGAGCCCCCTAGTCACCCCTTCCCCTCCTGTATGTCTACCTGTGATATATGTGCACTGAGCCCTAATCCACACCTTCTCCTCCTATATGTCTACCTGTGATATATGTGCATTGAGCCCCCCAATCCACCCCTTCTCCTCCTATATGTCTACCTGTGATATGTGCACTGAGCCCCCCTAGTCACCCCTTCTCCTCCTGTATGTCTACCTGTGATATATGTGCACTGAGCCCCCCCCCCCCTTCACCCCTTCTCCTCCTATATGTCTACCTGTGGTATATATGCACTGAGGGCCCATCCACCCCTTCTCCTTCTATATGTCTACCTGTGGTATATATGCACTGAGGGCCCATCCACCCCTTCTCCTTCTATTTCACCTGCAAACACTGCAACTAACACAAATAAATGTAATTGTGTGACTGAGGGTCACAAGGTACAACTTGAGGGAAGGCGAGGAAAGGGGATTGGCTTATACTGCATTTCCTAAAAAGCATCACTGAAGTGTATTTACTTAAACATTATCCCTGTTAATTCCAAATTAAAGCAACTAGATATGGGGGAGGGGGACAATAGAATTAACATTGCTAATATAAAATATGTATTTGTGTGTATATGTATGCTGATGTTAAACTATATGTTTATGTTTGTTGCATAGCAACTTCTTCTTATATACTTATGTGTACTTGAGAAAGGAAAAGGTGAAAGAACAGTGTTCGAATAGGAAACGTTTTCGTTGCCTATAGTAACTAAACAGTTTCATATCTAACTCTGGACTGCAGAAATGGAAGGCAGAAGGTGATTGGTTGTTAGTGGATGATGTTATTATAGCACTCTTTTCATACATCGGTTTTTGACTTGCTGTAACACACATCGGTTGTGATGTGAATATTATCATCATGATTACATTTATGAAAACATCTACAAAATCAGCAGAGTTGCCATGACATAATTTTTACTTTCCAGCCTGAAATTGTTTTCCAGTATAATGTGCAATGTGACAAACACTGACCCTTTCACCAAAACAAGTGTCTGCCTATGAATCAGAGCATCAGGGTTACCCTTCCCTAGCCCATGCTTCATTTATTACTGATGCAAAGGATAAACTATGTTTCTGATCTCCTCTCCGATGTCCCACTGGGGCTCTGATAAGTTCACTGTCACTGTCATCACTACACATGTGATTTCCAGAGCAAAAATACTTGACATAAAAGATATAAAAGAGGTAAATGATAAAACAAATGTAACAATTCTTTAGCTTTTTAGAAGAACTATACGCTTTTTGGGGAAAAGACACTAGATTTCACTGTGCACAGCACACAACAAAGTAAACTTATCAATGTGAGTATAGAAATGGAGGATAAGAGAGCAATAGCTTCCAGACATAATCATAATTGTGACTATGTGATGGAGGACGTTCTGTCTTCACAGAGACAGATTTACTAAAAAAGTCATTTTCACACCAGCTTGTTCTGCCTTCATCAACATCGGATTCAAGGAACATTCAGTTACTTTTTCGTTCCTCCCAGTAAAAAACTCCCTTTCATTATAAATGAGGCCCATCGGATTATTTCTACTAGCCATACACATGATGATAAATGTTAGACCGATCACAGATTAGAGCATTTAAAACAATCTGTAACTTAAATGCAAAGGAAGAAATCAATGTGACTGTATATATATCTCAATATATCGATATATATCTAGATATATCTATCGATATATATATCTAGATATATCGATAGATATATCTAGATATATATCTATCGATATATATATATATCTTTTTTTTGTTTTACTAGGATCGATGGTACATTTAAAAAAAAATAAAATTATTATTTGTTGCTTAAGCTGTACATTTTTTTAAAGATAGAATCTGGGATTTTTAAAGAAAGATTTGTGTATCTTAGAGCTTGCAGTTTAGGATTTGAAGACATGGGGATGGGGAAGTTGTATGCTTTTATGTTGAAATGGTTTTGGACCATTGTTCAAAAAGTGTAAAGTGATCCATGTTATGATTTGTGTTTCAGAAGAAGAGAGCTCATTGGACACTAGTTTTCTTAGCTCTGCATCCAAGAGGGCCAGGACGGCCTACACCAACTCCCAGCTGGTAGAACTGGAGAAGGAATTCCATTTCAATCGCTATCTGTGCCGCCCTAGGAGGCTGGAGATGGCCAAACTACTGAACTTATCTGAGAGACAAATCAAGATCTGGTTCCAGAACAGGAGGATGAAGTACAAGAAGGACCACAAGGGGAAAGGCGGAGCTTTGTCTCCTGGGGGGCAGTCTCCCAGCAGCAGCCCATCGTTGGTCCCCTACTCCAGTGCGCTCCCCCTAGAGGACGAAAATGGCTATGACGTGCCCATGCCTAATGAGTTTAACAAGAGCCCTGGAAACATGTATGGTTTAACAGCCTACTCAGCACCTCTCTTTGACAACCCTCCAGCCCAGAAACGATATGGGACCCAGTCCCTAGGCTCTGAGTATGACCACCCTTCTCTGCATGGCGATATAGTCTATGACAGCAATGGTCTACAGGGAAGCCAGAGCTACCTTGGAGGGAGTTACCTGGAAAATGTGCCTGGGAATTGCTCCATGTTCAATATGCCCCATCCTTCATCAGATAGCATGGACTACAGCTGTGCAGCACAGACACCCAGCAAACACCATCTCGGGCCGTGTGACCCTCATCCCACCTACACAGACTTAAACATTCATCCTGTGCCTCAGGGGTGTTCCCAAGAGCCTCCTGTGCTGACACATCTGTAGAATGCTCTACTCTTTGAAACATAAGGGCAATTTAGCCTGGCCCATTATGTCATTAAGTAGGGGAAAAAAACTATACATATAAACCCACCAACATGCCTCAGCTTCCTACATCTCATATGTATTTACTAAGCTATGCACAATACAGGGACTATGCATGGAGTGCAGACAATGCCACATAAGCAACCAATTAGTCTAAACTCTCCCTTACCCCCCCTATAGTATAAACTGTTAAGCCTGGACATAAATACCAGGGAATATGAAATCACACAGAAACAGAAAAAAACAAAAACAGTTTTAGAGGACTATCCGAATCGTTCTTACACAGCCCATCCTGAAATTTAGTTCGATTTTAATCTGTATTTATGTAAATCCAGTTTTTTGTAATTTCTCAATCTTTTTTAGTAGAAACAAACAAAAAAAAAGGAAACCTATATTTATATGCGTTGGCGTTAATCCTGTTTAAATATTTTTTTTATATATATTTTTGTTAGTTTATTTTATATTTGTCAAGTGTCTCGTTTAATTTATTTGTTAGGGATTTAAAGACGGATTTAGATTTTTATTTCGTTTCATTGAAATTTGCTCTGTCTCTCAGAGCGACTTGTCTCAGTCTGTCTGTATTTTTAGTAGCTTTTGAAGGAACCGTTTGATAAATAAAGAGTATTAAAACCTATTTGCATGATTATTATCGGGGACATTTTAAAGCAAGATTCTGAAAGTTACCTTAAAAAAAGGGGGGATTTTGGAAGTTAGTGTGTTTGGTTGTGTGTGTGGTTTTGTTTTTTTTTTTCTTGCTAGGGGTTGGATTTCACCCCTAATTCACCCCCATTAATCATCTAGACAGGGACAGTTCACATGGCCCCCTAAAGCCCTTTTCATGTTAAGTTAGTATTCAGCTTTGGTACAATCTTGCTTGATCTGTTCCTGCAGTGTTTCCTGATAAACTTCAATATTCCGGATCTCAGGTTTGACTTCTCCAAGCCTTCTACCCCTGATTTTATTTTAGACGTTTGTCTAGGAAATATCTTCCTGAGAAGAGGAGTGATTCTACAAGCAGATCCTCAGCGCTTACTTCTGGAGCTCCACTCCAGCGCTCTATGGCTGGGTCGTGTATACCACAGGAGCTGGATTGTTACTATGTAACTGTTCAAGTTGTTACATACTTTTGGCTTCTCTAACTATGAAGCATTTTTATATTGAAATGTATCAAACTGTGGGGACGATTATTCTCTGACCTACTGAACGTAATCCTCTTAAAATCACAGAAAGGAATATAACAGTTTATTGTACTATTATTGTATGTTTTAGATCATAGAAGAGGATGGAAAGATCTATCAATCTGACTTCAATGATGGTAATAATAATAATAATATTTTAATGATGATGGATATTATGATTATTTACTATATGTGAATAAAACTTGCAGAGACCTCTACCTCCTGCTACATGCTACTCTTGTGTGAGTGTAGTTCCCTTGCTGATGCTCTAGTTTGCTGCATAAGTAGAAGGTGCATATGACCCAGTGATACAGTTTTTTAGATATATTTTTTTTATTCATGACTACACAGAAATGAGGGCTTTTTTTTTATTTTTCCTTACAAAAATGTCTGTTTTGCTTCCAATTTAGGCTGCCGTCAGTGCTAATGGTAAATTACTGTTCCAAAACCGAGATGAAATTGTAGCTCTCAGCTAACTCAATTTTCCTGGGAGGAACAGAAGGCCAGAGTCTGTCTCCATGTGGCTGAGATTCCATGATTCCTCTTTGCTGCTCCAACAGTCCCGGGGCTCACAATAACACCCACACAAGGATCCTGACAGTGCTGAGGCAGGCGGCTCTTCTACTGAGATCCCAGTCAAATATGATCCGGGTCATACAAGTGAAAGCAACAGCAGGACATCTTCATGTGAATGATTAGCTGTATCAACACTTATCTACCACTCATGTTATCTACCGCAATAGGACCGAGTCATTCAAACTGGTGAATAAACGACAGTAGAAGAATTGCCTGTAGCAACCGACTAGCATTCCTGCTTGATGTTTACACAAAGGAACCCTTTGAGTCCTCTTAGTTGCTATTGGCAACAACTCTACTCTTCCTTATGTTTTCTTTTCACCAGTTTTAATTAGACTAAATAAGTAATGGCAACACTCTGCGCCAACCTAATTATCTATCTCTATCTATTTATCTATCAGTCTATCTATCTATCTATCTATCTATCTATCTATCTATCTATCGATTTATCTATCTATCTCTCCTGCTTTAAAATATCTATTCGTCTATCTATCTATCTATCTATCTATCTATCTATCTATCTATCTATCTATCTACCGTATCTATCTATCTCTCTTTCTCTCTATCTATCTATCTATTTATCTATCTATCGGCCACAAAGAAAATAAAGAAATGGCCCCATGGGATTATCGCCTCTGCCACTCTTAGTATACACTTAATAATGTATTTTATAAAATTATTATTGTTTAGTCAATGCTTGGTATTAAGGCAGGGGTGGTCAACTATGGCCCTCCAGCTGCGGAACTACAAGTCCCATGAGTACACATTCCAACATTCCGAGAGAAACAATTTATTCTGGAAAGGTTTACTTTGCTTTATCTAGCAGAGTAAACCTTTCCTGGATACCTGGTGGTCCTACTCCCCTGCTATCTGCTTTTTTATTTTATTTTGACAGTGGCTGCTGGCCCATCACAGTAAAAAAGCAACATATAGCATGGGAATGAATAGCTAGGCTGCTATTGGCTATTTCAATTTGCAATAGCTAATAGCAGACTGGCTATTGCACCCGCCCACTGCTGCTGCCAATCAGCAGAGGTGGACCTGAAGTTCTCCTATTGCAAATTGAAATAGTCAATAGCAGACTAGCTTTTCATGTCCATGCTATTTGTTGTTTTACTTATTTTATTTTATTTATCTATCTATCTATCTATCTATCTATCTATCTATCTATCTATCTATCTATCTATCTATCTCTCCATCTATCTATCTCTCCATCTATCTATCTATCTATCTATCTATCTATCTATCTATCTATCTATCTATCTATCTATCTATCTTTTATCTGCTTACTTCTACTCTGCCTTTATTTGTAAGATGCTGGTGGAAACACATCTCTCCAGAAATACTAATGGACTACAGATCTCCACTTATTGCTAACAATCTATATCAATGTTGCCTGTAGTCACTGCATGATTGTGGCAAATTGGAGGCTTTCAAATCAGTTTTCAGCTACAGTTGTTTCCTACTTTCCAGTCACCAAAAGCTCAAAATTAGGAAAATATCAACACCACAGTGCTTCTCCATTTCCCAATGTTTGATTGTTTGGTTTCTTTAAAGGAGAACTATGGGGTCAGTGTTTTTCCCCATAGTTCTCCTTAGGGTAACGGGAGGACACAAACTAGCGTCCTCCCGTTACCCTAAGCTCAGTATACCGCGAGCTACAGCTCGCGGTATACTGAGACGCCGCAGCTGAAGCGGATCCCGACGTAGATGACGGGATCCACCCAGCTGCGTGAGTGACAGCTGGCTCTGCCTATCTAGAGGCAGAGCCAGCTGTACCCGCCCCCTCCCCCGTCCGTTCCGCCAGTCAGCGCTGGCAGATCGGAGCGGGGAGAGGGGAATCCAGCCCCTCCCCTGTCACGGCAGAGAGCCGTGACAGGATCGAGAGGTGAGCGAACCTGGTATGTGTTCGCTCACCTCCCGATCTACTGAGCCGACCTGTGACAGTCTCATTGTCACAGGTCGGCTAGAACTATGAGGTGAGTGGAAATCACTCATCTCATAGTTCTCCTTTAAGCATAAAATATTTGTGGTTGAAATCTTATGAAAAGAAGCACAATTATCCTGTGTGTGTCCTGCAGTTGGAAGTTGGGAGGTAGGCAGTTCATTAAACCTGCACTAAAGGCTCTGGGATTGCTGTGTAATGTGACTTCAGTGGGAAGACTTTGTGTATGTTAAGATTGCCATACACCGGTAGATTCTGTATGAACGCTCATATGAAAAATCATGTTAGAAAATTCCATAATGCCATCAGAGACTTGACGAATGTCATTCCAAATTTCCTTTGATATTAATACTGGATATGATTTTGGAATGAATGGAGTTTCCTGAATAAACAGCACATTCATTATTAGAATTTTGTTTGTTCAATATAAAAATTGTCATCCTGATCCTTCAGTATTTTTTGGTCCCATTAATTATTACAAAATTGGAAAAAGTGAAGGCAAACCAACATTTTACAACTGAGACCAACACAGGAAGTGGGGGAAACCATCCAATAGGGACGTTTACTCTGGTGACAACTGTGTAAGACTGGAATTCTCCTCACTTTGGAGATATTTCCTCTCACATCTCTCATGACAGGAAGTGCAGGGAAATATTTTCAATTAAACAAGGGCCGCTGAAAATAAATGGACAAAGATTTTATCCCTTCCTAACCCTATTATCTAAACACACAATTTATGACTGGGGTGATGTTTCCTGTGCTAACAGTTTCTGGCAAACAGAAAGCGATTCTCTATATCAGAGGTGTCAAACTCAAATACACAGTGGGCCAAAATTAAAAAAAATGCTCCAGATCGAGGGCCGGGTTGGTTCACACAGTATAATACTGTGGTCTATACAGTATAACACACAGTATAATACAGCGGCATATCCAGTATATCACATGGAATAATAACAAAGCCTGTACATTTCATTATTTTAAAAGCATGATACATAATGACAATAAAACATTTTTATTTACTTTCCCTTTAAGAAATACCCTAAATATTTGAATAATAAAAGCCAAAAACAGACATTAAATAGTACAGTCCATTTACAACAACAGAATTTACTTACAAAAAAAGTTTTCCATCTGGTGCCCGCTTCTGTGGATTCTTCCCCTGCTTTCTCTCCTCAATGCGCAGGCCCCATAAACTCTTCATCCCTGCTCTGAGGTCTGGCAAAGCAGGGACAGCCGTGTGCATTTCCTACAGAAGCCGCAGGGCACTTCCAGCTTTAAAGATGGCCACCGATCGGCGGCCATCTTTATGACACAGGAATGATGCGGCAGGCCCGCGCTGCATCATTTCTGTGTCATAAAGTGATAGTTCAAGCCGTGATTTGTCATAATTGTGATGATTATGGCTTACAGCTCATGAAAACCCCAAGAACCCCAAATCCACAACCTCAAAAAAGTAGATTATTACATGCAATCAATAAAACAAAGATTGTACATAGAACAATATCGGACCTCTGAAAAGTACAAGCATGCATATGTACTCAGTACTTGGTTTGGGCCCCTTTTGCAGCACTTACTGCAATTACTTTTGCACGATATTCTAATTATTCGAGTTTCACCTGTATATGGACAATACACAGGATCATCTGCCAACTCAGGGTTACACGTACTGTAGTTGTAAAAGTTTAGACTACTATAAGGAAAGTTATATGTGACATACAGTTGGGCAAAAAAGTATTTAGTCAGCCACCAATTGTGCAAGTTCTCCCACTTAAAAAGATGAGAGAGGCCTGCAATTGGCATCATAGGTAGACCTCAACTATGAGAGACAAAATTAGAAAACAAATCCAGACAAATCCAGAGGCAGCTGAGTGAATAACCAAGCTGTAGTGAAGTGAGCCGAACAACGTTGGGCTATACACTACGGCTCAGTATGGCTGATTTCCGTCGTACATTGGCTGAAATCAGCCGTACATCAGCTGCCTTCAGCTGCACTTCGGTCAGCCGAACATGCTCTGCATGTTTGGCTGAGCTGAAGTGCAGAAGAACTTTGACTCAGCCGATCCAACATCTCCCTCCAGCGTCGGTCAGTGTGTCTCTCTGCCCCCAGCACCAGTCAGTGTCTCTCTCCTCTTCACTCCCCCCCCCAGCACCAGTCAGTGTCTCTCTCCTCTTCTCTCCCTTCCCCAGCACCAGTCAGTGTCTCTCTCC
>NW_017306301.1:2812476-2854894 GCF_000935625.1 Nanorana parkeri | reverse complement strand
CTCTTCACTCCCTCCCCCCAGCACCAGTCACTGCCTCTCTCCTCTTCTCTCCTCTTCCTGCGCACACTGCTCAGGAAGGTACCAAGTGCACAGGGGGGGGGGGGCGCAAACTACACTACACTGCAAATTATACATTAAACTGAAATAAAACAATCTAGCTTGGAGCCCAGACCTCCTCGGCCCCTCACACAAGTACCGGCCATACCCCCCTGATGGCGGTCCTGGCCGGGGACGCGGATCGCGACCCCCCTGTTCACTTGTGGGACCCCATATGGGGTCACGACCCACACTTTAAGAAGCACTGATATAGTGAATAGCCCGTACAGCAACCCGTCCGAGAGCTCCCGCAACTGAACCTAGCCGAAGGATCAGCCGAAGCTATGGCTGATCCTACGGCAATCTTTGTGAATAATCCCCTTAGTTTATTTTTATTTCCCTCGCACACTGATGGAAATTCAAAGAGAACACAGGTTCACCTTATTTACTATCATTATTGCAATGTGAACAAACGCTTTTTAAAGTATTTACTATGTGACCAGACTCTTCTCTTTTAATGAATAGACCCCATTATCATATAATGCGCATAATAATGTGCACAATGCGCATACAAACTGTACAAACACAAAAATGGTGCCACCTAGGTGTGAACCAGGCCTTAAAGTATCTTAACTATTAACAATACTGGACCTTATTTGTGTATCACTCGGCTATAGATCCTAAAATCATCTCTGAATTGGTGCTGGCACTGTCCTTCCTTCTGGAGGGTGATTACTTTTGTTCCTCATGGTCCCTGTGCGTGTGCTATAAAGTAGCCACTGCAGATAATACAAATTGCTTTCAATGGTATATTTAACAGAGCAAAAGGAGTAAATCAGAGAAGTTCATTATTAGGGTTTACATAAACTTTAACTGGGTATGGCCTTATCTTTGTGCACATGTGCAGACATTCATATACCAGATGGTGTAAAATATTCCATAAACTTCTGCATGAACTGAAGATTCCGATGATAAATTCCCATACATATGATAAATACATGATAAATACATACATATGCTGTCTTTTTTCTAGCTCCAATAGCACAATGTTCAGGTTTTTTCTTTTTTAGACCTGCTGTTTTTCTTGTCAAATGCATATTTTATTGCTTAGCAAACCAGTCGCAGTAAGTCTTTTTTTATTTTTAGGCAAAATGTTGACACAGTATTGACACAGTAAAATGTTGACACAGTATGACACAGTAAACAGTATTGTTTGTATGCTTGAAATGCACTGCAAACTAGGACCACACAGTACACCTTGAACATCAGTGAATGATCAGCGTGATAGGTTCATGCATTAACTGATATTTATGTGTATAATCAAACACTTGAGCATGCCTACAAAGGAAGTGTACCATACACTGCTAGATTCTGTATGAACGCTCACATGAAAAATCATGTTAGAAGATTCCATAATGCCATCAGAGTCTTGACGAATGTCATTCCAAATTTCATTTGATATTAATATATGATTTTGGAATGAATGGAGTTTCCTGAATGAAAACCATTCCCATGAAAAAATTGGCATCCTGATACTATTTTTTGGTCCCATTAACTACTAGAAAATTGGAGAATCATTTCTAAAACATTTTTTTTTTGAAACGTGATGACTGTAAATGTCTTCGGCAAAAATTTGAAGAAATACTTTGCTGGCCAATAAATATCCTATTGATCTTATAGATTATTACTGACAAAAGGATTGTAAAATCACAGCAGCAACGACAGGTTCTGTGTGTAATGACAGAAGGCGTCCCTGGTAACCAGGGACACCTTCTGTCATTACACCACGGCTCCTCAGTACACCACGGCTCCTCAGTACACTGAGAACCCCGCTGAGGTGTTGTAAAAACAAAGCAACTCTGTCGGGTTCTGTGTGTAATGACACACAGAACCCACCGTGTTCTCACTGTAGAGGAACCGCGGTGTAATGACAGAAGGCGGCCCTGGTTACCAGGTAACCAGGGCCACCTTCTGCCATTACACCGAGGCTTCTCAGTACACTGAGAACCCATCGGAAGTGCTGTAAAATCACAGCAGCTCTGACGCGTTCTCAGTGTGTAATGACACATGGGCATCCCTGGTTACCAGGTAACCAGGGACGCCCATGTGTCATTACGACGAGAGCTTAGGAGAGACAGCAGTGATATGAAAGCCGACTCTGCTAAGCTCTCATCTTAATGACAGAACTGCGTCTGCTGGTTACTAGGTAACAGAGGTACCGAGCAAAATAGCTGGGCCGAATGCCGCTCTGCTATTCACTCACTGCTGTTCGGCTTCTATGAGAATAGGCCGAACAGCAGCGAGTAGCCTGCCGGAGGTGCGGCTCAGCCGATCCAGATGTTGGATCAGCTAAGTTGAACTCCTTCTGCACTTCTGCACTTGGCCGACCCGAAGCCACCCGATGTACGGCTGAAATCAGCCGTACAAGTCTGAAGTGAATAGCCGAACAGTCTTCACTTCGGGTCGGTTGTTCACTCGGCTGCCTACGGCAGCTTTGTGAATAGACCCCTATATGTTTCTAGATACAATAGTTCTTGCCAAACGCAACAATTGTAATCAATGGAACCATGCCGGAACTGCAATGAAGAATCTCCATTGGGATTTAAAAAACGGCATTTCGAAGGCGGCAGTATCATCTCCTGAACTCAGAGGATCCACTGTTCTACTGCCCTCTGAAAAGCGATCCACCACAGCCCATTTGAGTAAGGCCTTACTGAGTTAGCACTGAAGTAAGTCTGGTACTTACATAGTTAAGCTCAGAGGAGTGACTTGATGGCTAGCATGGTATGTCAATAAACAGCCAGAAGCCTCTATTACATTTAGCACTTCTATGTACAGCTCTCCATCCAGGAAGCTTAGAAGTGAATGCAGTATTAATGATTTATACATGTATTTGTCAATAGCGAAAGGGCTGATTGGAATGTGGAGAGGACAGACAAAAAATGTCAAGCTAGCATGATGTTAAAGGCCTAGGCAACTAAAGCAAGTCTCTAAAGACTTCTATACAAGAAGGACAACCATACACAGGTTAACCCCTTAATCAGAATAATGGATGGTGAGTAATCACTAGTATAAGTATGCAGGTCCGTGTGTAGTGAAAGTAAAGTACTTAATACTTAAAGGAGAACTATGAGGTGAGTGATTTCCACTCATCCTCATAGATAGAGCCCACATGTGACGAAGAAGCTGTCACAGGTCGGCTCTATCGATCGCGAAGTGAGCAGAAACATGGCACTGATCGGCTAACTTCCCGATCGTCTCTGCAGTGAGTGGTGGCTGTCAGTCCTCCCTCCCCTCTCCGATCCTCCAGCACTGAATGGAGGAACGAACGGGGGAGGGGGCAGACACAGCTGGCTCTGCCTCTAGATAGGCAGAGCCAGCTGTCACCTACGCAGCTGGGTGGATCTCGACAGTGTTGTCGGGATCCGTCCCGGCTGCGAAACTCTCAGTATATTGCGGGCAATAGCCCGCGATATACTGAGTTTTGGGTCATGGGAGGAGATTAGTATATGTCCTCCTGTGACCCTAAAGAGAACTATGGGGAAAAACACTTACCCCATAGTTCTTTTTTAAGTAGAAACATCTTTCTAGCTTCAAATTTTAGCCATTGCTTGAATGAAAAAAAAAATGGCTTTAAGGTCCATAATGGCTCATCACTTAAAGCATACAAAGTCATGCACTGATCATGCAGTACATATAGTACAACCATTCTTGGTTAATTATCGTAATTGTTTTCATCAATTGTGTTTCCCTAAGAATGCATGGTACATGTTGCTTGCTAAGTAAAATATAGGCATTGGCCAAAATATCTTCAGCCTCATGCCAGGGTTTCTGAAGGGTGCAGTACATACCTGAAGGTCAATTATACCAAGCGCCGGATTTGTGTTGGGATTCCTCGGCTAGCCAAAAGACTCAACTTCAGTTAAGCATTTAATTTTCTTGTATTCTCTTGGTAACTTATTTCACAAATGTATAGCATACTGGGGTGTGTCTGAAATTTTTTCCTTTTTTACACAATGCTAAAAAATATATCCTTGCACCAATTATTACATTGTGCAATGCTCATACTTGCCTATATACATTCTCTACTCCTTTAGAAAATCACCCTATCGTATCAAAGCCCACAAGACCCAACCAAACAACCAGACATATGGTGCTCAGACTTAAGAACCCATTTTGATGGTCTAAGGTTTGTCTCAGATGAAGAAAAAAAAAGAGGATTGTCAAAGAAGCTGTGATTCCACTTCCTTGGTTTTTGTTAGTTCTCCCAGGTGCCCTTTTGATAAAGTAAGAACGTTTGAGTTTAATTATGTCTTTGAGGGATGCAGCTGAGGACATGGGTGATTCTAGTTAAAATGTATAGCTTTAGAGTGACATTAAACGCAGGAGTTAAGGCTTAAAAATGCATTCAAGTACCTAAACTGTTAACAAAAACATAACTAATTTGTGTGCCACTCATCAAATCATCTCTGAATTGGCGCTGACACTGTCCTTCCTTCTGGAGGGGGCTACTTTTGTTCCCCATGGTCCCTGTGTGTGTTTCATAAAGTAGCCACCGATCCAAGTTCACACCCATAATGGACTACAATCTCACGTTAAGTTTACTAACTTGATTGAGATCGTAGTCCATCACAGGAGCTTTAGCTATTGAACTCTGTAAACATTCTTTATTTCTTAGCTCTTAAGTTTAGTCTGGTAAACATGTATAGAGTGTATTTGCCATATTTAACTAATTAACAAAATGTTTTATATATTTAACCAGTTTTTATTGTTTAGTCTTCCATGTACTAAATACATACACAAACCGCTCTGGATTTCCTTGAATAGACATTTCCAATACTGACTGCATAGTTTCCCAACATGCTGGGAAATCTATGGATCATATCCCACTGATAATACCAGTAATTTTGTGTCTTCTACTGTAAAACCGTCATATTTGAATCAGTTGCATTCCTGGAGAAATAGTTTATGACCAGCATTGCTTAACATAAAACTCATGAAACTCTGTCACCTGACCTGTACATATATCACTATGAAGCAAAATTCAATATTGATATGCTGCAAAAGTGAAAAGTTGGTAAGAATGATTTGCTAAAGGAGTCACCTTCACGTAGCCTGAGTTCAGCTCAATGAGGTTCAATCAGAGTAAAAATGCCCATCTTTAGTAAATCAGTCTCTATTTATTTTATATTTAGAGTCCATTTCTGTAATAGTCATTATCTCCGAGAGACAAATTGCGCTGTGAATGCAGCTGCTCCTTGTCCCTGTTCTCCATGTCATTGCTGAGGAGGAAATCAGCTCACTTGGTGCCAGTGGACAGCAGAAGCCAGCAGACCCAACAGCTTATTTAAAGGATTTTGACATTAAATGTAAAAAACATTTGGCATCTCAAACATGTCCAGTATATAGAATATAATGATAGTTAGAACCAAGCATCTCATATAGTATAAATACTGATTTAGGACTGATCATTCCACAGCATCCTCAGCCCTTGGTGACCAGGTACTTGTTTCTTTCTCTTCACCCATGTCTACCTCAAGTGTCCACTTCCTGTCAGGAAAGGCCATAATGAGAAATCTCTCTAACATGGACAATGACAAAGGCAAAAACACATTTTTAGGAGAGCATGGAAGGGTAAGAAGTGAACCTTTAACAAAATTTGTATTTGTGTCAGTGCCTTCCTGCCTGGTGACAACCACTCCTCCAGTTTCTTGTATGGACATCACGAAGACAGGAAGTTAGGGCAAAATCTCTCTAATGGGGTCACAAATGAAATAAAAAACTGACAAATAATATAATTCTTCCTCCTTGTGTCCAAAACTTAACAAAACGTTTGTCTGGAGTTAAGCTTTTATAATGGCAATTATCCTTTAATCCCTGTCGTTGGCTGTCTAGTAATACAGTGATTCTTTCCTGCTGACCTGTGGGCAGGTGACTTACCTATTCTGAGATATCAACTCATAGACAGGGCTGGATTTCCCACAAGGCCAACCGAGGCCTGGTCTAGGGGCAGCAGGGAGTAGGGGGGCAGCAGGGGTGTGGAATTCCTATTTCCTGATGCCTCGGACATACAGTTCCGGATGCCAGGCGGGTAGTTGTTTTATGCATTTAGCTCTGCTTTGGGCAAGCAGGGCTAAATGTACAGCGGGGAAGCCGTCGCTTGTTTTGTACAAGTGATCTCGGCGATGTCCCTGAGATTACTTGTATGCAGCCTGCATACAGGGGGGCGCATTGAAGAACCTGGTATTAGGGCAGCAGAGAGAGTAAATCCAGCCCTGCTCATAGGGGCTTATGTATGAAACATGTACTAACACAAATTCCTTGTTGTCTAAAGCAACCAATCAGCTTCAAGTTGTTTGTTATGCAGCCCAAATAAGGAATCTGACTGGAAGATACAAACAAAAAATGTTCTTGTGTCTACACTTTATATAAATAAGCCCCCATAGTGAGTCAAAAATCATAATCTCACCAAATACCTGCTATCAACCTTTCTATGTTTGAAAGGGGGCACTTGAGAATCATGTGATAGGAGACTTGCTCTCTCTCCTTGGCAAATTATGAAACTGGAAATAACAAGAAAAAAAGTATATTATTACAAATGTTTGGAAGCTATTACCATATTTGACCTATTATAGACTGAAGGGCTAGCTCCAGTTTGCTGTTCTGATGTAAAATGTATCTTTGTGTCAGGTTAGTTTTCTGACAACTTACATAAACAATGAAAAAAGCAGAGATAAGTTTGACACATAATGACCTTTAATAAACTGTAATGAAGGAGAAAGGTTTGAACATGATTGAAATTCTTCCTATGAAAGAGGAAGCTTAGTGTTATTTTGTAATCAGTTGAGGTCCATTAAATTTTACACCTGCACTTTACTGGCTAATGGAAAAATTACACACAGTATAATACAGATTGTTAACTTGCCCTAGATAAAGTAAAAAATATAAATAACATGTAAATGAGAGGGTAGGACAATCATGGAATAGGCAAAAGACATTTAGCAGTTCAAGACAATGCCGATTATAGTTCCCAGCTAAGATTTGTACAGGGAAACTTTAATGCTTACAGGGGTTTTGGGTACATTTGATTTCATTTTGTATTATTAATATTATTATTATTAATTTTATAAATACCACTATTACTACTGCTACTACTAATGATGATGATGATGATCATGATCATAATTATTATTATTAGCCCATATTCTATTGTTCCTCTGAAGTAACAGCTGCATTTTAAATCTGCCACTGTCATATACTGAACTGCTTTAAAAGGTACATAGAACCATTTACATCTGTCCCTGCCACTGAAAGAGTTTACAATCTAACGATCCCCTCACACACTCTCTAGGGCTGATTTGGTAAAATGCAATTTAAAGCTGAACTCCATGCAAACATATAAACACACGGTGGAAATACATATGTGTGACATTTTCTTTCAAGGAAAAATATTTGCAATTCTGTTCAGCGACTATTGAGAGGTAGTTAACCATGGCAGACTAAGTCAGTGACTTCACTTCTCTGCAGTTAAAAAGTTACTTCCCCTTCATCTTAAAAATAGCAACCTTTAAAAATGTTTAGCAATTGCAATCTACAAACAGATACATATACATAATTGTAGCTTTTTATTCTTTGCATACCTCCCCATTATTTTTACCTAGGCCATTTTCGCTAAGGGCAGATGATTTGTTTACATCCTGGAACTCTGCGTCTGCCACCAGGAACTTGTGACACCATCCGAGGTGTGAAAAACGCCTTTCCCGTAAGATCTCGGGAGATTTTGCAGTTTACAGATGAGATTTCCTGGTAATGTAGATTTCCCAGGATGCATCTATGAGGCCAGGGCTACATCACCACATCAACCTGGATGTGGAAAAACAGTAATTAAATGTAAAAGCAAAACATGTTTCTATCATTAATGAATGTAAGATGATTTTATATTAGCATTCAGAGCTGAATTCTGATAGTATTTTTAGTGAAAGGGGTAAAAGTCCACTTTACACAATACAGGTCAGTCACCAGCCAATAATAACCTGAATTTACAGTAAAGAAACAGCGGCACACTGATGACTTTCTCCCTCTGTTCTTATGTAAGCAGGGCAAGAATGATAACCAGACACCCACCAGCTACCCACAGAGCATGAGACACAAGAACTTTACTTATGTGAAAAGTTTTTCTACAATCAGGACATTTTCTAAAGTCAGATTGTGGTGAGGTGCAATGTTTATGCTTGCATACTAACAGGGTTATTCATTAAAGGGTGAAGGGTTTGAAGAAGGCAGGAAAAGTGAACAATCTAGGCCAACACAGCTGATTTGGAAAAATTCTCCAATGCATCTCACTTTCCAGCTCAGCTATGTCGTTCTAGATTGTTCCCTTCTCTTGCCTTCTCCAAACTCTTCACCCTTTTGTGAATAGACCTTTAAATAAATGAAATGTTGTCACACAGCTGCAGATTGGCACACAAGCTAGATCCAATTTGGACAGTACATAATGGCTTAAAATATGTTATATTAGGAAGTGGTCTGTTCTCTTTGTGAGATTCACATTGGCATATTAGATGAAGTTTCTATGCCCTTAAATGAAATAAAACCAAATGTTCTGCTGTACAGTTCTACACAATATGATAAGGGTATATACTGTAAAAGATTGTCATCACTTTAAATTTAAAAGACACAAGATGATTGAGAAACACAGAATCCACAGCAGCTTTCTATATCATCCACCAGAAGTTGACAAGCTCTCATTAGAAATTGCTTGGGAACACTACTCTCTTTTACCAGATATAAACTGCAAATTACATTTAAAATGAGGCCAAAATAACGACTAGACCTAATTATTGAAATGTACATGGCCATCATAGTTCATGCACTTGAAGCTAATGCACAGTATTACCATTATAGAAATGAATACTTCCCTGTATTGTTGTCTTTTACATTATGCACTAATCTAATTTCATTTGCTTCATATTTCTAAAGTCATATCCACTAAATATTAAATATGGAACATGGTGTTTCATGATTGATGGTTCAGTTTGTAAGCAGAAATAACTGACCAATTAAAAGCAAACAATGCAGCCAGTTAGGCTTCAGCCTGACAATTTGTGACACACTACAATAAAATGTGGAATGTCTTTGACACATAGGGGGTGATTTACTAACTTAAACACACGCACGCACTAGGTGCGTGTGATTTTTACACAGCAAAACTTATTTATCAACCAAAAAGTCTCTAAAAGCATATTTCCACTAATGCCATATATGGAAAAATCATGCACATGATGCATATATAATGCTGCTTCACAGTTTAGACAAAAATGGTTAGCTCATGCATTTACATTCCTGCATTCATCAACGCAAGCAACCCAATGTAGAGCTAATTTACACAACATCACCTTGCAATTCATGCAAGGCTTTGCACAACACACCTGCTGGGTGTGTACACACTACAAAGGTGTCTAGATTCCACCAATAGATCATGCTGGGAGGGAACACACTACAGAAGTGTATACTTGTTTGTGGCGTGTTTATAAGGTTAGTAAATCAACCCCATAGCATCACATATTCTAATGAACAATTATATGAAAGTAAATCTAAAGATTTCTTGTTTATTTTTAGATAAAGTAGGGAATGTTTAAAACTTATCTCAGTTTTTTGTAGCATTCTTTGTCCCATTGGTGGGGGGGTGGGGGTATTTTACCTTGACTTTGTGCCCTGTAGATGCATCATGACATAAATAGAAACTGTCCAAAACCTCTCACCAGAACATTGGAATATTTCCCTTCTATTCCTGGGTCACATTTTTGGATTTTCTCTTACTTTCCGTACTGGTGATACTAGTCACTAGGACAAATAGAGAGATGGATCTCCCTAACAGGCACACACTCAGCAAAAATAAAACCTGAGAAGACTGATAACCCTTCCCTACCTTATTCAAAACAAACATGTTTTGGCTTTAGATACACTTGAAACAAAGTGAATTTCTCTTTTTAGTGAAATACAAACGCACTTCAAATGATTTGCACTATGGATCTTTAAATATGATAGAGTGGTGAATCTCAAGCATTTGTTGTTCTACAAGGCATATGATGGTATGATATAAGCATTGGAATAGGCTTTAGTACAGTTAGCCATTGAATACTCACCTCATAGAGAAAAATAAAACTCACTTAAAATGACCAGGTATTTTGTCTACCCAAACATAAGTGTCCACTTCCTCCACTGACCCTAGTGTCAGGCCAAGTAACACTGCTGGGAGGAATTTGTCACAAAGAGTACTGCCTTAAGTAGAAGTCCAGACTCTGACAAAATATTTTCTGAAGTCCACAATTGCAGACATTTTTCTATACACTTATATCAACGTCTGTATAAAAAGTGGGCAAAATTGATGATTCCAATGGCTATTTTTTGGAAATCAGTATCATAATTAGATGCAATCAGGCTGTGGTACGGTATGCCAGCAACAGGCTTGGAATCAGTGACAAAAGGGACATACCTTTATGAATGTTTTTCTAAGGAACATGCAGGCCATCATGGTGCATTAAAATGAGTGTGAAATTAGAAAAATATCAATTTTCACACTTATCCAAGCTTGCATGTTTTCTTACAATTCATGACATTTGAGACACTGAGCTCTCACATGTACTGTAACTATGCTAAAAACTATGCTGATATTAGCCAGTTTCATAATAGCAGGTTGGCTATACTGGGCCTGTTACACAAATTAGACAACAGCTGTGACATGAGCATTCTTGCAACACTTGGGCGCTGCAGAGAGTGATAACAAAGCAAGAACACACATTGCCAACACGTGGAAATATCTCTGCAACCTGTCATATTGATTGTTATCTGCTCTCCACAGTAAGTGAAAGAACCTTTCCACTGTATATACTCTGCATCCTTTCATCTTTGGTCACGGAGAAAGATCAGTCTGGGATCATACAGCATCATATTAGAGGGATTTCTCTCCAGACCTACTCATCTATGGCCAAACTAATGGTACCCATAGAGTTAAAATAATCCAGATCAGGTTGGCCACATCAGATGGAAATATAATTATGTATTTATAAATACTTTTCAGCTTCTTCAGATACTCCCTGGCCAATCAATCTTGTGGAAAGAACAAGCTGCCTCAGCAAGATTTTACTGGACAGTTACTATTGTTTCCTACGGATATAAGGCAACACTGTGGATGTCCACCTACTTTCCCCCTCACTCCGCCATAAACATGCCCACTCAATGATCCAAGGATGCATTTTGATGAAAAGATATTTCAATGAAAAAGATCTTCCAGTCATCAGATTGGGCTGTTTGTCTGACTGCCCTCACGTGTCTGCAAATCACTTTAGGCTGATCATAAATAGAGACGATGGACATTTTGTCAACAAGCTTGCCATTTTGGAGAAATGCATTAGAGTAAATAGGAAGGCAACTTAAGATGTTTTTAGTGGTTTCTAACTGTACAATGGGCTTTAACTGGCTCATGAGGGTAGCAGAAGCTTTTATGGAACTATCCTGGACCAGTTTTTATATATATATATATATGTCTTTTTTAGCCTCATTATTAGTAAAGCGACAGTACACAAATTAAAATCAAATATACAAAAAGAGAAAACATTCATACTTAACTGCCCAAAATAACTCCCACAAAAAACACAAATTAGAAATAAAGGAAAAAAGGAGTAGATTTTTTTTAACCTAAGCAGCTCAATAGGTCAAAATTGAGAATATTTCTAATTTTGTGTCAAAATCAAATTTTGACAAACTCACTCTACTAAACCCTAGTTCTAAATGGCCAGATATTTCAATGAACAGGGTGGGCACGGAAACATGTGTATGTCCTCAATAGAACTGCTTGACCACAAAGACATGCTGCATTCTTCCCGATTCTTGGCCAATAAACACATGTGGAATAGATGTGGTAAAAGCATAATTTCTTTTTCTCTGTAGAAAAAGGAAATGTTTGGGTGATGATATAGACATTGCACACTGGTGTGCTGACACACCATCTGACTAAATTAGGACTTTAATCCCAGAAACTGAGACACGCACGGTCTGCAGTTCGCTGCAGCAAGTGTACTAACACTTTTACATATTCAAGCCCTAAAGAAAAGGGAATAATTCTATTACCCCAAAAATGTTTTGTCTTTCCATCTACAATGAAAAAGTAATCATTTGTACCCAATCGCCTCCTCAATTTGTTCTTTTTGTTCTTTTCTTCTATACTTCTAGTCTTCACCCAAAGTTAATAGTCAAAGTCTTAATAGTTTGGGGGCTAACCCTAGTTTATTATCTTGCCTTTAGAAGTTCTCAGAAAACACACAAGCCTGGTCAAGTACTTTGGGAGGATTAAGAAATTGTTTGGAATTTGTTTTTGGCAATCATTATTATTTCCCCCTAAAGCAGATCTTAAATACTTCCTCTTCTGATTCCTAAAATGGCTAAAGTGTAAAAATTCACCCAATGTATTGACGTTCAATGTACATTGAACGTCTGTTTAACAATCTTTCAAAACAAAATAATTGAGAGGCTGTATTGGGTAAATATGAGTGGCTGCCATTCAATTAATATTGGTGCCTTTATTCCTGATATGGGTCTGCTGTGAATATCTGGTGAGAAATCAGGTGTGAATAGGAAAAATGTCACCGCTCAGGCAAATAATTTTTGCAGCTATGTTCAAAAGGAACCAACTGTAGTCAGATCAGTGACAAATAATTTCTCATTGTTTGCTATGAGCTGATGCAAGTTGCTCTTTACGTTAAAGAATAAGCATCTTTTTATTCAAAATATCTCAATTTGAAATAAATATTTATTTGTAGTATTGCTTATATCTTTTCTGTGTAAATCAAGATGCAAGTAATTTTACTAACATACATCAAACACATAAAACTTTTAGATTGTAAGCCCTCACGGGCAGGGCCCTCCATACCATCTTGTCTTAAAGTGTATTGTGATTGTAATGTCTTCCTTATATTGTAAAGCTCTGTGCAAACTGCTGGCGCTATATAAACCTGTACAATAATAATAATAGGGCTGCGGAAATTAACGATTAATTACTCGATTAATCGTTAATTTTTTTAAGCGATCAAAATTCATTTGATCGTACTCACCTCTCCGCCGGCTTCCGGGTCTTCCGGGAGTCCCTTCACGGACATCGACGTCACCGGACTCCTCCCCCCTTCCCCAAGTGGCTACGTCGGCTAACCAAGGGAAGGGGGAGGAGTCCGGTGACGTCGATGTCTGTGACGGCTAACGAAGGGAAGGGGGGAGGAGTCCGGTGATGTCGATATCCGTGACGTCACCGGACTCCGTCCCCCTTCCCTTCGTTAGCCGACGGAGCCACTTGGGCCGGTGAATTTGCCCAAGAAACAAATCAATGCTTGTTCAGCAAATAATTTGGAATGCCTGGCCCCAAAAACATAGAAGGATAAACGGGTCCTACTCACATGGTGATACTGCAGCAAACAGAATATTTCCCTGGGAGTAACAAGTGCCTCCAAGTGCCCAAGGCATACATTATTATTTTTAATTAAAGAAGAAAAGTTATGTTTTGAAAAACTAAAGTAATGCTTTAAATGATAAGCTTTGTTTGCTTTCATCAAGCTCGTCGGAGATCCGGTGACGTCACGGACATCGACGTCACCGGACTCCTCCCCCTTCCCCAAGTGGCTCTGTTGGCTAACGAAGGGAAGGGGGGAGGAGTCCGGTGACGTCGATGTCCGTGACGGCTAACGTTATAATTAATCGAAATTAATCGATTCAAAAAATGTTTGATTAATCGAACACGAAAATTTTAATCAGTTACAGCCCTAAATAATAATGATAAAACTTTCAACACTAAAAAAGCTACAAGTAAATTTTAGCCATAATTCCTTTGATGGATAATAGTAACAGCAAGCGTCTGATTGGCTGTAAGAGGAAACATTTTTTTCCAGCTTTCCTGTGTTAAAATTTTAATAATGAAGTGCAATGTGTACATGCAAATAATCATACAGCTAGCTTGGACAAAAAGCATACCGTATATATTCGAGTATAAGCCGTCCCGAATATAAGCCGAGGTACCTAATTTTACCACAAAGAACTGGGAAAAATTATTGACTCGAGTATAAGCCTAGGGTGGGAAATGAGGCAGCTACTGGTAAATGTACAAAATGAAGATAGATACCAATAAAATTACATGAATATTTATTTCAAAGAAAAACAATAACCTAGCTCTGTAAGTGGAAAAGGGGGTACAGGGCTACATATCATGTACTACGGATCATTTAACCCATTCATATTAGCAGAGGATAATTGTAAATCTATTGTTCAGTGCATTCTATATGTAGTATATAGTACATGTACATATAGAGTGCCTGCAACAATACATTTACAATGATCCTCTGCTAACATGAATGGGTTAAATGATCCATAGTACAGGGCTACATACAGATCATTTAATCCATTCATGTTAGTATAATTGTAAATGTATTGTCTGCACTGTATTAGCAGTATATACTCTATATGTAGTATATACTGCTAATACAGTGCAGACAATACATATATAATTGCTTAATAAATCTCTCTCCCTCCCCCCCCATCTGCCCTCACTCACTGTGTCCGTGTGCCGGTGATCGATCATCACATCACGGAGAGAGCAGGGACGAGTCAGCGGCGCGCTGGTCCAGTGGGAGGAGCTCCAGGTGGGGTCCTAATTTAGCTGACTTAGAGGTGCCTGCCAGCTAAATTACAACCCCACCTGGAGCTCCTCTCGCCTGACCAGCGCGCCGCTGACTCATCCCTGCTCCCCTGCTCCTGACTGGCCGCTGCGGGGGTTTTTTTTTTTCTTCTTACTTACCTCGCCGAGCGTCGCGTCACTGCTGCTCCGGTGGGCGGCGCTCCGAGCGGGGTCATCTGGCAGTCTCCGGCCACCTAAATTAGGACCCGGAGACTGCCAGATGACCCCGCTCGGAGCGCCGCCCACCGGAGCAGCAGTGACGCGACGCTCGGCGAGGTAAGTAAGAAGAAAACTGACCACTGAGACGCTGACTCGAGTATAAGCCAAGGGGGGGCACTTTTCAGCACAAAAATGGGCTGAAAAACTCGGCTTATACTCGAGTATATACGGTATTTACTGTACAGACAATGTATCAGTTGTATATCCTCCGGGTAAATATTTCCTCTTGTACTGATATTTTCTTCTTATGCTGCAAGAACTGAAATGGTGCGCGTAACGAGTGAGTAGAGCATGCACGTTTCCCAGTGTAAAGTGTTCGCCCATGTGTCTGCAGATCATAGCAAAGCCTCTTTAATGATCCAACAAAACTGATTTATCATTGTGGTGTAAAGACAGGGTGTATTGCTCAGACAAAAAGGAAGACACAGGAAGATACATGGGAATTTAATGGTTTATATAAGGCAGTGAATACAAGAAAAACTGCTCTGAGTCAAACTGCCTGAAGAGGACTTGGAGGTCACAGGAAAATAGACACAAATTAAAAACTGATGGAAGAAAGTATGGCAAGTTAAAATTGCACAAAAAAAAAAAGATTTTAGAGATTTGCAAAATGAAAGCAGAAAAATGTAAAGCTTTGTCATACAAAAGACTGCTTGAGAAGGATGGGGAAAGAGGGTATGGAAGCAATTTCTTCTAAGGACATTCATGTTTTTATAAATAAGGACAAGAGATGAGTGGATGTATCTTGGTTTGATTCCCAGGACATTTGTCAAACTCATCCTAAATTCCAAAAATTGCAAACTTAAATATAAGCCCTATTGAATTCTATAGGAGGGTGAATCTTGAAAATCAATTCTGGCTATTTTCAAGGCTAATAGGCTAGAGACTGTCAAACATATTTTGCATGTGACTGGGCTGCTAATGTGCCCTTTTTTGTGGCCTGTGCTACTCCACAGTGGCAGGTACTCAGTCTTCATTATTTGGAGCAGAAGTTTCAGAGCCAGCGCCATTATTTTCCACAGAAGGTAATCTCTGTCCTTTAACTGCATGTGGTATTTCATGAGGCAGCAGGAATGGAAAGAAAACAAGAAGGAGTTTTGGGGACATTAGGAGGTGGAGGAGTTATTGTCCTGGCATTGAGGAGGAGGGCAGTTTTGTGGGAGGCACCAACGGGGATGTTTTACCCCTCCAGGATGCAAGGGGAAAAATTTGTTGGGGAACTACTGCCACCATCCAACAGTCGGCCCAAAATTACCCACTCAGTAAGGAATGCGAGGAAACTCTTTGCCACATTTTCTGCTGGCGTCTACATCCACCGTACAGACCAGAAGAAACTGTACCACACACATATGTGATGACACCAAGTCACCATATATGTGTGTGGTACAGTTGTGTGCACCAAAACAACCCCTCCTCCTTTCCCGTTTGCCATAACTGCCAATATATCTAAGAAAATCTGGTGTTTGGAGCCTCTGCATTGGAGGCATAACTACAGGGGGGAAAACTAAGGGCATAGGCTGGCCACCTTCCTACAAGGGTGCCTTGGTTTGACACGTGTTGCTGTCACAGACAAGTAGCCCTTTCTATGCAGTACTTGTACAGTAGCATGGTGTGTGCCAAAGCACCCCCTTTTTTGCCCGATTTACCATAGATGCCATTATCTTAAATAAATCCCCTTTAGAGAAAGTTTGCTAGGCCTAAAGTGAGAGGCACTTTGCACACTGAGATAGTAGGTTTTTATGTGTTTTTTTTAGAAACAGGATTTTGTATTTCAATTTTAAATATGATTTTTTAAATTTGTATTTTCATTGTAAGGCCATTCCTGCCATGTTGAAGCGAACATGAGCAGAGAAGACAATGCAACCTGGGCACCGCCTTAAAAAAAAAGCAAGTCCTAGGCCTAAACACCACCTTTCCCTTATTCAAGAATTAAAACAATGGGTTTCTTTCAAGATAATGCCGCCAGCTGGCCTCACAGAAGTGATGATGGTTACAAGAAGTTCTCCTGGTCCTGGCATTATCTGTACAGCTGATGCAAAACAGCTTTTTGATTTGGCGGAAAAGGTAGACACTGACATTTTTAAGGAGTTGTTCATCTCACACAAGGCCCAGTGACAGAGAGCAAGAAATATTAATTAACACATAAATGGGGGTTGTAAAGTAGATCATTGAAAATATTTGTGTTACTGCAGCCATCAAAAAAGTATATATCCAGTAAAAAATAGCCAGAATATTATACAGTTGATGTACAGTATGTAAGCAACTGTATTAAGCCGCAATTTCAGAGTTAGAGATGAGGCAGATTTTAGTGTAATATAAAAATTAGAGTGTATTATTAGAGTCTCTGCACAGTATGTAAGCAGCTTTAGTATGCTTTAATTTCAGAAGGAAACCAGGCAAGTTTTAATGTGAAATAAAAATGACAGTGTATTTATTTCAGAGAAAATAACCAAAAATATTGTACAGACTAAATGCTCACATATGTAAGCGGCTTTAGAAAGCTGCAATTTAAGAATGAGAGATTAGGCAGGTTTTATTGTGAAATAAAACTTTACTCTTTGTGAAGCTAATCTATGCCCAGATTGTACAGATTTGCAGCATGCTTGAAATATGTGTAACTGGCACCAGTAAATGTAATTTTATTCTTCAGGTTTTAGGTATTTGATAATAATCACCACTGAAAACTACATTTTCATTTTTGAGTGGTTGCTTTTTTCACCTATTCATTTTACTTTGTGCTGACCTAAGCATTCAGGATAATGAATGATTATAGGGCTTAAAGCTGAACTCCAGGGACAAAACATATTTACCTTAGCAGTGGGTCTTTATCCCCACTGCAAGGATAACAACTCATTCTACCAAGGGAATGGTAACAAGGTGATATACTTACCTCATTTCTTGCTCTTCTGGCAGTCGGTGCTTTCCCCTGTTGTCTTATGCTCCCGTGTTGTGAGTGGGCCCTAGACGTCCTCCCACACAATGCACAAATGCTGGTCCTGTATTGTATGGGATGATGTCAGGGAGCTGCAAAGGGTTTGGCAGCAAAGTGAAGTAGCTTTGGGGGGCCACACGCATGAAGAAGAGAAAGCTTGCGGAAGTGAAGAATACGGTAAGTACATAACCTTATTTATCATCCCCTAGACAATACAAGCAGTTAACCCTTGCATTGGGAAAGGGGAACCCACTGCAAGGGTAAATAATTTTTATCCCGGGAGCTCAGCTTTAACACCTGTTTAGCAGTAGAATCAATGCCAGTGTAATAAATTGTAATTATTTCATGGATTTTATTACAATTTTCTAGGCAACATAAACAGTCATAGTCATGCATATCCTGGAGTAGGATAAAGCTGCTTAATATTTAGTACTTGTTAAATCTGCATTTTTCCCACAGTCTAGTTTTATTGAAAACACAATTCTCTTGTACTCCTGGGCAATGTACTTTGATTGTTCTCCTCAACAAGAAGCTAACCCTCCAAAGAAAATGACTCAGGTAAGATTTATTACCACGTCCTGACTTTTTGCATTCAGGGATCACACTTCGGAGAAGATGTTTGCATGGAAAGGGAGACACAGCACATATGAATATCTCATCCATATTAGATTCCCTCCATGGAAACAAATGCAAACTATTCTAAAAAATGTATTTGCCTAAGTTGTGTCACAGTCTAATGAGCAAACCTGACACTGCAGTGACAACACTGCCATCAATCACCTGCAGTGTTCTCTCTCCACACTCTCAGGAAATGTAGCAGTATAGGAGCAGGCAGCACTTTCAAACAGAATTTAAAGAGGATCTTTGAGGGCAGAAATGTAGGAGCTGGCATTACTGACTTTTAGTGCAGTGTTGCTTTAAGTAATCCACCCTTATTGAAGCCTGCATGGTGAAATGCCAACATTCATCCCCGTTCCTGGGATCTTCCCTTTCATGCCCTGCCTGCTGCCTCTAGAAGCAAAGCGTTCTAGATGGGTCCTCTTTCTAAGCATGTGCACCATGGCCTCATTCATTCCAATGTATAGTTCACATTTAAGGAAGTTTACAGCCATCCAGTGGAGTATGGACCATCCACAGGAATAAATAGTCACAATGTGTGCAAGCACAAGGAAGAGGTCCCAGTCAGGAAGTTTTGCTTGCAAATGCTGTGCAGCACCAGGCAAGATGGCATAGTGGAGATCCCAGGAGCAGGGGTGATGTGATGCAGGCATTGCTGAGAGGGGTTTACTTAATGGACAACTTCACTGAAAGTGAAGTTGCCCTTTAAGGTTGAAAGTTGCAGGGTTGACATCTTTATCTTTTGTTTGCTTCTTTGTCACTGAACCAAAGCAAGCATGCCGTCAATTAAATGTTGGGGCTCCTGAGCAGCATACTGGTTCCAAGTGGGTGACTTAGTAGTAGAATCAGGATGACAGCCCTGGAGCTGCAACTTTAGAAGTGATTCTTTAGTCATGAAATTATTTTCTATAAAAAGGGACATTGCAAAAGAAGACTATATACTTACCTCTATGGTGGGGGCTAACTCGGATGATCAATTCCAGAAAAACGACATCCTTTAGGAGAATCTTCACATCTAGCGCTTGAATGTCACATGCCTGTGCCCCCCCTCTCCCCCCGCTGGCCCCTACACATTATAGGACACAGTATTGATGTAGAGGTTGGTGGAAGGGACCTTAGGGAGCAGTGGGGGACCAGATATCTGATACACCCGGAAATGTGTTAGGTGCTAAATAGTCTTCGCCAGATGTCGATCTTCAATATGACTAAAGTCAGTCCTGCTGGGGGGGCATTTTTTTTTAGGACAGAGTGACTTTTATGTCAGCAAGGGTATCTTTTATATTTCTACCATGATGGGTTTTCTTCATATTGTAATTTTCATTTGTGGCCATATTGGTCTTCAGATTGTTAGAGATAATATTTATACTGTGTTATGTGGGTTTCAAGGTGAACTCACAAAGTCCCTTTGGGATCTCTTACCTGTTCATCATGGCAGAGGCAAAAGTATAACAAAAAGACAAACACCTCCAGGAGTGAAAAACATGTATTTATTCATTTATAATACATTTTTTCAAACCTGGTGTTTGCCATTTTGTTATAATTTCTCATATGCTATGGTAAACAGGTAAGGGATTCAAAAGGTACTTTATGAGTTTAAATCCAAGGGGATCTTTAGTCCTCATTTGTCCAAAGCCAGGTCTACTATAACGGTTATGTAATGGGCATCTTACTGTCCACACTCTTTCTAATAATGTTATGTGACATTGCCAAGGTATTGCTTTGGGTTCTGTATGTATGTCTTAAAACATGAATTAAGAAAAAAAAAAGCAGACGCTAAGACCAGGTATATATTTGTGATGTATTAGTTCTTGTTCAATCATAGCTGGCAGGGTACATGCATGTCTGTGCCCCCAAGGTCATTTGCAGCCAGCAGTTGTATACATGCTTGTGATTGGCAGGTATGACATTTATTTTACAGGCTGGAAAACCAGCGAATAACTGACATGCACTGATTTGTTTCTAGTTATCAAACCTCCACAAAATTAAAATTATATTTCATACTAGAAAGCAACTTAAACGTATCCATTATTTTGATTAAATAGAGGTTACAGAACAGCATAATGAAAATCAATCCATCTTAAATTATGTAGACCTGCTTTACATCTGTTGTGTATGAAGCAGGCAAATAAACTACAAGTAAAGGAGGCCAATTTTCAATTTACAAATCATAAAAAAGAAGCAGAAGGAAAAGAGAAAATCATAGCTGATAACTATATGCCATTAGTCATTGGCTGCTCATCATGTGGGATGTGATCATGCTTTGGAAGATTTAAAAAGCAAAGTAAACTTTGATTTATGGGTTGTACATTGGCACATTGGTCAGTACAGCTGCAATATGGTATTGAGCCACAAGTTAGTATGACTGTGGACTTGCAGCATGAGGTTAGTGGTTTCAAATCCTACAAGGTCACTATCCACATGGGGTGTGTATGTTTTTTCTGTGCTTGTATTGCACAAACATCCTTCAGATTAAAACATAAGGTGTATCCTCTTCCTAGTATGCTGCAATGCCATGGTTACAGTTCTGACATTTTGAACTGCTACAGTGAGTTTTACTGAATTTAGTAAGGTTTATCTGGAGCAGGGGTGGGCAAACTCCTGCCCTCCAGCTATGCTGCAACTACAAATCCCATTAGACTTTGCAAGGCTCTGACGGCCATAGGTATGACTCCCTGAGACAGATACATGATTAGAAGTTGTACTTTCACCACAGCTGGAGGGCCGGAGTGTGTCTACCCCAAATCTAGAGGATTCTGCAGTTGCCTGATATGTTACTTATTGTTTTATGTAAATTAGTGATGCAATTAAAAAGCAGAAAGCCTGCATTTGGAGGGAGCCAGCTTCCATAAAATATGGGAGTTCAGCAGGCCTAATTGTTTGGATGACTTCCCAGCGCAGTCCCTCCAGAAGGGGATGGCAGAGATGTAATACACATAGGAAATATACCAGGAGTGTTCATGAAGTAAAAGATTCTAGTAAACGATTCTTACTGGTAGTGTTACTCAAACCCCTATTTATTCATTTTACGGTAAGGGAATCCATCGTGGGAGAATGACTTCTCTGAACTGGCTGCAGCATTGAGCTGGAAATCTAGGCGAGATTATCTCTCCACTACAGTAGATAGTTACATAGTTAGTCAGGTTCAAAAAAAGACACAAGTCCATTGAGATGAAAGATATACTGTAAAAATACAAAAGATTCAACACACCAACGACCATTCCAACTGGATATATATAAATAACTGAAACTTAAAGTGACATTAAAGTCAAAAAAATGTTTCCCTCCCCCCAATGTTAATGTCAGCACTTACCTTAAATGATGTTTCTTAATCCGATCTTCTTCTTTCCTGGTGTTTTCATCTGTCCCCACAGCGGTGCGGCGGCTCTCCAATCCAGCGCTGACTCCTCTCTGCTTGCTGGCACTTCCGATCCCGCGGTGTCTGCATGCGGATGCATGCATCCATAGACTTACCTTGCGTCTCTGCTAGTCTCCCGTCCGAAAATCCGAACTGCACATGCGCCCACTCCAAAATGCTTTGTGGCCGCCCGAGCAGCTTTGGATTCTCGGACGGGAGTGCACAGCGAAAACAGGGTAAGTTTAAACCGCTGTTAAAGCGTTTTTTTTTTCTTTAAACTTTTTGCATATATCTACTGCTTGCTAGCAGTAAATATAGGCAAAAAAACCCCGGAGGGTTTAGAAACCCTTTAAGCTTTGGGTGAAGCTGACCTCATATGAAAATTTCAAAAGATATTATGACAAATTTCAGTTCTCATTAAAAAAAGATTTCTGTGACAAAAATGTTAAAGCTCAACTCAAGACAAAATGTTTCATTTCGCTTTGGATAGAGTTTAGAAGGGATGGAAGGTCTGCAGTGTTTGTCTTTTGCTCTACCGCTGGAGGCAACCAATTTATTGTACAGGAACCACAGGGATAGGAAGTCATGGAAAATCTCCCCAATGGGGTCACAGACAGAAGGTAAAGCGTAAGAGGAATTTGAACTTTTCTCTAAATAAAAATAAAATGTAGACTTTAAATTGAACATTTACCATGTAATGTATCTATTTTGTTTTGTGAAATACCAAGGCAGAAACTGACTCCAACAACCTTATTCAATTAAAATATAACTATGGGCAAAATATAAAATGACTTATATGATGCAGTCTATCAATAGAATGAACACAGCAGTCTTTGTTTTTCTGAATCCCCCTCCAGTAAAGCTGGCCATACACTATACGAATCTTGATGACCCAGCTGAAATTTAATCAGTGGGCGGCCCTGTTGGCACCCTCCAATCAAGCATCCTTCAATCAGGAAATCGTAGGAGCCAGTCAGAATGTTTTCAGGCGAATAGTAGCGGCAGCCAATCGGATGCCTTCACTGTTTGGGCATTATGACAGTGGCACACCCACCGCTGTCAGAATACAATAGCCCAGTGGGGGATTTACCCATCCCAGTTGTTTAGCACGAATGGAGGAATCTGTTATTTTTTTATCTGTTCAGCCCGCAGGTGCAAAACTACCAAAAGTGTTACACTACACTAAACCTTTCACACAAACTTTGTTATTATCACATTATTATTATTATTATGAAAACCCAGTATAATTGAAACATAGTGATGAAAAAAATCACTTGTGGGTTTATTTATTTATTTGTTACAGGTATTTCTATAGCACTGACAATTTACGCAGCACTTTACATGCAGAACATTCTCATCAGTCCCTGCCCTCAAGCAGCTTACAGTCTAAGGTCCCTAATATACACACATACAGGACCAATTTTGGCAGGAGCCAATTAACTTTCCAGCATGTCTTTGGAGTGTGGGAGGGAACTGGAGTACCCTGAGGGAACCCACACAAGAACATGCAAACTCATGGCCCATCTAACTGGGGGCATGGCAGGGTGTGTGGGCTTTGCCTACTCACTTTATGCTAAATGGTGTTGCTCTTTTCTATCTCAGAAAATAGGGAGGTATGCTAATGTCTCTATCCAGCTTAACCTGTCCAATAGCCTTTCTTGAGTTTCTGCTGGCCCTGGTCTCAGCACAGCTGCCCATAGAAATGAGGTTACTATAATTGCAATCAGCCAGAAGAGGAGATTGTAATTTCATGTCTATAGACACTTTATTTGTGTTTGTGTATTTTTGCTAAGTCCTTCTACACATAATGAAAGGCTAAGTATTTATGTTGAGGATTACAAAACATTGAACATGAGATTCCAAGGCCAAAGAACAAGCATGCATGAAACTCGATGGGATCCTTGACATGGAAAGAACTATTATTCTGTCTTTTGGCTCCTTTGCCCGGTGGTCAGCTGCAAAAGTTATTCCAGTCATAGCATTCAACATCTGAAAGACCACAGACTCTTGAATGGTACCAGATTTCCCCTTGAAGGAAGATATCATAAGGGATCAATTATGCTTCCAGGTTTTAAAATAATGCACAAATATGGCTTAGCCTTTAACCACTGGAAAAACAAATGCAACCTCCATTTTGTTCATTGAAAAATGCAAAGAAAAGAGCAGGTTAGAGAAAGCTGAAATCTAACCGGCTGCCATAGACAGTATGTTTTTTTGTTTTTAAAAATCAGCCTTTCAATATCTAACATACACATTATGCCCTTTTACAGGGAATTAAAATGCCATACTGTTGGCTGCCATACAGTGTACAGCCATGTGTCTGGCTCTGGGGGAGTACCTGTGCTTGGTGTATACTATACTATCCTATGCTATATATGTATAGTATACTATACTATATACATGCAAAAAATACCTATCAAGATGGCTGGATTGGGAATAGCAGTTGACCAATCATACCCTTACTTAAGATAACCACATTATGCTGTCCAACACTACTATCTTTTGACTAGTACCGAGTGATACACAGCGAGTATTAAGGGTATTCTATTCATAAAGGATGAGATAGATATATTTGAACTGCTGAAATGTCATGTTTTTTATTAGCAAATGAGGAATAGCATTACATGGAAATTTTTTCACAAGTTTGGCTAACTATTTATCTCATCAGAACTGAAGTGGAGAGGCTTAACTAAACAGGGTAAAGGCTTACCATACAACCAGGATAAAGGAAATCTTCTTTTTATTTATTCACAGCAAACATGAGTACATGTTTTTATAGATTTCTGCACCCAGCACTCTGTTAAAAAAGAGACCCTGACAAAGCACACGTAAGAGCCTTTACTATTGTTTGCCATGAATAAATAAACTGAAGACTCCAATATATTTTGCAGCAATCTACTTTCTTGTGAACCTGAAGGGTATATCAGTGGAAAACAAGCTAGACCAGCACCTAGGAGTTACGGAGCAGCACATGGCACAAAGTTACTTTGAGCAGAGTAGGTCCTTGTTATCGGAGGCAATGATTCAGATTTACTGTCCAATTAACAGGCTGGAGGCAGAGAACTGTCAAAGGAAGCCACAAAGCTGAACCAGAAATATTAATGTCTTAATTAGGACCATTGTGTGTCACCTGTCTTGCTGTGCAGTGTGCAACAGGCGTGTAAATCCCAAAATTCTATGAACTGAATTAATAATCCTTCGGTAGGTAAACATTAAGCATATGTGTATTACAAATGTACATTCAGCTGTTTGCCAGCTTTTTACTTTAACTTTTATTTTGCTGGTTTCCTAGTGATATTCCTCTGCACTACTTGTGATTGATGTAATACCACTGAATGACTTGAAGGGACTGGTGTAATATATGTAGATGAAAGAAGTGGACAATGACACTGGATCAATATTGGGGGGCTAGTACAATACAAGTTCACAATGCAATATTTATGGATTGTGCAATATTGCTGATGGCAAGAATATGTTATTTCTGACAAAACAATGGATGTGACAGATATAGACAAATTATGTAAATGATTGAAGTATTACAGGGGTCCATTTTTGTTCTCTTAGTGTGATGTTTTAGCATTTATATAACTATTAATATTATTGACTGATCTACATAAAAGCACTCTGTAACTATATTTCATTTATGGTGATTTTTTTCCACATAGAGCATCTTTAGGGCTATTCATAGACATTTGTCAGTGCTTGACAAACTCAATAATCCTTTGTACAAACAATCATTCATTTAGAGAAAGTTCCGAAGCTTTAAAAAATATACATGAGACAGTGATCATAGCTATTATTAAATGTTTACTCCCAGGTACAGGACATGTTATGCATATTGTGCACAATTGTTCAATTATCTAAAAGGTTAGTCCTTCCAAAATCAGTATCTCTAATGTCTTTGTAGTTGTTGCAGAGGTAAGCCACCAGACAGTTTCTTATATCTCTCATGGACACTAATGGTGAGATCTCTGTATTTGAGTTCCTGTCTCTGCAAGCCTGCTGTGGTCATTATGAGGGGCTTCGCCTCTTCCTGATGGATTTTTTTGAATTTACTTTATGTTATGGTAGATGCAACAGGAGATGTTGGAAGACTCCACAGTGGGCGGGAACATTTAAAACCCCCAGGTGTACAACAATAGAGTCAGGAATTATGGCATGGAAATCATGCTGTTGAAGTATTCAAGACAAAGAAACCAGGAGCTTTTCAGTCCACCAGGCTCCAACTGCAACTATTATATGACTTTGGCATGGAATAACCCTTTAAGATGGAGAAATACCAAATATCAAAAACAGTTGCCAGCTCTACAATTTAATTTGTGCAGTGCAATCGTATTTAGACAAACATTTGAATTTCTGCAAACCTATTTTCAACCAAATAAATAAATAAAAAATAAATTTAGAAAACAACTCATCAACCTACAGCTTTTTAATAGGCTACTCTGGTACTTTACCGTAATAGTAGTGCCACTCATGCCATCCTGTTCTCTACTGCTGCCTGGCCAAAGAGCCTGGACAAAAACAGGCTTTTCCAGCTATTCAAATATTGGACACTGTTTTGTATGGCCACTATCCTTTATGTGATAGCCCGAATAGGAAGGGTGATTTCTTTCTTGAAGGGTAGGGGAATGTCAAGTATGCCCCCATACCCAGAAGTATAGAGATTTTAAACCTAGTAGCAGTTGTGGCAGGATGTTGCAGTACTAGCAAAGGTGCATAGTGCACAAGGCGTGGAATGTTTTTTTTGGGATTGAAAACAAATTTCATTCAAGGCCTTTGCCTTTTGTATCTATCTGATGTTATCCCTAGTAACTAGTAGGGACAAGCAGATTGAAAAACAATATTTGCTAAAAAAAAAGAAGGGGTCTACTTTATTTTGGGTGTGCTTTTGGAGGGGTGTATTTAGGGTTGTTTAGTTTCCTTTGATGTTCTTGATGTAAAAAAAAAAAAAAAGAAACAATTCTTTGAACCTCAGAAGCTATTTAAAGCCCATTGCACACTTCAAAAACATCAAAAACCACCTTGATTTCACACCCCCTTTGACTGCAATGCATTTTGCCAAAATGACAAAATTTTGCTGAGATTTTGTAATTTTTTACCAAAATTTCAATAGAAATTGAAATCCTCAATTTTGCTCATCCCCCCTGACTTTTTTGTTTGGCACACCGCATAAAATAACTTTTAAAGCATACACCATGAGGTATATTATTATTTTTTACATCACCTTCATTATAGTTTTTATAACTAACAGCAATAATAAAACCCATCTGTACATGATAAACTACATATCTATCCTTTATCTGCGTAAGAAATATTGCCCCTCATTATTGTAATGTTTAAAGATATTATAAGTCCCTATGGCCTTACCCTTATAAAAATACTTTGACATGGAACTCCTATTATACTTATGTTTTATGCTCCCTACACTAATCATTAAGGATCTGATCTGTGTATTTGGGTAAACACTGAAGACATATGTATAGTTCTATATTAGAACATTCGTCCTGGAAAGGATGATACAAAATGATGAAAGCGAGGTTGTTATGAAACTTTAGCCACCATATGCTTGTTCTTGGTGCTCTATAACCTGGAGCAGCCAGCTGTCTGTACAGGGTGACAATATCTCATCGCAGCACACAGAACGGCTATTTAAAAGCTGTATCAGTTCTCCTTATTTCCTGACAGCACTTCCCAGTACTTCAACAAGTCGTCTTCAGTCATTGTATGTGGCAGGCTGACAGCTTTCTGTTTATAGTCCCATGCAGCTAATACGGGACTGGAAACAAGGTGACTTGTCTGGGCTTTAGAAGGCTCCAGTCCTGCAGGGCAAAAAGGATACAGCTCATCATCAATACAGATGGTTGCTTCAAGTGTCACCTTTCCAGAGTGATGGTTTAGAGTTAACTTGTAGGACCTATGAGCTGTGCTGTCCATTACATGCTAATATCTAAGTAAACCATGCCACAGGAATGATGCACAATACCGGTCAGGCTTAACCAAATGTAAAACATTACTTTACCTTTCCAATGCAAAGTAGGGTTGCAAAACTTGTATCCCTGTTTTCTATAAGGGTATGTTTAAAGGACCTGTCCACCCAAGTCTGAACTCTCAGGGACCCTGCTTTTGACTATAATGAGACATTCCAACTTTCCCTATTGGAATTATTAATTTTATATTAAGGACAATGCAGCAGGAGGTGCTGGATGACACAAATGTGGCCAGGGACATTCAAAACTCCTAGGTGGTTAGAAGCAGAATCAGGATTTATTATAGGGAGATTTTACTGTTGGAGTATTCAAGACATATAAAGGGACAGCTACGCTGATAATTAAAATATTTTTGGAAGGACTTAACCCTTTGATGGGAAATTCCAATTCACCTTTGAAGCACATATATAATATGTTTACCTTGCCAAAAGATCACAAGGTATATACATTTGTGATCCACCCACTCCTTTCTGTGCATAGTATGAGGAAGGCAACAATATGGTTTACATCCAGTAATTCTGTAGATTTCATCCCAGTCTCCTTCCTTTTGCCTGATCTTTGGACTACTAGAGGAAAATAGAAATAGAGGGAAAATCTTCCAGCAGGGACACCTGCTCCAGTCACAGATGTCTAATAGAGGATCTACTCACGTCTTGCAGTTTCTCAGATCTTGTAGTGCCCCTAGGACAGGAAATTAAGAGAAACTTGCCTATCTGGTTATTTTTTAGTGCCTGTGTGTCACTGGAGACATTTCCCCTCACTTTCTGACCACAACATGACATTAAAAATAATATCTTCAAAATATATAGAATTGTAATTTTAGGCTGGGTTCACACCTAGGCGTATCGAATATGTGCGTTTGTCGCGCGTTTCGTGTCGCGCGATTCGCGGTAAAAAACGCGACAAACGCGCGTTTCCAAGGGCTACTTGGCTCTATCCCAATGGAAACGCGCGACAAAAACGCCCCAAAGAAGTTCCTGTACTTCTTTGGGCGTAGGGCGTTTTGTAGCGCGTTCATATGGCCTGTAATACGCCCAGGCGTGAACCATACCCATAGGAAATAATGGGATTTCGGTGTTTGAGCGTTTTGCAGAGCGTAGGAACGCGTTACAAAACGCCCAGGTGTGAACCGGGCCTTAGAGAGTTGTCACAGGAACAGCTGTCCCCATTTGAGGAGTTCCCTCACCTCTTTCTCTGGTGACAACTCAGAATTTTTGGATTTCCCCTCACTTATTGTCTAAGTGACAATGGTCATCAGGGCAAATAGAAGTGTAAATCTCCCCAATGGAGACACAAACAGCAATAAAGAAAATGACAAAGATTAACCCTCTAACTACTACATTTTAGGGTTGATCTTAAGTCACTATATATTACGGTGACTACAATTAACATCACATCTAATTTACTCCTGTAACAAATTGGAACAAAGGGGCTGATTTACTATATAAGTTAGGCTTTAACTGTCTTAGTCACTTAGTCACTAATGTAAAGTGTATTTATAGTTACAGAAAATAAGGTGCCTCTGTGTCCACTGACTCTCCTCTGGCTCTTCCCCTTCCATGGTGCCCATCTCTCTCCTTACCCACTAACGCCTCTAGGTCCACTGACCGCCCAGCTTTCCCCTTACCACTGTGCCCACCTCTCTCCTTTTCCACCAATGCCTCTGTACCCCCCAGCCCCCCCCCTGCCACTGTGCCCATCTCTCTCCTCTCCCACCACCACCTCTGTGTCCACTGACCCCCCCTCTGGCGCTTCCACTGCCACCCCAGCTCTCCTCCTGCCACTGTGCCAAATCTGGCAAATCTGTCCCACCTCTGCCTATGTCCACTGACCCCCCAGCTCTCTCCCTGACACTGTGCCACCTCTGTCCCACCACTGCCTGTGCCTACTGACCCCCAAGATCTCCCCATGCCACTGTGCCACCACTGTCCCACCACTGCCTGTGTCCATTGACCCCCCCAGCTCTCCCCCTCTTCTCCCGGGGGAAAAAGCTTACCTAGTCTCTCATTGTGCTTTCCTCCCGCCGTTGCTGCCCAAGACGGGAAGTATGTTATTGACAGGATAGCTAGGTTGAAGTGACACTAAACTCAGGAGTTAAAACTTAAAAATGCATTCCAGTACTCTAACTATTAACAAAAATGTATCTTATTTGTGTACCAATCATTTTTGAATTGGTGCTGACACTGTCCTTCCTTCTGGAGGGTGGCTACTTTTGTTCCCCATGGTCCCTGTGTGTGTTGTAAGGTAGCCACCACCAAGCTCGCTCTCCTGTGATCGACTACAATCTCAATATAAATTAGTAAACTAAATATGAGATTGTAGTCCTTCACAGGAGTGAACTTGGAGCAGTGGCTACTTTACAACACACACATGGGGAACAAAGGTAGCCACCCTCCAGAAGGAAGGACATTGTCAGCATCAATTCAGAGATGATTTGAGGATCTACAGCCGAGTACACAAATAAGATACATTTTTGTGAATATACTTGAATGCATTTTTAAGATTTACCCCCTGAGTTTAGTGTCACTGTAAATAAAGGAAAGCTGTTTGGTAAGCTGCAATATATAATTTTTTTTAGTTTTTGGGTTTAGAAACCCTTAAATATATTGAATAGACAATTTTGAGCAAGGGAACTAAAAAAAATTGTTTGCTTTTTCACCTTGCTCATGATTAGTCAAAGAGAACATTCACTGTGCTAAGTGAACAGTCTCTTCTCCTTTAGTAAATCAACCACAATGTTAGAATGTCATTCACTCTAACTAATCCTAATCTAACTAACTGCAGGAAATAACAATGAAAGTGTGGCCATTGGTATTAATTAATTAGGTGTAAGCTTTCATTTACTAATATGGACGGGAAATCTGACATCTGGAATATGATACGTTGGTGTTTGAACTTGGTTGCTATATGTCCAAATACTCATTTGCCGACAAGCAAGGGCATGCCATTAAACACTTCAGATTGTGTTTGGCTACAGGAACTTTTATGTATATATTTGGAAATGGTATTTATATGCCTTTTATACAGACGTATGGTTTTCTTCTTGCTTGCTCTTTGGTTTTGCTTTGTATATAAGGACATAAGTGCTTTCATCACTGTATAAAGAAAATGTAAATTCTGCTTCCAGTATACAATTTCAATTAAAAGATTAACAAAATCAACAAATTACGGCTTATGTTGAGGCTATTTTCTCCTCTAGCAGACATATCAATCCGAGAGTACACACAGTTTTATTATCTCAATTGTAAAATAAACCACTTTATCTTTTATGATAACACTGCTTGTAAAGTGATGTATAAACAGGGAGATAACTGATATCACTTTGATGTTGTGTTTGACTGATCCTGACAGCCCTATATATCTAATGAGGGAAGAGAACAGTAGTGTTCTCAGTGATTTAGCTGTCAGCAACCTGGCTAGCCCTGAACTTCCAGTGCAGATGAAGTGAAAGCTAGAATATGTTTTGATATTTATTTACAATAAGGTGATTACATCAGATCTGGTATTAGGATACCATTACACGGACAGACTAAATGGGCACAGTGATAGAGTCTTATTAAAGTCCACCAACTGACCCACCTAAAGTATTCAAAGGCTCCTTTGTGAATATCTAAACAAATCCTAAATTCAGTTAGTATGCAATGCAAAGGCCATATAAAGTAACAAAAACTTTCTTTACCTTCTCTGAGTGGACCAAATTCTCCTTCATTTGTGTTGCCCACGCTCCCCCTCACAGACACTGCAGCTTACAGTGGGAGGGTTTCAACAACAGAGGCCGTGCTGACAATCTAGAAAGCAGTGGGCAGAACTAGGTGTGGTCAGCTGATGACTGACAAGCTAGAGGCTTGTGAAATAGTGACAATGCTAAAAGGGATGCCCCCCTACAATGTCCTCTCATGCCACTGTGATGAAATCAGGCACAGCCTGCATAAGGGTGACAATACTGCTTTAAATTAAGGAGCAGTGCAGAAGCCTTGACACCAGAGAAAGCTTCATAAGGTACACGTCCTTGGTAGGATCAACGGGTATTTGTGAGACTTTGCAGAGGTACCAAAGAAAAACTGTAAGTGCATAAGCAATTAAGTGCTGCAGCAAATTTTTTAAATGGAAGACCATAGTTGTACTTTAAAGAGGAACTTCACTCTCCTAATGAAAATGCCTTTTTTCCCTACTTCCCCTTAGTGCTATTTTCTTGCTGTAAAAATATACCTACAAACTTAGTGTATCCAGCATTGTTCTTGCATCTCTTACTGCTCTTCTCATATAGGTCCCATCCTATCCCATCATCATCCTTACATCACTGGAGCTGGTTGTCTCTTGCTGGTTCCTGCAGCTGCCCCCCCTCCCCCCCAATGACATGGCACCAGATCTAGCCCATCTGCAGAGAGAAATCTGTTGCCGTGTCTTTTTACATATAGTTCTATGAATGGCAGAAAGTAATGCTTCCTGGGATATCGACATCACATATGTCAGGGGGCATTCCTTTCTTCCATTCATAGAACAATATATAAAAAGGTACGGCACCAGATCTGCCTGCACATGTGTGAGATCTGGAACCGCCATTTACATAAATGCTGGAAAGTACTGCGGCCTCCTAGGATATGTGACGTCGGTATCCCAAGAAGCTGCAGAAGGTGAAAGAAACATGTGATGTGAATGTGCAGTATGTAAAGCGCTGTGTAAATTGTCGCCACTGTATAACTACCAATAATAAATAAATACATCAGAGAATGGAGACAGAGGGTGGAGCGTACAGAAAATAATAAAACAAGAGGTCCATTTGTAACAAACAGAGAAAGGTCAACTTTTTACAAAGCTTTTCTTAAACTCTCGTGTAAGCTTTGTATTTGCAGCAATTTAGTTGAGAGGTTTAGTGTGTTGAAGCTTACACTGAGCTACTGACATGTCCTCCTCCTCATGTGCCAGTTCAGCCGTGGCACTTGGCAGCTAGACCTGAACACTGCATCATGGGGTTTATCCAGTGTTCTCACCTATACTTGGAAGTGCCAGGTATTTCTCAGAGGCTCCTCTGGAGCACCAGAGCAGGGGAAAGGTAAGTACTGTATAAGGCTGGGTTCACACCTAGGCGTACGGAATATGCACGTTTGCCGTGCGTTTTTACCATGATTTGCGGTAAAAGAAACGCGCGACTAACGCACGTTTCCGAGGGCTATCCGGCTGTATCCCAATAGATATGCGCGGCAAATACGCCCAAAAGAAGTTCCTGTACTTCTTTGGGCATAGGGCGTTTTTCAGCGCGTTCCTACGTGCTGTAAAACGCCCAGGTGGGAACCATGCCCATAGGCAATCATTGGTTTTCACATGTTGAGCGTTTTACAGCGCGTAGGAACGCACTGTAAAACGCCCAGGTGTGAACCAGGCCTAAGTGGGAGCATGGGTTTAAAGAGATTGTTTATAGCAGGGGTGGGCAACTCCGGCCCTCCAGCTGTGCTTTTACTACAAATCCCAACGTGCTTCTGCCTCTGGGAGTTATGCCTGTAACTGTCAGTCTTGCAATGCCTCATGGAACTTGTAGTTCCACAAAAGCTGGAGGGTCAGAGTTACCCACCCCTGGTTTAAAGAGACGTGGATAAAGCCACACTGAGGGGCATTGATCAAAACTGGATGGCAACCAATCAGCTTTTATCTTTTATTTTTAAACTTTGAACAAATGGGAGAAGCTGATTGGTTACTATGAGCAACTACTGCTCCATATTCTGCCTGCTCTAGTTTTGATAAATGCCCCCCGTTGTCTCTTCAATATTTATATTTTTTAAAGGAAAACTGTTCTGATGTAAGTATGCAAGCTGCCATTGCTGACCCCCTTCTTGAAATGGGTGTCTGGGTTCTTTCTGACTTTGTTTCTGGAACAAGCAAGCAGCAAGTGAAGTCAAAGTAAACCTGAAAGTCCTTTTATGTAAGTATTAATGTCCATGGATCGGCATGACAGCCAGGTAGCTAGAATTTGTTGGGCGAAGAGGTCAACATAGTCATATATATTTCAGCACAGGTCAACTGTTCTGTACAGAGACATACATAGGAATGTAGACTTTGAAGGGCTGCTTCTTAGCAATCAGCCTCTCAGAGTGCATGGCTGGTGCTGGTGTGTGCTGGCAGGGAACAGTGCTGATCCTGGTGCATTGCACAGTACTTTTTTTTAGAACTTTATTGAAATGTGACAAGTGACAGGACGGAGCCATGCAGCTGTACTGCGCTGTGCTGAGAAAAAAGTACTCCTTGAATTCATTTTTTTTTAGCAAAGAGGAAAGGATCCAATACAACTGTGCAAGCTGAGGCTGGATTTCAGCTTTAATAAAAGCGTACTTAGAATAAACTCATAACTTCAAAGGACTTTATCTGTCTATCCATGCACTGGTGATAAGCCAATCCCATGGCAAAAAACCTTTGTAGTTTCTACATCAATCCAGCCCACTGATGTCTGGCATATGAAGCGCATAGAGGATAAGCAGACAGACTTTAAAGTATATGTTCAGACAAAACTTTTCTTCCTAATTTTGGATAATTTGTTAATGATTAGAACCCCTATGAGGTTTGTATTGACACCTGGGTAACGTTAGATACATTTTCCCTCAAATTACTAATTACTAGTAATATTACTATTTTTAAATTGATTTTAGTCTAAAGAGCTGGGTTGAAAATTGTTGGCTTAACTGTGGCCAATCAGCTGCAGTCACTAGTCGGGTATTCTGACAGCCACGGGCGTAGCAGCTGTCTGAACACAATAGCTTGCAGGGGATTCATATAGCCATGCTCTTTAGTGTGAATGGGAGATCTCATTCAGTCCACCGGGCTCTATGAAAAAATCTTACAATACCAGACCAGCTTTAGTAAATGATGCTGCTCCTTGATGTCCAAACATTTTTGCTTCCTGCAGATTTACCTGTTCCTCTGAACACTGGTGCTGATATCCTGCTTTAGGGAGTCTCTTTTTACTTGCAGGGTCCTATGCAGCCAACCTTGTGTGTGCTAGTAAGTAGTGTGTCTCCACAAATACACAGACACAACAAGGCAAGAAACTCTAAAGCTCTCTGCTCCTCCGTCCTTCCTCCCTTCTCCAAGTAGATGGACAGCTACTGGAGTCTGCTCTGTCCCTTGTGATCCTGGGCAGGAATTTAAGGGGAAGCTGAGCTGAGAGAGTTGGAGCAGCTGTTTGGAAACATGATGACTGTAAGCACTTTGGCAAGAAATACTTTGCTGGGCAGTGTGTATTTGTTTGATCTGGATTCATTATTGAGAACAATGTTTGAGAGAGATACTACTTTAAGTGCCATTTTCATTGGCAGAGCAGAGAACATTTTTGTAATTGTTGTCTGTTAGCAAGTAGTAGGGATAGTTTTTTGGGAGGAATAGCAACTGTATAGCAACTGTATAGCATTTGTATAGCACGTACACATTGCATATAATCAGTATATCTGTAATCCACAGGAATTGCCAAATAAATATTCACAAAAGACAGAAGTTTTCAAACAAACCTACTTTCTTTTTATGAGGAAGTGAGTAATAAATTGGACAGAGGAATGGCTGTAGAGATAGTATACTTGATCTGTGCAAAAGCATTTGACACAGTTGCCCACAGGCGGCTAATGCTAGGGGTTGTAGACACTGAGCGGTTGGTTAGGTGGATGAGCCCAGCATAGCAGCAGCATACATGATAGACTGAAGGGGGATTGCTTGTGTAAAGGTAGGCCAATGAGGAGGCAGTTGCAAAAGTCGAGACGAGAGATAACAAGGGAGTGGATGAACAGCTATGTGGTTTCTTTGGTTAGGAAGGGGCTTATTTTGGAGATGTTACAAAGGTGAAGGTGGTAAGATTTGGGTAGTGATTGGATGAGGGGCAGAAAGGTAAGGTCCAAGTCAAGGATCATACCTAGCACCTTGGCATGGAGGGAGGGATGGATAGCTGTGTTATCCAACAGTCCTGCATTGTTCGCTTAAATATCTGGAGCGTCAGGGAGCAGAGAAGAGTGTCAGCTGGTGAGGAAGTGAGGAATAAGGCAAGTATATCACCTTATTCATTACCCTAGATAGAACCAGCAATTAACCCCTGCAGAAGTGAAACTCTATAGCACTCCCCTTCACACCAACCCTGACAGATACCTAAGTGGTAGGGAGGGGAGGAGTAAAAGAGCTGGGCCAGAACAGACAGTAATTAGATACTCCCAGAAGAGGTAAGGGCTATGATGTTGAAGGAGGGAGGGGGCTGTGCTAGGCAATTGACTCATTCTGGAGTAGTCACATGTTCTAGTAAGTTCAAGAGCACATTCCAAGTAAAAAAAAAAGGAAGAACACTGCAAGTAAGAATTTAAGAAAACTGAATATTCTGTGCTCTTATGTTATCCAGTGTCAGCTACACATCATTACTCAGGCCAGGTTTCCTAATAGCATAGCTGCTTCACCAGGAGAGCACGGGATAGGGTGACAATGCAGGAGCACCATTGGGAGACAGTTGAAGGCCCTCTACAGGAAGTACCTAAACAACAACCTTTATGACAGGATCACCAGGTATTCTTTTAATGAATGCTGCAGACATAAAAAGATTGAAAACAACATTAAAAGGACATTAATATATTAATGCTTACATGAGATTTAGGTGAATGGGTTTAAATCTATTTTAACCTAACACTTTTTAAAAATGTTTTTGATGTTGTTCAAAGGAAAAGAAAAGAAGGCACAAATTGTTTTCGGATGACTCCAACTATGTTATCATTGAGTTATAATAAGTACTAACAATGCTGTTTTTGCTTAATGATAATGCTATGCTTTATAGGTAGAAAATATGTAACAAGTGACACTGTGGATACAACATTTTTGTACTTTAAATTCTGTTAAAATATGTAGTGAAGAGTATCTCAGAGGTGCTTTACAGAGCAGCAAGAAGTAATACCTTGACATCTTCTAACCATTTCATTCTCTCCCTCCTCCTCCATCTAAAGAGAGCCCATTAAAGTGGATTTCATTGCATTCTAATGCTGCTATTACTGCAATAAAACCATCAATCTCTAACCTAGGAGAACAGACCAAGCAGCATTTTAAGACTCTCACAGCTGCCTAATCTTTACAGATCAAATTAAAAAGAGAGGCTTTATCAGAGCCTGGCCATAACATCATAACACAGTTATTTTGAGTGAAATCAGATTCTGAGTATTGAGCCTGAGTACTTAAGTTCTAGAAACATTATAAGGATACAGAGGACAACACAGGAAAAATGCATAGCGATCACCTCTAAATTTCAGCTTCTATCTTTGCATTTAACATCTTCTCCTTTACCGCGTAGCTGAAACGTTTGCAACTTTAAAACTTTGTGTGTTTGTGTGTACTTATCGTGGCATGTTATGGTTGATTTACTGAAGGGTTAGGGGCTAATCACTCTGCAAAGGGAACATTCACTGAATTTATTAAATAAGGGGAAGCAGCAGGCAAAATGCAGCTTTTCCAAAAAAAGAAATGCATATACTTAATTTAAAAAAAAATGTTTAAGCCTACAAAGCACAGCAACCGTGTGCCGCGAACTGCGGATGCAATGCTCAGGCTATTTCAGATTCCAAGTATGGGTCTATACTGAGGTACAGACTTTTAGTTATGAGACAGGAGGAAGTATCAATGGACTACAAACGCTGTGACGTCACCGCACTTGTTCTCCATAGAGCCATGCCAAGGACAAGAACCCCGCAATTCTTAGCAACCTGGGATGCTCTGGCTTTCGTCCCACTCAACTCCTGGCTCTTGTACCCAGTCATGTGCAAAAAAACAATATAGACAACAGCCATTTTGTTTGCACGTGGTTTGATGATTAGAGTGAACACAACTTTGCCCTATTTACTAAACTAAGTGACCATTGACTTTGCTTAGTGAACAGTCTCTAACTTATTCATAAATCAGCTTCAGTGTTTGTATAGATACAAACATAATACTCTGCATTGTTTTTCCCTGTTATGATTCAGTGTCACAGCTATATTGGTGGATATTCATATACGCTGTACATAAGAGGATCCCTAATGTAGGCATCTATGGTCCCATCATAGACTATGGAGCCAGGATGAGTATTAGCAAAGTTGATGATGGATGGGACAGGCCCCTGGCCAGGCTGAAGTCAGGACAAGGGTCCATTTTGGTCTGAGATCTTCTTCTTATTTCTTTTACTATGTCATGTGAGGCAGTGGAGGGCAACTAAAGAATAATTTATATGATTTCAGTTCCACTATATATATATATATATAATATCTACATATATAAGCTCTGCTTCCTGCTTGGGTCTTCCTCATCCTCGTCACATGCCTCATCACATGCCTGATGACGGACTCCTGCATAGCCCCAAAACATTGCTTCCTAATGTGATCTCTCAATAATCTCAATCTCTCAAACTCCAGTATGCTGGCAACATATTTCATATATACATAACATCAATACCAGTCAGCAGTCGTTTCAGCAGCTTTAGCTATATGGTTGCATCTGGTTTTGTGTGAGATGGGAATATGGCTCTTGCTGATCTGCATATTATATTCAAGTGTGCTTGACAGGGCATTTTTAATGAAGTCAATAAAAACTCTGCAGTTTCTAATGGGTGTAATCTCATTTAGGAATGAAGTGGCACTGAAGTGGCACAATAGTGGTACAGTAAACTCCCCGTTATCCGGCATTATTATTATTATACAGGATTTATATAGCGTCAACACTTTGCGCATCGCTTTACAATATAAGGAAGACATTACAATCACAATACAATTAAAGACAAGATGGTAAGGAGGGCCCTGCCCGTGGGGGTTTACAGTCTAAAAGGGAGGGGCAAGTGATACATGAGGAGGTAGCTGTGTGGGGATGAATTGTTTGAGAAAGTGATAGTTCAGTGGTTAGGTTGAGGTGGGATAGGCTTCCCTGAAGAGATGAGTCTTAAGGGATCGCCTAAAGGCAGTCAGAGTGGGAGATAAACGGACAGGTTGGGGTAAAGAGTTGCAGAGGATGGGAGAGACGTTAGTGTAGTCCTGGAGGCGAGCATGGGAAGAGTTGATGAGGGAGCTGGAAAGCAGAAGGTCTTTTAAAGAGTGGAGGGGACGTTTAGGGTGATACTTTGAGACCAGGTTTGGGATATATTGGGGGCAGAGTTGTGGGTGGCTTTGTAAGTGGTTGTTATTATTTTGATAGTGATTGGATGTGGGGCAGAAAGGTGAGGTCAGAGTCAAGGATGACACTTAGCACCTTGGCATGGGGGGAGAGCTGGATAGTTGTGTTAACAATCTCAAGGGAAAAGTTGGGGGAAGGTGCATGGGGGGAGGAAATATCATGAGCTCAGTTTTTGAAAGATTGAGTTTTAAGAAGTGTTGTGACATCCAGACTGATATGTCAGTTAGTAGATTAGTGACACGCAAGGACACTGAGGGGGTGAGTTGTGCAGTAGAAAGATATATTCGAGTGTCATCAGCATAGAGATGGTATTGGAAGCCATGTGAGAATGGAGAAGCCATTGGAAGAATGTGGCATTCAAAGGGATTGGTAGATTCCGGATAAATGTAGTTTCTGGTTGCTTGAGAGTTATTATTAAAAATAGGTCTAACTAATGCCATACCCCATACTATACCATCCCATAAACTCTGTATTGGCTTCATATTGGCTTCATATTGATATTGAAATGCAGTAATCAAAAGCAAATTAAGACAAATAGATACACTTAAAAAACATTAAGACAAATGGGCACACGATCGTGTGCAGGATAATATATGCCAGTTTTGCTTCCTTAAATCAGAGCCTCCAGCATAGTCACTAAATGCAACTAGAATAAATACCTTTGTTTTTCAATGCATTAGCCTCTTGTTATCCCCTGCAGCACTCATATTTAGAGGAATGGGCAGCTGTAGAATCCAATCAGTGCACATCAGCAGGCAGGGAACATCACAGTGCCAGGCAGGGAACATCACAGTGCTCCTGCTGCTCCTTCACTGTCCAATATTAAGCTTGGAGTAAGGAGAGGACCTAGGTGTTTTATTAAACTGCGGCAGGTCACCAACTTGGCTCTGCTGTCTCGTAGGGCTGTATATATCTCAGGTCTGTTTAGATAGAATTTTTGCCTTTCACCTTTGCTGAAGTATTAAAAAAAACAACATATGCCAGCAATGTACACCAAGCGTACATGAAGAAGGCATATGCGGTTGCTGTATATGAACACAAAAACTTACTTTTTTTGTCTTCTTCATCTCCTCTTTCAACTTCTTCTTAAATGGCCACCTCTGTGCTTTGCAAATAGTCTGTGTAAATTAACACTCTCTCTCTGAGCTCTCCCCCCATTCATTAGTATTCATAGTGGCAACCTTCCTTTGACAGTGACCTGAAAAGGCAAAGCTGGTGTGCAGTGATCTTGTTACAGTGACAATGACAGGGAGGGGGTCAGCTGCTTTACAATCTGACCCTGGTGTCAGACTTAGTTTTCTGTGGAGAAAAGTTTTAATTGGTCGGACTCAGGCCTACTAAAAAGTCCATAAAGAATTAAGAAAACCTGCAATGTGAGTCATGAAAATGTGCGCACATAAACATAATTACCGCACCTCTACATTACCAGAATAAATGCTAATCACTTACAAAGCTTGAAATGGGTTTTAAGTAATGTAATGCATGAAGTTTGTAATTCCTAAGTATGCCCCTGTATTCCATGCTAGCATAATTCTATAGCATGGGCATGTCACTATCATCTCCCCAAGTGAGGTGCATTATGGAGTATTTGTGGTGCTCCATACATAGCTAGTTATAACAGTCACAACCCATAACAGTCAAGTTGAGGCTCACATTCTTTAAAGATGCATTCACATATTTTCTCGTGAATAGATTGTCTTAAGACACTGAAAATGAGTAGTCACCCAAATTTCTGTAGCTCGGCCATGATTCATGCTGCGACAAGGAGGTTATGGGTGCCGTCTCATTTAGGAATGAAGTGGCACAACAACGGTAATGGCTTTCAGAAGCCATCTCTTGGTGACGGATGCTTTCAAAAGTCTGACAAATGCAAGTATTTAAAATAGTTTTGGTGAGATTTAGTTTACACAAGGGATTCTGAGGAAAGGCGATGTTGTTTATCTTGATGTCTTAACACCAGTGATAACACAATTTGATTTTTTGGGCCACCTCATTATGTTATTATTAATAAAGGGCACACAGAGGTCAGACAAGTAGCGGTAAGACAAACATTGTGCTTGAAGTAAGAAAATATCTGCTCCCGTCATATCTCTGTTGGCGATGTTTAGAAACGCTTCTGACACTTTCTACATGAGAACGATTTCCGGAGCTTTCAAAAATTATTTTCGCTGTTCACAAAGCAAAATATTGATATGATGTTATTTTTGTGGCCAGCCGGACATAGGAAGGCCAGGAAAGAAGAGTTCTTCTAAGAATCAGATTGTTGGTTAATCCTAATGTAGCTGTTATCCTGATTAAAGAGGAACTGAACTCTGGAAGTTGTGTCCAAAATAAGGCATGCAGAAGTAAAATTACTAGCCGCTAAGATTGCCTGTGGTCTCCCCAGTTAATCTTTTTTCCCATTAATGCTTTACCAGGCCTTGTTCCATGCTGTGTTTCTGTGTGGAGGTGGCCATCTTGGTAGGGACAGCGTTTTGCTTCCTCATGTCAGACCCTTCAGCAAGGAGAGTAATAATAATTTTAATCCTTATTTTAAGAAGCCTAATCATGAAATATGTACAGAAGTCGCAAATATATTTTTGCCTGTTATCGACCGTTAGACAATCGTTACATAAGCACCTCCTTCAGAGTTTTGTTATGAAAGTTTTCGGGCCGTATTTTCTGCTCTGAGAGGGATATTTGTGAGGTTTTGGAAGATGGAACCGTTTGCCTGTGCTTTGTTAGATAAACAGGCCCATAGCTGAAAACTGAAACTTTGTCTGGTCCATGTACGTTAATCAGGTATGAGAATGTAAGTGGTTAAAGCTGAATTCCAGGCAAACAGCTGAATACACAGATGAAATACCTATATGGAAGCTGTTTTACCTGCCAAAGGATATGTTTTTCTGCCTATCCAGTCCTGAAATTTGCACAGCTCTACCATACAACACAGACTTGTCTAGCAGAATTTTGCTCTGATATAGTTGTCAAGTCAGATTATCAGACAATAGTGGTGACCCTGAGACCTATGTGACATTTCTATGACTCATTGAAGGACAGGACAGTCTAATGCTTACAGCTAGACCTGTTCTAGCTGAGGCATCTGCAATATTGCTCCTCTAATAGAGATTTTATATTCCCAGTGTGTTTACTTTCATAGTACTAAAGCATGTATGCTTAGAATACATAATTAGGTACATATAATATAATGTATGTACAACATTTTTAAATAATAATTTCTGGAGACTCTTTATGGAAGCCACACTGTACATCATGAACTCCAGCAAACTTCATCTTATCAGACATATATGAAGAACTGTTGCTGCTTGTGTGCGGTGGTTTTAAGCTGGTCCTATACTCAGCATTTTTACTTGCTAGAAAGAACGCTGGACCCTCCCCCCCCCCCCGCGAAACCCCCCCCCGTGGGTGTTGTTCTT
>NW_017306301.1:2785894-2812191 GCF_000935625.1 Nanorana parkeri | reverse complement strand
CCCCCCCCGGAAAACTCCCATGCTGGGCTATTGTATTCTGACAGCCGGTGAAAATAGAATACCCAAACACTGATTGCAGCTGATTGGCCGTCACTGTTCGGCCGACAATTTTCGGCCCGGTGCCTTAGAGAGAAGTTGTTGGAAAAACTGACTTTTGTCAAACAGAAGGCAACACACAGCTCAAATTTCTAGCCAGCTTTAGATTAGGTGTTGCCAATTGTCTTTGAGAGGACATTTGAGAACACAGAAGTGACTGTAAATTCGGGTATACACGATTCTATTTTCTTTATTCAACCTGCCGACTGAACAAAGAAAATAGATTCCTCCATAAACACATACGGGCATTGAACAAGGAATCTCCCACTGTTTCTTTTGTACTCCAATTGCGGCCGCTGGCCACTGTCAGAATACCCAAACAGAGCTGGCAGCGCATTGGCATTTTCTGACATGCTCCTTTGATCAGCTGATCAAGGGATTCTGGTTGGAAAGATGCCAACAGTGGAACCCACATATTGCATTTTGGCTGGTTCATCCTGAACCGTCTGAAATTCCTAAGTGCGTATTAGGGATGTACCGATACCAATACTAGTATCGGTATCGGTGTTGATACCAAGTATTAGGGTGAGTACTCATACTCGTCCAAATGCTCCGATACCTTCCCCAATACCGGAACTTCTGGTCAGAGGACAATTTCCTCTGATTGGCAGTGCCATAGGGGAACATGGAGCTGGCTTCCTCGGCAATCAGGAAGCCGGGTGGCAAGAAATAAGCCACCTACCGGCTTCCTGATTGGCAGGGAAGCTAGCTCCATGCTGATTGGCTGGTAAGCCGGCTTCGTAGCCAATTAGCATTGAGCCGGCCAAACAGCTGGCTCCTTGCTGATTCTGATTGGCTGGGAAGCTGGTTTCCCGGCCAATCACAAATGAGCCAGCCAAACAACATGGAGCTGGCTTGCCTTGGAGCATGTAATTACATGCCAGCGGAAGCACCGGTATCAGCGAGTAATCAGCAAAATATCGGTACTCATACTCGATAGCAAAAAAACGGTATTGGTGCATCCCTAGTGCTTATACCTGGCTTTACTGTGGTTGTGACAAATCAACTATAACACTACAGGGGTGCTTATAATCACATATGTGATATAAACATATCAATGATGTAGCCCACTGTGCACTCCCTGACTGCATTGAAGGATGGGGCCCAACTTATGATCTTGCACGCAGGCCAACTGCATTCAGAAAACGTCCCTGATAAAGGCTGTTGATTTTTCCACACCATTCATTGTCTAGTTATTGCATGAAACTGTCTCCTACTGAACACCAAATTCTAAGATACAAGGTACTCGTAGACATAAATTAATTGTCACCATAACTTTTTTGACAGGCATGTCTTTGGTTTCAAGCAGACAACCCTGCTTAATTATTGTTTGAGGAACAATCAGGCAACTTGGTTGGAATTTTTCTGCCGAATCAATACTGTTTTGAGGAGATAAAGTCGATAACAGATGGGGTGGCGAACTCTACGCCTTATAATAAACATTCATACTTAATATAAGTTTGTCTGTAATTATCATGCAGTGGTAGATGGTGCTTCTACATCTGACTACCGGCTTTATACAAATATAGAGACTCATGCCTGGTTCCAATTTAGAAAATATTAGAATAATGGTTACAAGAGCTGTTAACATAAAGCAGCAGCAGTCAAGAGTTGAGGTTGTCACTTTATTTAAGCAGATTTTATGAAAGTAGCGAGCATCAATCATACAACTCACAGATGTCTGACAGCGTACAACTGTCTATGAACATCTATGAAATTACACAAAGCAATTCTTTTAGTTCTTATCATGGACATGGTGTTAAGTCAGTGCTAGGCTCTCTTACCTTCGACTTGTCTGATCTAGCAATTCTTGCAGCTCTGTGGATCCTGCAAATGAGAAGAATCAAGGCATGGATGGGGTTAAAGTGACCTCTCTTTGAGATAGCCATACCCTTCAATCTGTCAGCAGACTGTCAGCAGCAGGTTCTGGTCATAGGAAGGGTGTGTAGGTGCTGAATGACTTGCTGCCTTTACAGACAGAGAAAGCAGGGTCAGTGAGGCCCTATGCAAGGAATGTAAAGGTATTTGTCTGTAATGGTACATGTCTTTGTGTGCTCGTGTGTGAATGGAATAATATGTGTACAAATATATAGCAGAGTATGTTCAGGTGTGGTTACACTTGTGGGCTGTGAAGTCCTTCAAATGAAAGGGAGGAGTGCATAGCAGTTGATACTGTTGTTACTATTATATGCTTATTAATGCATTTTTGTTTTGTAAAGTAACATTAATTCAACTCCAAACAAGTTACATAGTTAATCAGGTTGAATAAAGACGTGCTCATCAAGTGTAAAGCATATCTAAAACCAAAATCAGAAATGGACTATATGGCAGCTGACGAATCCGTAGATGTGGTTATTGCATTAGTTCTCTTTTTGTTTCCTTTATTTTCACCTGTTGATGCGGCCATTTATACATTTCCTGTCTTAAAGGAGAACTATGGGGTCAGTGTTTTTCCCCATAGTTCTCCTTAGGTTAACGGGAGGACACAAACTAGCCTCCTCCCGTTACCCTAAGCTCAGTATACCGCGAGCTACAGCTCGCGGTATACTGAGACGCCACAGCCGGAGCGGATTCCGACTTAGATGACGGGATCCGCCCAGCTGCGTGAGTGACAGCTGGCTTTGCCTATCTAGAGGCAGGGCCAGCTGTACCCGCCCCCTCCCCCGTCCGTTCTGCCAGTCAGCGCTGGCAGATGGGAGCGGGAGAGGGGAATCCAGCCCCTCCCCCTGTCACGGCAGAGAGCCGTGACAGGATCGAGAGGCGAGCGAACCCGGTATGTGTTCCCTCACCTCCCGATCTACTGAGCCAACCTGTGACAGTCCCATTGTCACAGGTCGGCTAGAACTATGAGGTGAGTGAAAAGCACTCACCTCATAGTTCTCCTTTAAGGTGCCCATACACTGCACGATTCTCGTACGAGAATCGCGGGAAATCCCGCCATCGTACGATAATCGTGCAGTGTATGGAAGGTGTGCGACCATTTCTACTGTACTGTCGCAAGTCTTCCATCGAACCAGCATGCTAGAAAACCTGCCGGGAATCGTACGGTTCTCGGCGAGTTAGTGGCCTGCTGGTTTGACAACTGCAGAACGGGCCGGTGTGCACACGCGCACACTGCCCGTTTGCAGTCATCGTAAGCCCGCCCCTCATTACAGTCAGGGGGGGCGGGCTTGCGATGATCGCGAGTACAATCTGCCTGTCCAAGATGGGCAGATCGTACGTTTTTTTAAGTACTTTACAACCCTCGCAAGACAAAAGTCTTGCGAGGGTTGTAAAGTGTATGGGCACCTATACCTATATTTATCGAGGGAGCAGAGTAGCCACCATTGGACAGCAGCATTGTGAACCTGCAGAGAGGGTAGTGTTAGATGGACTAGTATATTTAGATGTACTTTACATGAGTGACTAACAAATTCAAATCTAACTCCAGCCAACACACTGTTTCAGAAACAAGTCATGTTGCCATTGAGATAAAGGTTTTACATGAATGAATAAAAGCGGGCTGCTGTAAACTGTCACTATCAGTGTTCAATGGTTTGGTCCAACCCTCTATCTGCCCCTTTTGCTGGACAGCTTGGCCTGTTAAAAGAAGTTGGTAAATAACAGACATACTGGCCGCACCATCAGGTGCAAATAAAGAAAAAAAAAGCCTAAAAACCAAAATGAATGCAGCCAAAAGGATTGCCATGCTGCAATATTCAGTTTTAGTTTTTGGGTTTAGATACACTTTAACCATTACCAAAAAAAAATACCTTGCACCATCAAGACCCTAAACCTGGAACTGATCTGGAGAAAAGCCAAAAAAACCCACAAAGAGTGATCTATTTTGCTCTATCATGGAAAACAATTTTTTGCTGATACCCCAGAAAATGAAAGCTGATCTTTGGGATATACGCAAATATTGTCTAAACTCCAGTTATTAAAAAATAAACTCTTGCAGTGGGGCTAACCTCACACTTCAAGGGTTAACTGCTCGTTTTGGTCTAGGAACCGGAATATAGAAGATATACTCACCTGATCCTTGGTCCTGTGGCTGTGAGTGCTCACATCTCTCTCCCTCCAATCTGGCTGTGGTATGTCCCTTGGCATCCTCACATCTAATGCAGGTGAATGGACATGCTGACATCACAGGTCCTTAGATCGCCAGAGCTGGGGAAGAAGAGGCTGCAGGAACCAGTCTAGCAGCCAGGTGGAATCGGGGATAAGGCGAGTATAGTTTTTTAATTTGACCCCTAGATCAAAACAAACACTTAACCCTTGCAGTGCAGGGGTAGCCCTACTGCAAAGGTTAACTTTTTAGTTTCCTGGATTACCTCGTTAAGCTGGCCGTACACTGCTCGATTTTTGGCCTGCTGACTTAGCCAGAATTCGAGCTGTGTGTGGTCCTGCTGGCACCACAAGGTCAATTATTCATTCAACTTTTGGAGGAGCCAGGTGGAAATTTGTCCGATGAACAGTGACTGCAACCAGTCACAACTTGGCCATTCTGACAGCTATGGATGCCGGTTGTCTGAATACACTAGCTGGTGGGGGAGATTAACCGATTTTCACTGTATAGCTTGGATGGAGGAATCTGAGGTTTCTTTCGCTCAGTGGGTGGCACACCAATGTCATAACAGGCAAGAATGAAAGTAATGTGGCACTGTTTGCACTGTTTGCAGAGACACAGATGACCAGGAACCCCCAACCATCTCATTTGGAATGGTCCAATGCATGGAAATTCTGCCGTATCCGGATTGCTCTTCATCTTACTGGCCAACAAATAAAAATATATTTTTATTTAATTTGTGTCAAGTAGGCCTTGTTCACACCAAGCACGTTCCAGGAGCAGAGCAGTTACAGAACGGATCAAAACTGCGTCCAATATATTGCAATGGTATTTTGGGCTCTAGTTCACACCGCAGCGTTCAGTTCCAGAGCATGTAAAAAAACTGCAGCAAGCCCTAACTTTCCTGCTCTGGAACGCTCTGGAAACGCATAAAAAACGCATGCAAACATCTCGGAACGCACTGAAAGCCCATTTTAGGCTAAAAATAAAAATCATCCAAGACGCGGCAGAACACACTGCACTGCATGTGCAGAAACTCCTGCAGATCTGGTCTGCATTTGGTGTGAACAAGGCCCTAAAACAATTCAGGATCTAACGTGCCATTAGGCAGATTTCACACAAATAAACTGTTCTTTCCTTGAGGCATCCGGGTTGATTGCATAGCTGTTACAGATCCTGTAGCCGGCACGGTGTTCTGTAATTTCTGGTGCTGTAATATTGTGTGCATCGCTTGTATTACAATTCATTATTTACAATTAGCCCTGCTTAACCCAGCCTGCTTAAAGAGCGTTGAATGTATATGAAGGACAAATTTATAAGAATGTGTAATGGTTGTGGTGGGTAAAGTGAAATGACACATTAATAATAAATGTATCAGAAGTAATATAGATGAGATATATTGCTCTAGCATGTATTCCTTAGTCTGCTATTAATTAACATTTCCATGATGCCTGATCTCATATTCCACAGCAGTTTATCATACTGGAGCATATTTACACTTGTACTTGCCATGTTTTGGGAAATGGAACAAAACACATTTCTAAACTGTAAAGTGAATATTTGATATGGCACTTTAAGGACATTGTTAAAATAATTAATACAGATATGGACGGCATATTTAAGGCTAAGCAAAGAACTGTAACCAATAGCATCTAATCAGGATTCTCTTGTCATTCATCTTACCATTAACTTAAATCACTGTGGATTTGCGTAATTGTCAAAACAGTGCAGCTACCATTTTTCATTATAGAGGTCCTCAGATTTTAGGATATATGTATACTGTAAACACTAGAATTCATTAGGAGTGTTGCAGACACTCTTTAGAATTGTGTTATACTTCTGCATGATATACTGTATGTCAGTGCCTACCACAAGTGCATGTACCTATCTGTGCTGTGCAACCGACAGCATCATAGCAACCTAGGATGCTGTGCAAGCAACAGGATCATAGCAACCAAGGATGCTGTGCAAGCGACAGGATCATAGCAACCAAGGATGCTGTGCAGCTGACAGAGTCATAGCAACCAAGGATGCTGTGCAGCCGGCAGCGACATAGCAACCAAGGATGCTGTGCAGCTGCCAGCGTCATAGCAACCAAGGATGCCGTGCAGCTGGCAGCGACATAGCAACCAAGGATACTGTCTAGCTGGCAGCGACATAGCAACCAAGGATGCTGTGCAGCCGGCAGCGACATGGCAACCAAGGATGCTGTGCAGTTGGCAGCATCATGGCAACCTAGGATGCTGTGCAGATGACAACATCATAGCACCCAAGGATGCTGTGCAGCCGACAGCGTGATAGCACTCAAAGATGCTGTGCAGCCGACAGCGTCATAGCACCCAAGGATGTTGTGCTCAGCTGTACAGCATACTTGATTGCTATGATGCTGTTGCTGGCACAGCATCCTTGGTTGCTAGAGGGATACAGCTTGTTAAGAATATGTTAATACTGTATGTGCAATGTCCATAGTCTGGGCACAGGTGCACTTCAATGTTCCACAGGCAACAATACAAATCCAAGTGGGCAGGTTCTCACTGTCCTCATGTACAATGTAGTACTGCTGGTTCTGCATTGTATGTGATATTGCTGGAAAGCCTGTGACCGGCAGAGGGGGACCGGTCATACAGCAAGGTGAAAGCCTGTGGGAGCAAGGGATAAGCTGAGCATGGCTGCTTATTCCTATCCCTCTAGACAAAAACAAGCATTTAACGCTTGTAGAGCGGGAGTCTTTTTTTTTCCACTTAAGATGAAGTTCAGCTTTAACCATTGCATTCACATTTCCAGAACTTCTCTTGTGCTGTCTCGGCTTTTAAACACATTCCTGACTGCTAAATGTATGTATGGGCAATATAATAAACAATAAAAAAAGGCAGTACATCTCTGCAAATATGAGAACATACCTGCCAGAAATCCAGTGTGCTCCCTAAATTTCTGTTTGAGCTGAGAACACAGTTCCTCTGTTGCAATGAATTACCAAGCAGGGGTGTCAGCCCTGCCCAGTTCTTTTCTGCTGAACTACAGAATGCTTCCTCTCCTCATCTTTTTAACATTCAGAGAAGGCATTCTCTAGTCCACCAGAAAAGAACTGGGTAGGGCTGACAATACTGCTTTGGATTGTATTGAAGCAGAGCTGGAAGCTCGCTGGATTACTGGGATAAAGGGATAAAACATGTTAAAATGTGGATGTATTAGAGATGGGAAGCACTTCTAAATGCAGTTAATTCTTCTAAACATAAGAGCACATTCCAACTCTCAGGTTTGTTTATTTTGCTTAAGTGGTAGTCTTAACTGGAATCCAGGGCTATATCATTACTTTTGTTTATGGGACAATGAAAAGCAATTCCCAAGCACTGAAAATAAAAAAGATCCCTGACACTTTTGTCTTGTGTACTGGACAAGAACATCACAGGTCACTGTTTAGAGGCAGGGGATTTATACTTATCCAGGGTATTACTACATGTGTACATAAACAGAGCCAATCAGACGAGATTCTGCTAACATGTACTCGCCACTTCTCAGTACAATGATTGGTTGGACTAGGTAACACAGTTAAAATAATTACATAGGTCTTGAAAAGTATTTGAATAGGTCAGGTAAGACATTTGCTGGAAAACAATGTAAAATGTCAGGAACCAATACACCTAAATTACAAATTGGCTTCCTAAAAGTACTTTCAAAACTGCTTGAAGATAAGTTTAAAGTGAATCTGCCATTAATTCCAAAAATATAAGTTGCCAGAAATATGTGTCATTGCCCATCTACTACTGAACCAGAATGGGAGGAATTAATCAAATCTGGAGAAGACAGAATCTGGAGCAGTTGCCCCTAGTAACCAATCAGCTTCTTTCTTCAGCCTGTTCAGTTAAGCTTTGAAAATGGACAACTGCTCCAGATTCTGTCTGCTCCAGTTTTGATAAATTCCGCTCAATCATTATGTAGATCAGGAGTGCCCATTAGGTCGATCTAACAGTCGATCGCAAATCGAACACTGGTGGATCGCGATCGGCTCACTGAACTGTGTCCTGTCCTCCCGTGGGGATCTGCGGCTGAATGTGTCAGACGCCGCAGGCGGGAATGGGCGGGACACCTCTCCCCCTGTGCAACGTCATCCACATTCTGTCACACGAGCACCGCGAGAGGACAGGATGCCGGCGCACGAGAGGAGACTTGGAAAGCTGCTGCAGTGGAGGTAAGAAAAGACAGACAGGAGAGAGACAGCGGAGAAAGTGAGAGAAGAGACAGCAGAGAGAAGCAAGACAGCAGAGAGAGAGAGAAGCGAGACAGCAGAGAGAGAGAAGAAATACAGCAGAGAAAGTGAGGTAAGAGGCAGCAGAGAGAGAGAGAGAGAGAGAGAGAGAGAGAGAGAGAGAGAGGAGAGAGACAGCAGAAAGAGAGAAGAAAGACAGCTGAGAAAGTGAGAGAAGAGACAGCAGATAGAAACAGGGAGAGCGCGAGGAGAGAGAGCACGAAGAGAGAGAGAAGTGGCAGTGAAGAGAGAGGGCCAGTTCACACCACAAAGTCTGCGTTCCAGAGTGTTCGGCCTCTAGAACGCATTGGAACGCAAGCCGGCCGGCTCCATGCGTTCAGGTGCAGGAGGTGGCGTGGTGGTGCATTGAAGTCAATGGCACCACAGCCAATGCCCCTTGCCCACAGTGCGATCGCCCACACCCGGAACGCAGTCACATTAGTGCCTGCATTCCAGTCCAGTGCGATCTGCAAAAATAGTGCTTGCAGCATTTTTGCAGATCCCACTGGACCGGAACGCAGGCACCAATGTGTCTGCGTTCCGGGTCCGGGAGATCGCACTTCGGGCGGAGGGCCTCCCGCCCCTGAATGCAGGTGTTTTTTTTGTTGGTAAATCTCATTGAGCTCGTCATTTGAAAAGTAGATCTCCAGATGAAAAATTGTGGGCGCCCCTGATGTAGATCATGCAGATTTGGACTTCATTTAATGCAGGCTTTTGCCTGGTCCATACAACTATTAAAGCAAGAGACATCCATAAAAGTAGCATTTTCAAAGTGAGGTGAGCAATCAACCATAGCAACCGCTGGATTTCTTTAATGAGCCTCACACTCCAGGAAGCTCTAGTTTGCAAATATTGACTTCAGATTGAAAGTCAGAGCTATGACACTCCCCCTCCAGCACTTCACTGTTGGTTGTTTAGTCGTAAAGAGAGGCCTCACTGACTAAAGCTGACCATACACTACTTGAATTTCATCTGAGACCTGCTAACTCGCCTGAAATTTAGGCTGTTTGTGGCCCCATCGGCACCACTCCGAATTTTTATTTGAGTTTCATAGAAAGAGCCAGTCAAAGAAGGAGTCCATCATTCTTGGATGGACAAAAACTATGATCAATCAGCTGCAGCCACTGTCCAGGTATTCTGACAATGGCAAACTGTCATGTCAGAATACAATAGCCTGGTGGGCGGGATTCCCCCATGTTGTTGAGCACGGGAAAATTAAAGGGTTATTAAAGCCTCCCCTTTTTTTTGCATATATCTACTGCTAACAAGCAGTAGATATATGCAAAAAAACAACAACTTTTCCAAAGGGTTAAAACTTATCTGTGTCTGCACCGCAAGCTCCCGTCCGAACATCTGAAAATTCTCAGGCGGCCGCAAATGATCTTGGGGCGGGCGCATGTGCAATTCAGATCATCGGCCGGGAGATGAGGAGAGACACAAGGTAAATAAATGCAGCAGCGAGCACCCGCACAGTTAAGAGAGAGTCAGCGCTGGATCAGAGACTGGGCACCAGCGCTGGAGGGACTCCTGAAAACTACAAGAAAGAAGAAGATGATCGGATCGAGAGGCATCATTTAAGGTAAGTCCTTACATTAGCATTGGGTGGGGGAAAATTAGCCTTTAATGTCACTTTAAGTGTTTTTGTTGTCCAGTCTGTGGGGCTGAATAAGAAAAAAAATGAGTGACCAGCTTAAGAGCAGAGAACAGAAAGCAATTGTAGGTTGACTAAGGTGTCGGCTTCTTAACTGAAGAACTGGCAGATGTCAGCTTATAATGTTAAAGTGACATTAAACTCGGGAGTTAAGTCTAAAAATTGCATTCAAGTACCTTAACTATTAACAAAAATGTATCTTATTTGTGCATCATTCAGGTGTAGATCCTCAAATCATCTCTGAATTGGTACTGACACTGTCCTTCCTTCTGGAGGGTGGCTACTTTTGTTCCCCATGGTCCCTGTGTGTGTTGTAAAGTAGCCACCACTCCAAGCTGGCTCCCGTGATGGACTATAACTTCAATACAAATTGTAGTGAGGTTGGAGTGAGCTTGGGGCGGTGGCTACTTTACAACACACACAGAAGTTAAGCTTTAAAGCCTCTTTCACACTGGTTACAGAAAAGTGATCCCCTGTGAATTGCTTTTCAGAAGTGGTTGTGTGGCCATTTGCAGGCATTCAGGAGGCGATATTGCCGTCTCCTGAATGCCTGTATTTTAAATCCAAGGTGGATTTTTATATTGTAATACCGCACCACAACTACTGGGTAAAAATTGTCGCACTGCAAAGTAAAACTGCAATATGTATGAACCCCTCCAGCCGCCATGTTAATGTGTAGGTAGGCAGTTGTGGAGCAGTAAAAACGCTGATCGGCCACATGCTTTTAACGCCCCGTCATCCATGTGAACTCAGCAAATACTTTTTGGATGCAAATACTTGCGTTACTGTTGGTTTAAAATTGCAGATCAATAAAGAAAAGCTTTTTAAGAGGAAAAATGTGCTTATTGCTTCATCATCTATGTGGCAGGGGTGCCTGCATGACAAGAATGGCTAGACGGATCACATACTGTATATATGATTCAACGCTGTATTTAGCTGTTTGTCTGAATTTAGCTTTCAATTCTAATCTTAATGCAATTCTAATACAAAGCAAACCCCCCGAAGGTCCTGATGGAAGCAGCCATTCCACAGCTGGATTGCATTTTTAGGGTGTTGACACTTTAAGTAAGTTCGTCTTTACCGGTCTCCATCTAGTAAGTAGCACACCATTGGAGGAATGGCAGCTTCAATCTGAACTTTCTGACACAGGTATTTTAATTTATGACAGTTTCCCTTCAATACCCAATTGTAAGGCTTCCACATCTAAAATATATTTCTTTAATTTTGCCCCCACAAAATAGCAGCAAGAGGCTAAAATGTAAGTTCATAAGGGTAAACTTTTACTGTACCAGAGGACATTTTAACATATTCGGTGTGAAATGCTATTTCCTTATCTCTGTTTTTCTGTTATTTGTCCGTTCCTGAGCTCGAAGTGATAGTGGCTGTGGCAGGTTGATGGGCTTGGTCTAGCCTGAACCTCACAGCATAATCACCTAGTGCAGCAAGAACGTGACTGCACTGTAAAGTGTCTAAAAGACAGATTTATTGGGGGGTAATGCCAACATCAACACTCAGCAGGTAACTAACAACTAATACAGAGAGTCAGCTGATTCACATTAGCTCCTGTTGTATTTGTCCGAGTAAAGCGATATTCTGAGCCAGGGGTAGGTAACTGTGGCACTCCAGCTGTTGTAGAACTACAAATCCCATAAGGCATTGCATGACTGACAGCCACTGGCATGACTCCCAGAGGCAGAGGCATGATGGATGGGTTGGTTTCAGTACAGCTGGAGTGCCGGGGCTGCCTACCGCTGTTCTGAGCCCTTAAGGATTTGTTGGCCAACAGTTAAAGGGTAAAGCGGGCCATACACTTGTAGATTTGAACAGATGAACACTTGTAAATGAACACTCATACGAAAAATCTCGTCAGAACATTTGATAATGCCATCAGAGACTTGACGAATGTTGTTCAAAATTGCGTTTGGCTTTAACATTCAATTTTGGAGTGAATGGAGTCTCCCAAATGAAAACCACCTTAGCTTGGATTTTGTTCACTCAAGGAAAATTTTACATCCCGCTCCTTCAATAAATGATTGTCCATTTAACCCCTTTAACTATAAGAAATTTGAATGATCGATTTTTTGCAAATAAAAGTCTAGTGGTGCATGGCCAGCTTTAAGCTACACAGGTTCTAGGTGCAGCAAAGTATTCAGTGGCCTGTACAGGCTCCTGTAGATTGGTGGCAGTGTCCAATGGGAGACAACTACAAAGGAAGAAGAACTAAAGGGTTAACTCATACTGATGCTTTAGGTTCTATTAATTGAATGTATCCTGGAAAAAGCACAGTTAACTCTATCAAGTACAAGCAGCACCAGGGACGGTTTAATGAGGGCAAATGTGTACTTACGGGAAGGGAGTATAACAAAAGCATTGAATTTACAACCTCATTTAATTCTGGGTTTTTTCATAGCAGTGCACATGATCTGCAGATACAACCCCAGACTTTCTATAAGCTCTCATAAAGACCACGCCTGCCAACTTGTTTACAATTTGAAGCAAGCTGACACGAAGCTGTAATATAGTGGCAGTACCTGATACCTGCTGCTAATTTAATGACTTCTAGTTTCATCAGCTCGAGGTTTGGGCGGTTTGGCAAACTGGCCAAACCTGGCCATTTTGTTTGCTCATTCACTGAACTGCACACATGAGTTTAACCAGAACCCCAAGCTCATAACTTACATAGATCGTTAAAGGATATGATTAAAGATACATTAACGGATCCTGGTATTTCCAGTACCCAGTATATGGGCTGGTGGAAATGCTTAATTTCGATCGGAATGAAACCCTCAGTGAATATCACATGTTGGGCATTATAGAGCTGCCTCATTTAAATGTGTGATCACAGTGTCTGACAAAGGTCTTCCAGTACCAATCCCTATTATATCTCTAAAATGCCATATAACAGAATGCCAAGAGGCACAAAGGAATCTAATGTTGGAAGATATGAAAACAGGCAACAATAAACCAAGTCGTTTGGGAACACCCACCTTTAGCCAAGCCCACCAATCATTGGGGCACCGTGGCACACTTTACATACTAAACCTTAGTTTGTCTACAGAAATCTGTTTCTACTGTAAAGGGGTCAGTTGGTTCAGCTCCCTGGCCAAAGGTGCCTAGTGGAGTTGAGCCTGAGCTTGGTGCAAACCCAGTTCGCTTCAGTTCACCCAAGCCTGCTCAAAATTATGACCACCACTCCCCCCTGCCAGTCCAATCAGTTACGGAAGCAGAATTACACACCCCTTTAGGTATAGCTGTGGGGCAGGGAATGCACCTTTCCACAACTGATTGGGTTGGGAGAAGGGGGTGGCAGTCACAGTTTGGAGCAGGCTGGGGCAAACTCAGGTGAACTCGGTTCACAACAAGCTCAGGTTCATCACTAGCTCCTAGTCCTCCTCTGGGTGAAACCAAGTTTGAAAAGCATCATTGAGCTGCAGGGGCTGCAGGATCTCTAAATACGGCTCTGTCAGGAATTAGGTAAAAGAGAATATGACTCATTGTGAGAAAGCCAGTCATAAATCAGAAAGGAGCTGCGCTAAGCACAACATTATTGAACTGGTTGTCAATGGAGAACTTGCACATGTTTCAAGAGACAGCATTAATCTGTCTGTACTATTCAGAGAATATGATACCTTCACTTTTTACACACTTTTGGAAACTGAAATTAATAAATAGCTTAAAGTGACATTAAACCCTCAGATTTTTTAACATACACCAATACTGTAATGTGTGCCTTACTGTAATCCATGGTAGTTTCCCTTCTCTTTGCTGCTCTTCCTTTTAAATTCTCATGTCTTCTCGTGCTTGGGGAGAACTTCCCTTTGCAGCTGACTGCCTCTTCCTGTAGCGCTGGCTCAGGTTGCAAACCTACACACAGACACCATGTATCCATTCCAGAGACAAGGCAGTCTGCTGCAAAACAGAAGTTATGCCCAGTATGAGAACAGATACAGATTTAAAAGGAAGAGCAGCAAAGAGAAGGGAAACAACCATGGATTACAGTAAGGCACACATTACACTATTGTTTTATGTTAAAAAATCTGAGGGTTTAATGTCACTTTAACTCTATTTCATACACTACATGCTTATCCCTAATAGGACATTGGTGCCAAATCTATCTCTATATGTAAAGGCAGAGAAGGGGCTCAGTTTAGCAGTCCTCCTTTTCCCACCACTACCGCCCCCTCTTTATCACTTAGATGGACAGATTATAATTGGTGCATGGAAAGCAATCCATCTCCCAGAGCTGGCTCGCTGAGCCGAATGTAACTATTAGTGTCACATTATGACACTGGGACATCAGGATCTATGGCACTTTAAAAGCTCTCCAGTTATGAACAATTGGTGAGAGAGAAAACAATGACAAATTGATTAACCCTTCAGCCCGGAGAGCCACTTCTGTGGCAGCAAGTGCATATGATCTGCAGATACAACCCCAGGCTCACTGTAAGCTCTCGTAATGTATTATAGGGATGAAAGGGCCAGGTATTGCAGATATGTGGCTATCGGGACAGCGATGGTCAGATTCCCCTCCTTATCTTTCTTGTCTTTATATGATAGCTTGCTATGGTATGGACAGTCTCCATGTGATTGATTTATATGCAATTCTGAGACCCAAACAACCTGTGGATTATTGGAGTCCCGTTTGAAAACGTTGTTACGAGTGAAATATGCAGAGTTGCATTACACTACTAAGCAAAACCATTGAAAAACGTATGCAAGATGTATACACACAAATCTTTACTGGATACAATTAAAATGGACCTGTATTCAAAAAGTGAAGATTTCCTATCTTCTGGGGAACTATAGAAAGGTTAAAGTGGATGTTCAGTCTAAACTTTTTTCTCTTAGTTTTGGAAATAGGGGAGAAGGGTTTGAACCCCTGTCTATTCAGGGCTCTCACTTCCTGTTTGGTGAAACCATTGTCAGCAGGACACAAGGTAATGGAGTCCCATGGAGCAGTAAATGCCACACAGCATTCTAATCTTTTCCCACTCTATCCAAAACTAGAAGAAAAGGTTTTGGCTTGACATATACTTTAATTTTAAAAGTAAACAGCACACTAAAACAATCTACCTTTTGCCTTGAATTCCTCATCAGAAGTTCACTTCCTGATATCTGTGCTTGCTCAGTGGATGTGTAAACCTGTGTGCACGTCCACCACTCACATTGGCACCAAGCAGGCCATTTAACTCTGCATAGCCTCATTGCTGAATGGTCTTTCAGTCCGTGACCCGTGATCCTGAACTTGTGTTGCCCTTTGTTGCTGCCCCCATTTCCTGCTGACCTTTCTTTTGGATTCCTGTTGTCTGCTCATGATTGCTGTTATACCTCTGATACCAACCTTGTGACCAAGATCCTGCTTACGATTTGGTGCCTCGCTGTTTGGTAATGACCCCGGCCTGTGACCTGACTCTGCTCCTATCTGAAATTGGGGTATTCTCTGTGCATCTCCAGCTTTACCCCTCCACATCTGATACCAGTGTTCCTGAGTTCCAGTCATCCAGTTCCTGCACCTAGGCACTTGTGCCCTTACTTCGCCCTTGCAAGCCCTGTCTCAATTTTCATGGTTGCTGGGTCTGGAGTTGTTCAAGAGGCCACCCTTGTCATCCTGGGCTCCGCATACCGGTATGTGACAGATATGCAGTGTATAAACTGAAGAAAAGTCACCAGCACTCCATAAGTGTGAAATAACCAGCTTGGATTTATTCACAATGCGTCATATGACATTCATAATCCCAATGTTTCAGGGCCACTCAGGGTGCCCTTTTTAGGGTGACATATGAGGATGCAATGATCTCCTTGCTTCTGAATAATTTACTTTGTGGATTTGTGCTTTCCACACCTCGCTTGCTGCTTTTTGATTATTACCCCACCAGTGATCATTCCACCAGTTATGGGGGGGCTGCAGCTCTGAAATGTGAAAGCAATGCTCTACCTCTACCAAGATAACTGCCTCCACATTGAGCCACAGCTGAATGGTAAGCCATTAATAGAAAAAAGAGGACTATGCAATCCCAGGGACATGAGGGTCTTGCATTGTCATAATGGGTGACCTGTCTGCTTATATACTTATATCACTTATGGGTGGTTTGAACATGCCAGACAGTGGTTAATACAACTTGTGTGATATGGCCTGCAATGCTCTCCACTCTTATTTTCTATTTGGCCAGCACATGAGAATTCAATTCATTTGCAGTAGGTTTTTCTTTAGGTCAGCAGTAACCACCATTCAGTCAATTTTGCTTAGAACTGGCAAGGTAGGATTTTTTTTCTTCCCTGTGTAAAATCATGCCAGACAAATTGGTGGCCTGAGGCTAAATTTACTGTTTTCACAATACACCCCTTCCTTTCCTGCCTGCCATACACTTTCTCAAACTTCAAACCAGCAAACCACAGAGGTGATGATAAAGCAACCCTGAAAGAAAATGCATTATTAATCCTTTGGAGGCAGAGGTCAGGATGGAATGTATTTCTTGCACTTTGGAGAATATTAATAATAATTATACATGCATACATCAGCATATATGAATAAATACATGCACATTAATGTATAAGAAACACAGGTAATACAGGGGTGACTTGAATATTTGTAAAATGGCTTAGAAAAAAGATGCCTTTAAGGTCTGATTTATGCGGGCGTGATAGGCCATACGCCCTAAAAACTGGCCAATACTTTTGCGCCTGGGAGGGACAGGTGTTGTGTACCGCCATGGGCAGGGCCAGTGCTGCCACTAGGCAAACTAGGCAGCCGCCTAGGGCGTACCGCTGCCTAGGGCGCAGCCTCGAATACTTACCCCCATCTATTTCAAATTGCAACAGCCAATAGGGGCTGGCTACTGTACGGAACTGAAAGGCAACTTTCTCTCTCAGGTCCGCTCAGTGGGAGGGTTTTAATAGCCAGTCTGCTATTGGCTATTTCAAATTAAAATAGCCAATAGCAGTCTGGCTATTGCTCTTGGCTGCTTACATTCACTTGTTTCCTGCGGAGGTTAGTCGGCAGGAGAATGGGGCAGCGCAGGAGGGGGGGGGGATTGGGGGTTGAAAGTAGCTGGTCTTGCATAAGGTGCAAAATAGTCTACCTCCAGCCCTGGCCACGGGTAGCAGAATGTACAAATCAATGACAGGCTGCAGCTATATGCATATAACTGCACATCCGAGTGTATACTTATGTACAGATATGAGTGAACAGGGCTGTCCCTATAATGAGGCAGCCTGGGGCATCATCTCATTGGGGGGTGACCGGGGGGTGGCAGTCACAGCGGCCAGAGTTCTTAGCAACCTGTGACGCTCTGTATGACTTCCCACCCAGCTCACTGATGTTTCCAATTGCCAGGAGCTAAGGTGGATGCTTTGGCTGGTGTTCTGCCAAGCTCCTGGCAACAGGTGATGTCAGTGAGCTGGTGGGGATGCCAGACAGAGCCGCTGACAGAGCGCAGTCCAGTGCCCCCACATGACCACAAATCAGCACAACAATGCCCCCCAGCAATACCACCCAAACCCCCTCTCCCGTGAACATTCTCTGACAGCACCCCCAGCACCCCCCACCGCCACAGGATGACAGGCAGGCTGTATGGAACACCTGTGGCTCACTAGCACAGATATCTGGCAGTTTAAAAAATATATATGTATGATATATCATTTCTTATATAATGTAATATATAACAACACTGGAACACCCTGATATGATCAAATGTAGGACCGTGAGAAGCATGGTAGACTTTGATATGGTCATTCCACTTTACCAGGCAAATTCTATAAGGAAAAGACAAGAGGCATTCAGCATTGGATACCGTGGAAAGGGTTAGATCCTTTGTCAGGTTTGTCATTTTTGGGAAGATTTAGTCCCACCAGGAAGTGATAGGAAATCTCTCCAATAATGACACAGGCAAAAACATATTGAGGAAAAGTTAAAGTGACATTAAAGTCAAAAAAATGTTTCCCTCCCCCCAATGTTAATGTTAGCACTTACCTTAAATGATGTCACTTAATCCGATCTTCTTCTTTCCTGTCCTTTTCATCTGTCCCTCCAGCGGTGCGGCGGCTCTCCGATCCAGCGCTGACTCCTCTCTGCTTGCTGGCACTTCCGATCCAGCGGTGTCTGCATGCGGGTGCACGCGTCCATAGACTTACCTTGCGCCTCTGCTCGTCTCCCGGCCAAGAATCCGAACTGCGCATGCACCCGCCCCAAGATCCTTTGCGGCCGCCCGAACCGTTTCGGATTCTCGGGCGGCAGTGCGCAACGATAACGAGGTAAGTTTAAACCTCTGTTGAAGCGTTGTTTTTTTTTCTTTCAACTTTTTGCCTATATCTACTGCTCGCTAGCAGTAGATATAGGCCAAAAAAACCGGAGGCTTTAGAACCACTTTAAGCTGGCCATGCACAGATTCAGGGCCCGTCACCCCCAATGCGCTGGGGCTGCCCTGGCTGTTTTTTTCCAAAGCAGCCGCAATGCAAGACAAGGCAATGTGCCATGTTCCAGATGGGCTCAGTTCACACCACTGCACTGAAACAAAGTATGGCATGTAGTACTTTTTTTCAGCACATCACACTGCACTGTGCCCATAGAACTTAATGAAATGTCACATTGTGACATTTCAATAAAGCTCTAACAAAAAAAAGGAAACAATGTGATGTATCATGAAAAAGGGGCTACACCAGCAGCATTTCTTGACCATTGGCATCTGCCTATTTATTACTTCACCAGGGGCCCACACAAAGATGTAATCTGGATCATTTCCAATTATTAATCAGACCTGTGAATATTATGCATATGCATATCAGAGATCAATGCTTACTGGATCAAATACAATATATTGGGGTGCTGCATCCTCTATAATAATGATTTTCCAAATGCAGAAACCAGTAGTTTGTATAGGTCATCATGTCATTTAGTGTGATTACTTGGCCTGTATCAGTGCCTGGGGTGCTTTCATTTTGCCTAAGAGGCAGCAGTAAATGACCAACTACAGACCTAGAGAAGAACTACAGTCAGAACACAATCTGATTATGAGTACCTGCTGTTTCTTTTATTTTGTAATTATAGGTCTCTGCAGTACTTGCACACTGATGGTTACAATTGAAAACTCAGCTCCCCACAGCCAAGGGTAAATCTTTAGTTGCTGATGGAGGAGGATTCACTGTAGGATGATATTGTTGGATGAAGCAGTAAATTTGTTTGAGAAAGACTTGATGTGCTGATACAGAGTCTAGAGCATTTCTTGGTTCCAAGCAGGCACCTACAAAGAAAGAATTCATACAGACAAATTGTTATTAAGCTTTCCTTTTCATGAGTACATTTTGTGCTCCGCCATGTGTACATAGATGTAGAAATCAGTCAGCCGGTGCAGATTGCAACCCACTGTGCTTTATATCACAAGGGAATCATGGACTGGTAATAGAAAAGCATACAAGGGCAGTTAAAAAAGACATGCTAAAAGTGGCAATTTCTCCACTACTGCTGAATCAGATGATTGTTTAGCTAAGAAAAATAAAGGTGAAAGTGGTCATTTGTGTTATATAAAACATGTGCAATGCAGAAATTGTTCTGCTCTGCATCTACATACAGAATGTCCTTGATGAAGACATCTTTAGGGTCACACCAAAGGCATCTTCACTCTGCAATTTGATGACTGTGATTAGGGATGAGCTCAGGTTTGGACCGAACCTGGTCCGAACCTGAACTACTCCGGACACGGAAGTGTCATAGCAGATTGGTTGTGAACCACAGGACAATGTTGGATCTTGACAGTTATAACAAGTATAAATTGCTATTTAGGTCTTGATTTATAGGTTTTGCCTTTGGCTGAGGGATCTTCTTGAAACTGCATTCCCACGCCCGCTGATGGACTTTCCTTACTGACGATCTGTGATGTATGGCTCTGACTTTCCTCCTGTTTGTTTACATAATTGAGCTGTAATTAATTATGTAAGATATGATGCAGTAGTTGTACATACTGTATGTATATTTGTACTTACTATATTTATTGTATGTTTTCAAGGTCTCTCCAGCTCCTGAGGAAGCGAAATGCGTAGACAAATACACTAATTTTACCCCTTTATTCCTGCAATCATGAGAAATTGCATTTTGAAGCTATAGCTTATGTGATGTGTTATATATTTAATATCAAACAGGTGGAGGAGGTAATTGCATGAGCAATAGTGAGACATGTATGCCCTTGTAAACAAGACTTTTTTTTATAATCGCATGTATATGCAATGTTTTATGGATGATAAATATTTAAATAAACGTTACTGGCTTCAAACACTAAGTTCTTAGTGGGTACCTCTGCATTTCACCCAAAGAAGTTCATATCTTGAATAGTTGGATGTGGTACCCCCAATGGTGTGCCTCGTCTTAAAATCATGTGTAAATGTTAATCTTAAATAAAGTGAACCCCAGTCAGGTTTTTACTGCTATCTGGGGCTCCATTAGAGAGATTTACGCTCATTTCCTGGCCTGTTGACACCATTTTACTAGATAGGAAGTGAGGAGAACTTTCCAACAGCAACACAGACAAAAATAAAAGTGCTTATCTTTAGTAGGTAAGAAGAAGGATAGAACCCCTGTCAGATTTTATTTCTTCAAAAAAAGAAAAGCAAAAAAAAAAGACATTATTATTATTATTATACAGGATTTATATAATGCCAACAGTTTACACAGATAAATTATTTTATAGATTTTGATTATTTCTACAGCTTGTTTTCTTTTGCTTGTATACAAGAGCGGCACACCAAAACCATGTATTACCTCTTGCCCTTATAGTTCCCTTTTTATAGTTTCCCGATTTTATTTCTGTTTGCGTTCCTGTTGAATATTTTCCCTCACTTCCTGTTTGGTTGTCACCAGGAAAACAAGTGCGGGTAAAATTATCTAATGGAACCTTGGATAGCAGTAAATATCTGACAGGGGTTCTAATCTTTCCCCATTCTATCCAAAACTTTTGCCCTCACATACACCTTAAACAAGAGGATCGTTTCTTAAATCAATGTTATAAAAACGTGATCAGAACATTTACAGTTTATTATTTCATTGACTCGATACAACGATTATCAGTAGAGTGAAAACCTTGTGTGATTGCATAGAGAAGTAGTGCATCATGTATTACATACAAGTATTAGCTGATACAGCTTTGTATGCAATGACATGTGGGGTACAATGAAAGAACAATGCTTCTTAGCTGTAAGTACAGTGGGGGAGAATATAAATAGCATTTGCAACACTTTTCTGGCTTCATGGTCACCTCAGGTCCTTTGTCAAATATATAAAAGCATTGTGACAGTTCTAATACTATTACCGACTTGTGTGACAAATCCAGATACTTGTTATTAGTGACACTTCTACATAATGACGCAATGGCTGCAACAAATTCACAAAGAAATGCCACTGTTTCAGAGACAAGGAAACTGGCAGTAAATGGGACCTATTTCAACTTAGCATAATTGGGTCCCAGCTCAGATTGTATCATTTAACCCTTACCATCCTGGACTTACTGAAAAAGTGATTATCATAAACCTCTCATTCCATGAATCAGGAGCATCAGAGAAAGCTAAATGCGAGTATATGCATGCTTGTTCTCTAACTCACATAGTAGCACCACTACTATAACCATATATAAGATCTACTTGCTGAACTCATGTGACCTGTTCCTTAGTATTCATTACATAACTGGCGAGGAGTATATAATGAGAAATAGTGGGGTAGAACTCGAATAATGATGGATACTTTATCACTGGTGTAGAGATGGGTGAACTAGTTGGGCATTATCTGATGTTTTTCCGCATGTTTGTATGAAGTAATACAACCGGCCTGTTTTTGTGAACTTGTGCAATAATTTTGACTCTTATTTGAGTATGCTATCCGAATTGCCGCTGCAAGGATTTTCTAGAACTTCTCAGTAAGTAGGCCTACAGGCACGACTCTCCACAGTTGAGGAGTTAGAGAATTTGTTTATACACGGCGTTAGACAAACTCATGCACATGTTTCTGACTTGTACATGAATCTGTGGCACTCACAGACATTTGTGGTACGGTGGCACAAACACTCTTTATGAATTCCAGGGACAGTATTTTAGAAATAGATGTATGACACCAGTACTCATCTCATGTGAAGCCATCACAAAGTAGTCACCTGTTTTTCATTCTCTCAGTTCCCTACATTTCACAATAACAGCAAATCATGTCAGCCTCAAGTTTGCCAGCTAGTTTAGTTCACTTGGACATTTAACAGACATTAGTCTGCAGGACAACTTTACCCATCATCATCTTCACACTGTATTTCAGTGGCTCTTAATCCCAAAGCACCGCTCACCTTAAAGTGACTAAAAAAAAGTAAAACAAAGGAAGAGTAATAATACTTACCAGTCCCACCAGAGGTGACTCTAGACTCTGCTCTCTTGGAAAGGTACAGTAGCCAATGGAATTTTCAGTAGCCAACATGTCCAGATGTGTTTGATCTCATGTCCCCCACTATGTGTTCTGGTTCTACCTGCTGGCTGCTATGTCACTGCATTATGTAGTATCCATCAGATTGAACCAAAGAATGCAGCAGGGGATGCAGGCATCCGACACACCTAAGTGTCAGATGCTGAAAATTCCATTATATCTGCAAGAGAGCAAAGACTGGAGTAATTTCTGGGGGTAATAGTAAGTACTATTACTCTTCTTTAAGAATCTGTGTCAACAGGCTTTGATGGGCAAATGCAGTTTGATTTTGACATCAGTTTAAGGCCCCATTCAAACAAAGCGACTTACTTTTTGCAGCGGATCCGCGCAGCCGGGATAGCGCGACTTTCGGGGCGACGTTCCAGCAACGATGCAGCGACGGTAGCGTGACCTTCACCGCCAGGCTCCATTAAAAAATAGAAGAATCGCGCAAAATCCGCAGAAAAAAGGGTCCTGCTGGAGCGACAGCGACATGGAGCTAAGACAGCTCCATTTAATAGCATTGGCCGGCGACTTCTCGCGATATCGCGCAGCAAAAATGCGCGACATTCAGGTACTTCAACTGTTAACAAAAATGTAACTTACCTGTGTATCACTCGGCTGTAGATCCTCAAATCATCTCTGAATTGGTGCTGACATTGTCCTTCCTTCTGGAGGGTGGCTACTTTTCTTCCCCATGGTCCCTGTGTGTGTTGTAAAGTAGTCACTGCTCCAAGTTTACTCATGTGATGGACTACATTCTCATGTATAGTTTACTCATTTGTATTGAGATAGTAGTCCATCACTGGACTTTGCTATTAGTTAGAGTAGTTGAATGCATTTTTAAGGTTTAAGCCTCGAGTTTAGTGTCACTTTATTTCAAAAGATTTTTATTTTACTTTTCATATAAACAGATTACAAGTACATTAAAACACATGTCACTTGTCGTATATCGTGAATCATAAACGGAACATACGTAAAGAAGTAAAGTTATAAGCATCAAGGTGGTCCGAGAGAAGCACTAAACAGTTTTAGTGTCACTTTAAAGTGACACTAAACTCAGGAATGAAATCTTACAAATGCATTCAAGTACTCTGACTATGAGGGTCAATCAAAAAGTAATGCCTTCATGTCTGTAATCTGAAATCTATTAGAGTGACTGTGAATGTTCATGTGCCATGTTATAGAGGGGTCCTTACCGCACTAATGTATGCTTTTCTTTTTCAGACTGATTGATTAGAACCATGGATCTGCAGCTAAAACAACGACCTGTAATTGAATTTCTGGCTAAAGAGGGTTGTGCACCTAAGGAAATCCATAATCGGCTAAAGAATGTTTATGGGACGCTGTAGTGGACATTAGCAGTGTGCGGCGTTAGGTGAAGAAGTTTCAAGAAAGCAAAATTCCACTCAGATTACTGACATGGAGACATTACTTTTTGATTGACCCTTGTATTAACAAAAATGTATCTTATTTGTGTTTCATCTCTGAATTGGTGGGGGGGCTACTTGTATTCCCCATGGTCCCTGTGTGTGTTGTAAAGTAGCCACCACTCCAAGCTTGCTCCCGTGATGGACTACAATCTCATGTTTAGTTTACTAATTTGCATTTAAGTTATTTGTTGAATTGAAGTATTTTGACTATAAAAGTCAAATCATTTGAGAACATCTGTTGGAGCTTCTATTTGTGAGATCTCTTCACTTTAGGCCCTGGATTAGCATACCTGCTGTGGCCATTATGAGGGTTCATAATTGTTTTATAATATGTAGAATGCAACAGAAAGAGATGGAACACCGAATGCTGGACAGAAAGTCCTCAAACAGGAACCAGGAAAGTCAAGAATGATGGCAGGGATATTTCACTATCGGAGCTTCAATTACATATAGGAAGCCAATGGGCTGTCCCAGCCCACCAGACTTAACTGAAATGTCCTTTATGGTGTCTTTAATAAGGTTTAAAACTAGACATTAAACTGGACATTAAACTCGCATTCCAGTACAGGCTACAGTCCAGGTTATTGCATTCTGCATAATCCTGTATTCTTGTTGCTTCAACTCCCATTGCATTTTGAAGCTGCACAATGGACTTAAAAAAGAACTTCATCCTTATCTTAAAAATAACAACAAGGCAACTTTAGAAATGTTTAGCAATGGCAATCTGCAAATATTGCCAACTTTGTATACCGTATTTTTCTTTTACTCCCCATTCTTTCACGGTGGGCATTTTCACTAAGAACAGACAACTATATCTTCTTTACTCTCTGGGTTTGCCTTCTGGAACATGTGACAGTGCACATCAACTCAGGGGGAAAATATACCTTTCCCCCAAGATCTCGAGAGATTTTGCACTTTCCAGATGAGATTTCTCAGGAAGGCACTGGTGATGTAGACTTCCCAGGATGCAAATGTGAGGCCAGGGTTATATCACTAGTGCCTCATCAACCAGGAAGTGGTAAAACTATTATTGTAAGTAAAAGGAAAAAAAATGTTTGTTTAACTAATGAATGTAAGATGATTTGATATCAGCATCCAGAGCTGCATGCCGATGTGATTTTTAGTAAAAGGGGGTAAAAGTCCACTTTTGCCTAATTGTGCAGCCATTGGATGTACAGATGGTTAAGTAATACGTGTATCCACACAGAGTTAAGCCTTTCCCTGTGAAGATTACCTGTATCATTGCATATTAATGGAACAGAAAAGGGCTTAAAAAGCACATTTTAAATATTAAATATTCATGTCAAGGTTAAATGCAGAACAAGATTGGCTGGCTTCATCAGTACATCTTGTCAGTATGACCTATCAAGCCTCTAATTTCAGATGATATCTTCATCACTAAATCTGAGCTAGATTAAATGATGCCTAAAATATGTTCAAAGCTGTAGAATCACTGAGTAAATCCAGGCTTAATTGCTTTATTACCCCACAGGCTACCTTAGAGAATTCACAGGACCATTGTTCTTTTTAAGTATGGCCTTTCTCTCTCTCTCTCTCTCTCTCTCTCTCTCTCCTCTCTCTATCCACTGAAAATCAAATAAACCAGACATACATTAATGCATGAATACACAATATTGTAAATTCTGATAAGTTTACACTAAATGGACTTTTCACCAAAGGGTATCTCACACATAAATGACACTTAGAAATGCAGTATGTGTATTATCTCAGAAAATTCATTTATTAGAGTCTGTAAAAAGCCAAATCTTTTTTATTACTTCCTGGAGGGTGGTTTAGATTTCACTGCATGACACTCCCAACTCATGGTCCATGGAAACCTCAATTGCGGTAGAAGATGAGTTGATAGGTACCCAAAGTATCAGATCATCAGGCAAGAGTACAGTCTGTAAACAGGCAGAGGTTTACGTTCAGGAAGAATTATATCCATGGCAGGCCTAAGATAATATGGAGCCTTATGAAAAATTCTAACTTGGCATCTCAACAAATGGAGCATTGTGAGCCATGTGCTCAATGTTATGCTATTTACTATAAAGTGCTTAAGGAACCCCTATAAGCTCAGAGCAGTCCTTCTGGCAAATGCCAATTTCTACATATTCCTAGACTTATCCTTTCCACATTTCTATGGTTTTAATTGCGTCCCATAATGACAAAATGATTACATTTGTCAGGGAATGCCTCTCAACTGGCACTGCAGTCATTGTTTCCAGTTTTCACTACAAATTTGATCATTTGATTGCTGAAAACTGGATAATAAATGAAACAGTTAGTGGACAGTTGATGGAAAACTCCAAAACTGCCAACTAAACTGAAAGGTGTATAGCCACTGGCGGAACTAAGAGGGTCGCAATTGCGACCGGGCCCTGGCGTTCCGCCACTTGGAA
>NW_017306301.1:2762928-2785869 GCF_000935625.1 Nanorana parkeri | reverse complement strand
GCATAGCTGCTTGACTTATTATAATGTATTGCTGGTGGTATTCTGCATTGCTGTATGATGATTATACAGCAATGCAGAATAGCACCAACTATGTAGGACTACAAGTCCCAGCAATGCAGTATATTTTTAGGTAGGGATACATCAGTGTTACTACTGGGCATTTTCACGAGTACTCATACTGGTGAAAATCCCCCGATACTAAACGCAGATACCGGTGTTCTGTCGCGATCGCCGATGTAGTCGAATTTGCCGACCTCAGCATCTGCGCTTACACACAGACCGGTATTATTGAGGAAACCGGGATTTATTTACAAAGTATTTTGTTCAAATTGTTAATTGTGACCGTTAATAATATTCCATCAATCATTGACTGCAATGGACGGCATATTATTAACAGTCACAATTAACCATTAAAACGAATACTTTGTAAACAAATGCCGGTTTCCTCAGTAATCACGTCTGTACGCAAGCGCAGATACTGGGTTGGCGTTCTCGACAGAACACTGCACTCAAATTTTAAACAAGCGGCTGTCTGAGGTCCCGCGCTTGCTGGGGACCTCGACAGCCTTCCTGTTAACCATGTGGTGCCATGGCGGTTGGGGGGCCTTCATGGCTTCTTACACCGGGGCCCTGAAGGTTCTAGTTACGCCTCTGTGTATAGCCAGCATAGTCTGTAACTCAATGGTCAATCTTTCATTTACTGCGATAAGGGCTGGTTCACACTACACTGCATGGCAACACATAGCTAGTATGCCCTGCTGTGTGGTGTAAGATGTGCCACAATGCACTTGTTATGCTTTGTTTTTACTTATTTCAATGCTCATTTTTCCTTTTTCTACCTTTTTTTTAACTTCTATGTTAATTCCAAGCTCTGCAGCTCATTGTGATGCATTGTAGGGAGATAAATGATGCTTTAGGAGCTCTAGTTTAAAGAACTATTCTAAGGACACTAATAGCTGCAATAGTCTTATTTTGTTCATTGATTGGCTCAAGATTTATTGACATTTATTCAGTTCAGTGTTGCAGAACTTGTGCCACAGGTGTATCTCCAGGTACAGAGATCATTTAGTGTAGGCAGTGGAATCTCTGGTGGCTCCATGGCGTCAATACAACTTGATCTATGAATTTCCTCCTTTGAGACTCCTTCCTTCTCTACTCCACAGGATTGGCATTGAGGGCATTCCAGAGTTCCTCATAGCTCCAGACTGGCCAAGCTAGATGCGGTATTCTGACCTGAATAGATAACAGGCAGAAACACCGTGGACTTTTTCATATTGACCAGATCTTCTGTCCCAAGGACCGATTTATCATCCTGCTTCATGGTTGCTGGCTTTAACAGGATAGCTGTTGAAGCCCAGTTCTTGAGGGACATGAGCCTCACCCACTTGGTGATCCCCACAATGTTTAAAGGATGTCCACTTCATGCAAGATTTACCACTGCACATGAAAGGCAAAGTTTATTTTGTGTAAGAAAAGATGCTTTTATCCCAGAAAGTACTTTGAGACAAATCCTGATCTTTTCTCAACCAGGCCTTTATCAAAAAGTGGCCCTAAGTACTATTAAGGCTCAGATCTAAGTGCTTGCGATCTTGTTCCACAGACTGTTAGCCACTCATTCTTTGATCAGGGCCTTCTTATAGGGCGTTTCTCATGTGCCTCCCCCTGTACACCCACCTGTTCTCCATGGGACTTGAATTTGGTTCTCTCCACACTTCAAAAACCTCCCTTTGAACCTAATTAAGGCTATCCTCCTTTCCAAGCTCACACACAAGCTTGTTTTCCTTGTTGCCATCATATCTGCAAGGCATTTGTCTGAACTGGTTGCATAATCTCATAATCTGGTCCCATAATTAACCCTTTATGGTTTTTTTACACAAGGACAAAGTGATGGTCTTGACTTTTCACTTTAATCAGGACATCATGCTCCCAACCATTTGTCCAGCCCCAATACATCATAAGGAGATTTCCTATTATTGCCTGGATGTAATTCGAGCTGTATGTGTCTACCTTGCAGCCATTGCCTCCATTAGGTCTCGTTCACACCTAGGCGTATTGCATATGCGCGTCTGTGGCACGACCGTCACGCATTTTTTTACCACGATTCGCGGTAAAAAAGTCGCGCGACAAACACGCGTTTCCGAAGGCTACTTGGCTGTATCCAAATGGAAACGCGCAACGAAACGGCCCAAAGTAGTACATGTACCTTTTCAGGCGTGGGCCGTTTTGTAGCGCGTTAGGGACGGGCGGAAATACGCCAAGGTGGGAACGAGACGATTGACTACAATGGGATTTATATTTTTGAGCGTTTTGTAGAGCGTTCGTCGAGCGTAGAACGCGCTACAAAACGTTCAGGTGTGAACGAGGGCTTAGAAGGACTGACTTCCTGTTTGTTATTCCTGATGTTCCCTGTAAAGGGGAACCAGCTTCTCATCCAATGGCTTAGTTTACAACAAAGTGGAGGAGGGACCTGAGCCAGCCAAGACAATCCTATACAACAACCTGCTATATTGCTCTGATGCACAACATACAATGTCAAAGTATCACAAAAATATGGTTCCTACCACACAACACCTGTGTTATCAGAGCTGTATAGCCTAATTCATTAGACTGTACAGTACATCTACAATATAAAACAATGTATTAATTCTGAATCTGTAACTATTATTTAAAAAAAAGACAGTTTTTAAAAAACATTTAATTCAATGTTTTCCACAGGAATCTGGAAAACGGGGTATCCGTTTGTATCGCTAGTGTACCAATACGAAAGGTATCCAAAGATTGTACTTCCAATAGCCACCAATTTAATTGGTACATTAAAGTCCAAAAATAGTTAGAATGCTTAGGATAATCCACTTGTTCCAAGGTATCACTGATTGAAAGTGCATATCAATCCAATATCCAGATATGTATATTGCCACCACCATCTCAACATTTATAACCCAAACGGATACTTAGGCCAGCCGTATATGTAATCCAATGAAGTGGATTCCTTCCTTGGATTACAGATGCCATTAATTGTAGGGACACGTGTCCCACCCCTCTGTGTTTATGGTCTTGCTCTCAGCACTTCTTTGTTACAAGACTCAGACATGCAGGCAGTGGGAAGGGTTTTACCAGGCTGATAACTGTGTTTTTTGTTTGTCAGGGTACAAATCTTCCTGTAGGCAGTGGTACAACCCAAATGTCAATGCCCAATCTAAATTCTGTGTCCCTCAATAAACTAGAAAAAAGGATTTTATGGTGAGTGCAAAATACCTATTATCCAGTACTCATATGAATGCATGTTTATGTACCTTTATGTTATTAATAATGAAGATACTCCCAAATGGCAATGTTCTGTTTAAACTGCTTATACAATGTTGTGTTAAAAAATAGAATTCAGATAGAACATACTATACATCTTTAGCGTTATCTGGACTTATCCAAGGTAAATCTAGTGGGACCCATGTGCCTTGCTGCCTTTAAAAAAAGCCGGAATATTTTCAGGCCCACTCCTTTTGAAGCATAATCATAATTTTTCCTGAGGCCTCCACCCCCACACCTTTGTAGGTCTGCGCCTGTGTTAAGAGTACAGGACACATGGAGCCAATGTGCAACATCATTAGCAATTTAAATATTTGGAATTCTCCTTTGAATCCTATCTCTACCGCCCCCACCCCAGCCAACATACAGAGCCGCAGCAATTAATCATCATACAGCCTGCCGCCTCCCTCTCCAACAGCACTGTGTTTGCACATGTATTGTGTGCCCAAGACAAAGAGGCCATGTGTCCCCAGGCCATGCATGTATACACACACACACATGAACATGTTCACGTAAATGCATGAAAATAATCCTTCAGTGTTCCTATTGTGTCAGTATGTGCCAACTGATCCGCAACCTCTGCAAAACAGCATTTGCTGTCTCCCACACCAGGTGCAGTGTAATTAAATTGCAAGTTCTTTATATATATAGATGCTCTCAGCCTTTGTTGTGTTTAAGACACTGATTCAGAAGGTGATACATACAAATAAGAAAGTATTTTCTGCAGAGACTGCACTGTTATTCTGTGATTCACCTGAAAGAATCTTCTCTCTAATCTGCTTACTTGGCAGAACAAAGGCATTCTGTGTCAAGTGGAAGTCAGGGTTGGTATACAGCGGCCGTATCAAGCTCACTTACTGCCCTGTGCTATCAGGGCGAAAAGGAAACATCTACCTATTACAATTTTGCAATGCATTCAAAAAGGACAACAATTAAGTTTAGTGTGGGGCTGGAAGGTACCCCTGAGTTCCTACCCGTATTGCATGCAACTCTTATCTATTAATTTATTGCACAGACCCTAAAATGTGCAAAAAATGAATTTTCATAAATAAAACAAACTTTTACAAAATTGTTAAAATCACAAAAATTAGAAAGTATGCAAACTGCTGCCTGCATGTGCTTTCCGGATGAACATCACAGCTCTGAAGGGCTTCTTTCACACTATCCAAGCCATGCATGGATCGCCACCTGATCAGAGAGGTATGGATTGGATGTCACCATTGTGACCTCCGTGTCCATCCATTATTTTCTCTATCTTGCGATGGAAGAAAAAAAGTGAAATTACCGGACCTCATGTCGGACTATGGGGAAATGAGATGTAAACGGACAGGTGTCCGGCTAAACAGAACACTGTTCCATTTGTTTTCCTGGACCTGGACAGAGCCAGGGGCAACCGGATGTAAATGGACACACATTTATTTAGATCTGGCTTCCCATCGACATACATTGTGCATCCAATCGGGTCCACCTGAAAAACTGACAGGCGGACCTGATCGAACCGCCCATCTGAAAGGTGCCATAGAGGCCTGTAAAATAAACAAAAGCATGCCTGGTACACATCCCAAGTTATGTGCAACTAATGATTATATACAATGCAATTTGTTCCAAGTCCGGACCCTCTAAAACTATTGGGGCTACAAAGGCCTAAACAATTTCCAATTTAACCTTTTCGATAAGAAGAGTCTACAAACCAGAGTATTAATAATAAAACGACACACATGACAAAATACTGTACAGTGCTGATTTATAAAACTTTGGCCTAGCATATAACTGAGTGAGTTTTGTTCACACAGCACTATTGCTACTAGATGGCGCAGAGGAGCACAGGAATTTATTGTGCTCCTTGGCTCCATCTAGTGGCAGCAGTGCCATATGAACAGCATTCGCTCAGAAGATTTAGATCGGCCCCTACGTTTCTGATAAACTTATTGTCGCTGGAGTTCTCCTTTAAAGGTGCAGTCTACCCAAAAGTAATATTCTAATCATAGGTGACGCATTGTGGGTCCTACATAGAAACATAGAGGAGTGATAGTTCTTTTTTAACCTTTTTGTACTTTTGAGAATAAACCTGTTTATTGCAAGCATGCCTAAATTCACTAACTGTTGACTGACTCACTGCCTCTGCTGGAAGTCTGTTCTAAGCATCAACTGCTCCTTCAGTAAATAAGACTTTGTAACATGACCCTTGGACTTCTCTCCTGATAGTTTGAGGGCATGCACCCCATGTTCTTGATATGACATATCTTCAGTCATGTCCCCCCTTTTTCTTTCTTTCCTCATAACTGTGCATAATCGGTTCTCGCAGTCTCTTTTGTTTTATCCGCCAATCCTTGCACGATTTTTGTTGCCCATCTCTGGACTCGTTCTATTTTTGTAAGTGAGGACTCCAGAACTGGACTCATTATTCTCTATATAGTGGAATCGGCACCTCCCTGATTCTGCTGCTACAACCACATTCTGATGTCTATTCTTCAACCACCTGCATATGAACTGAACCACCTTAGTTTCTGCAACTTTGTTAGGAGATCATTATGTGGATGCTCTAAAAGTGATGTCTCCTGGCCAGCCAAAATTCCCTACTGTACCAACCTAACTTTGCATCTTCCAAAATCTCTAGTTCCAGTTCCCCCGTACATTTTTTTTTTTCGTTCTCCTTTTACCTTGTTTACTGGGTTGTTCTAAATAAAAATAAAATACTCACATGCCCAACAAATCCAGCATTGTGATTCACACCAGTTATGGCTACTGCTGATCTTCCAGTGAAACCGTTTATAGCCATTTAAATAAAAAAGTGATATATTTTAAACTGTGGGGGATATACCTGCAAGGTATGGGTGCATGTTACACTCATTATCTGTAATAGTCTCTAGGCATATGTAGGCAGACCATGGCAGGCAGGATTTAACATCACTTGCAACTGTGCTGGTTTAGAGGTGGAAATGTCATAAAATCCACTGATTCATAGTAATGGGGAAGGTGGGGATGGGATTGTCATATCTTCATGGAGTACTGGATTTGTATGTCAGGTGTACAAAAGCTATCTTGAGTTCATGAGCATTCATCACCATGCAAGCAGTCCTCTTTGAATAAGAATCCTTAAGTTAGTCATACACAGATTTACCGATTTCATGATCTGGCAGAAGTCTTTGTACAATGGACATACACATTGGAAGATGTCATCATCATGCAACTATATTTTCAGTCCCTGACCATGCTACATTCAAGAGTCTAATGAGGCACCCTCCAACATGTCTGGCAGCTAGACCTTCCATCAAAATTAGCGTTGACGGTCAAGTAAACGAGGAGAGGACAGGGGCACATGTTGGCGTTGACTGCATTAAGGGGATCAATGTTTACCCCATCCACTTGTTCCCATAAATATACAATCATCCTCCACAGACCTGTAATTGGAAGATTTGGTCCTAAACTACTAATTTGGGTCCATTATACCCATTTCTATGTTGGGTTGTACTTGGATGTTCCAACATACCTCTAAACCTGTTTGAGATGGGAAGATGGGGCAACATATTTTACAACCAGCATTATTTAGGAAAACGTATGTTTTATTGCTGTCTGTGTCCTGGTTGGGAAAATTATTCCTACTTCCTGTTCCACAGACACCAAGACAGGAAGTAATTGGAAATCTCCCTAATGAGAAACCAGACATAAATAGAAATGTGAAATAGCATTTTTATCCTTCCTTAATTTGGCTGGAGTCACATTTTAACAAGGAGGTAATACATGGCATTTACAAGGATTATGTAAGATTACCCAGACTGTGCTGACATAATCCATATCACTGATATCAGCACCACTGCCTGAGCTTCCACATGCGCAAAATATTCACATATTTAATTTCCGTAAAGGGAAAAGCTAACTTGCACTCGTCTGTGTTTTTCATTAAGCGGAGAGCAGGTACAGAGTAGGCATCGTTATTGTACTCATTATTTTATCTTGCATAAACATGGCTTGGCAGCATCTCAGGGGCCATTCCCGGAACATACCGGTTAATTAAAGAAACATTAATATTTATCAGTCTTACTCTAGAAGGAATTACAAGGATCTCTTAGGACAGTGGGGTTAAATACTTTTAAGTAAAGCAGGTCAGCCTGGCACAGACGCCAGGCAATATCACTGACACCCTCATAATATTATGATGAGATGTGAATCTCTGATATGATTGTATGATGCAGCCTGCTGATCTCAGGTGATCAGATGGTTTTAAAGGGAAACTGTAACGTATTTCTGTTAATTATGCACAGTGTACATTTATAGATGCTCCCTCTAAAAAAATGCATTGGCATTACAGTGATAAAAATGAGTTACTAACTGACTGCTTGTTGTTCAGTGAATCATTACAAGGCAGAAATAATCTGTATATTTGCATTGAATTGAAAAATGAAATGAAAGCAGAGTCAGTGTGCAGCACTACTGTGCAGGAAGCAAAGTTTCTGTGCATACCGAGTCAGTCTGGCTGCTCATTGTACATGCATAGCTATGAACTATACATATGAATTATACATACATACAAACATTAACACACACATGAAGACCACAATTACCGGTACATATGTGATTAAAGCTATCATGAAAAACGTAGGTGGGCTGAACTCTCCTTCTGAAAATGCTCATTTTCTGGCTGTTATGCTGAAGCTTTTTTTAAACTACTTTTTGAGCCCCTGCCCCATGACAGTAGAGATAGAGATAATGAATTTTGACATTGTCCTGCCTTGCCCTTATGGTAAACTGGGTACAGACAGATTTAATTTCATACGATTCAGCAGGAGTCAGTTGGAATTTGATTCAGTAAGAACTGTTACGGTATTCTGACAGCGGCAGGCACCACTGTCAGAACACGAAGGGCACAGAGGGAGATTCATCCATCCACACTGTTAGCAGGGATGGAGGAATCTATCAGATTATTTTATTTTTTTCTTCATCCTCACAGACTGAACAAAAAAAATATAAATCTGTATGTTCCCAGCATTATGCTTCTTCTGGGTCTGTGATTTGGGAGTGATCTGTAGCCAGATACAACCAAGCAACCAGCATTTTAAGAAGGAGTTCAGTAATGGTAGTTTTCCTATTTCTCTAATGACAGGTGTACTTTAGAAAGTCCCCATGTGACAGCATTTGGAGGCAACAGGTTCTCTTTATGGAGACATCAGGAGTCTATTAGACTTCTGATGTCTCCCCTGCCCTCCAATACAAACAGTCAAGCACAGGATTATGTTTGATTATCTGTTTACTCGGCACCTCAGATGGCTGATGACAGCTCTGAAGCAGGAAGTGCACAGTGCTGCCTTCTTCATTGATCACAGAGCAGATCAGGGAAGGGAGGTTCCTTGGTCTCTATCCTGACACTTATTGCCATGGACCTGGGACAAAAGAAGCCTAGTACAAGTGATCTGGGTGCAGGTCGACAATCGCAGTCCGGACAGAACCACCACATGGTCTGCTATTTAGTGACGTCCAGTTTAGAAGATTCTTGTCTGGCTTATATGACTTTAAGTTTTTATTACAATTGGTACTTTTATACATTCAAATGATTACATTTTGTTTTGTTACTGATCATATCACAAGGCTGATGACAATTGGGGCCACCATTACTAAAAGGGATCGATCATGCAAATATTCTGTCTGCCTTTTTATAATACTTGCCTGCTGCTAGAAAATTGAAAGATCCTGAGTACTGATCTCTGAAAGGGATGTAACCTTTACGAAAAAACTGGCTTGGCAGGACTTTGCTGTGCATTTGGTCTACGCGGTCAAAAGTGTGCAATAAGAACTTGCTTTGCGTGATGCATACATGTTGTCATTGGTTTCTATAAAAAAAATGTACTGGCCTCACTGTATAAGTTCAGCCCAAAGGGTCAGATAAGACCGCGTACAGTATGTACACTGTTGGATTATGTAATTTATAAATTGCTAAGCAAATTACTTCCCAAATGCTTATTCTGCTGGTGCAACTGGGGGCAACAGATGGAAAGATTTTAAAAAACATTGCTTGGCATGCTCTTTAACGAGGGGTCAATTCCCTTCTATAAAAACATTTCCTGATAATCACATCTCCTCAAAGCCTTAACATTTCTATTTCCATGGCATCAATCCTTGTTATTAGAAACATATGCCCCTCTATTGCTGTTGGGGCCTACAAGGCATTTATGGACCCTATGACAGCAAAGAGGTTAACTACAGCACCGCCTTACAGCGTAGGCAAGGCCCTGGTTCTGAACAGTTTCCTGTAATGCTCTCTCACCCCATTCCCAGCCCTATTCTTGGGACACAAATTTGTGCATGTGTATGCATTTTAAACTCCAATTACAAATCCCATCTGCAGGCAGAGGCAGACATGAAGAGGTCTAGTGAGTTAGCAGACACCTCTTAATATTAATCAACCCCTCCCTTCACCACATCCTTCCCTCCCAGCCTCACGTCATCCTCTCTTTCTCCCCCTTCTGCCTCTTCTTTTCCTTCCTTTGCAGGACGGAGCAGATGGAACATAGGACAATAGGGTCCATATTCCCAGCAGGAGGCTGGCGTGGAGCTAACACCTAATATATTCCTCCTGATCCTTCTCCAGTCTTTGCATAAAATCAATGCCAGGGCACAAGGCTTAAATATTTTATGAAGACACTGCGGCCTGAATGCTGCAATAAAAGTACACCAAGTATCTGTCCTCTGTAAAAGTCTGCGATAACTCTTGGTTGCCTAATGTGGCATTCTGTAGTCATTAATGGTAAAATGTTCTCGGCATTTCCTAAAAGACAGCTACCCCTAAAATGCAAATTAGCTGATAGAAATGAGCATTGAATCATTTGCTTGTTTCAGGAATGAACATATCAGATAAAAAATAAAGGTTTGGGGAAAGATTTCGCTGCACACAACTGATTTCCTTTACATTATAGAATGAGTTCCCAGACAGTGTGTTCCTAGCAGGAACCTGATAATATTAATATACAGCACACATTGACACTATTACAATCTCACTATATATATATAGATATCTATATATATAGATATCTATATCTATATATATAGATATCTATATATATATATTCGATATAGAGCCACTCACAGGTCTTGCAGTAGAGATAAGTCGAAGCATCAGCGTTTTATTGTAAATGTTTCAATGGAGCTCAGTCCATCTTTCTCAAATCTTGTCTGAGCTCCATAAAACGGTTGACAATAAAATGCTGATGCTTTGACTTATCTCCGCTGCAAGACCTGTAAGTGCCCCATATCTACTTTGCATTTGTATGGATATTTTTGTGGATGGGTCAGTGGCGTCACAAGGGGGGTGTGCCCCGCACCCGGGTGACACCGAAATGACTGACAGTCATTTTGGTGTCACCCACTCTAAAAAGTCGGGCACACGGTCATGGACCGAGAGCTCGACAGTGTCAGGAGAGAGGAGGGGACCCGGCAGCATACCTCATCCCGCCAGGTGAATGTCCCCTCCTCTCTCTGCCGGCGTCCATCACCAAGATGGCCGCCAGCAGGCGTCAATTAGATGACAGCGCGTGTGTGATGACGTCACTGTGGGGTGTCACCCGATCTCCGCTCCGGGTGACACCCAGCCTCGGGACGCCCGTGGGATGAGCACATTTACCTTACAAATAGAGTGTGGTGGTGGCTATCTCTCTTTCTCTCTCCTGATAGGAGTATTTACCTATTCGTGTTACGTCTGCCCAGATTTTAGTACTGGTATACCCCTGGCAGTTTTCCTTATATCAAATTTCATTTCTTTAGAACTTTTCCCCCTCTCGAGGTTATTGTGAGAATGCCGCATTCTTTCTATTGGTTGGTCTCTTTATTAATTTATTTCATGTTTTTTAAGCAAGGAAGTATGACTCCCAAGCTTAGGTATTTGGTGACCCCAATAGACAATGGAGGGAAAGCCAACATTAGCAGGAAGTGCTTGCAGCCACATATATTATCATTAATTAATAACATTCAAAAGTGGCTGGTGATTCCACACGGGAGTATCCACTCAAAATGGCATTTTACTTTAGAGTGAACATGACCTATATTAATTTATTTGCCTGTATAGCAGTAACTGCTAAGGTTTTTGGTCCTGTAGTCTGGATCAGTGGATCCAGTGGAAGTGGATCAGTAGTCTTACAAGTCTGCATTAATACATTCTTGATGGGGCACAATAAAGATTTTTCCTTCTTGTATGTGACATCACACTTATGTAAGTTCATTTGTGATCCAACTCCGTTGAACATGCAAAACGAATGTCTTTTATATGTACACTTATTGGCACATATTAATAAAATATTATTTGGTATTGTCTGAAATCTTTCCATATAATCTGAGGAAGTAGATTTAGTTCCACCAAAGGCATCTATAAGAACAATAAATTCCACTGTTGACGGCAAGCATACGCTAAACCAGTTTGTAATGTTACAGTGTGTAGAAGCTGTATAGTGGTAATCATGTTGAGTATGTATATGGAATGATGTATTATATGTCACTACTTATGTTACACTTTTGTACATGTTGGTTTTTCTAAAACACTTTTAAATAGAATGATGGAATAAATAAATAAATCATATATTTTCTACATAGTTTAGACACTCTGAAAGTCCCATTTGTATGGTTTGTTAGAATTCTAAGTATTTGGGGATGTGGTGTCCTAGACTAATGGAGGGAAAGATAGTTGTTCTATTATACAATATAGAGAACAAGCATATTTTACAAAAATGCCTTTTATCATTAAAAAGACAGTCCTTGAGCTCCATTACAGTAACTGAGCTTAGGCACATTCTCTGCTTTTGAAAAACATTCTAGAAGAATTATGTAATTGGTCTCCTGCACACAGAAACCTCCTTAGTTTTACTTCCTCCCCAGTAAGCATTCTCTTTAACGTAGTGCTCTGAAAGACCATAGGAAAAAGGCAGCATCAGAAAGGGCTAATCTAAGTGTGACTGATGGCTTTTTACACTGGCAGGTCAGAGAGGGAGAGGTAGAGGAGGGACTAAGCCATATACAGTATGTGTGCTGTATTTTTACACTGGTAGGCCAGAGACTGAGAGGCAGTACCATGGATGTTACTCTGTGGAAGACATGTATATGTCTAGCTGAGAAAAGAAGACTATTGTACAGGCAATTGGATGTACATACTTGTGTCATCTTATCTGTGTCTTTAAAGTAGATTCTGACCTTGAGTGATGAATTTCTGCAAAGCATACACTGCAGGGGAAACTTGAAAACAGTTTTGTTAATCACAAATTTAACACACTACTCTCAATTTACAAAACTTTAACACCAGCCTAAGACGCTCTATTTTCAGCCATGTGACTGTAATTATCAAACCTGATTGGACTGTAGTTTTAAAAAAAATAAGCATATTTTACCTGGTGTGTTCCTTTTGTGAACTGAACCCATTAGGCCTTGTTCACACCAAGCGCGGAGCAGGTGCAGAGCAGTTGCAGACCGGATCAAAACTGCGTCCAATGTATTCCAATAGTATTTTTTGCTCCAGTTCACATCGCAGCGTTCAGTTCCAGAGCAGGTCCAGAGCAGGTGAAAAAACTGCAGCAAGCCCTATTTTACCTGCTCTGGAACGCATGCAAACGCATCAAAAACGCATGCAAATGCCTGGAACGCACTGAAAGCCCATGTTAAACTAAAAAAAAATTACCAAAAACATCCCGGAACGCATCAAAAACGCGGCAAAAACACGGCACAACCCACTGCACTGCGTGTGCAGAAACCTGAGCAGATCTGCTCTGCATTTGGTGGGAACAAGGCCTTAGGCTCAATTCCAAAACGAAAAAACTAGGATAAGTATCCTTTTTTTTGAAAAAAAAAATGACAGTTATTTTCATTTCAGTCCAATAAAAATCGAAAATGACACTCACGTGGCTAAAAATAGAACTTCTTAGGTTTGTTTTATGAATTGAGCCTATTTACTTAAAACAAGACTCCAAGCAGAACTTTTTAAAGTTTTATAAAGTTCTATCTGTAATGCCATTCTTAGTGACAGGTGTCACTTGGAATGAAGGTATAGGCAAACTCTGGCCCTCCAGCTGTTGAGAAACTACAAATCCCATCATGGTATCTGGCTGTGGGAGTCATGCCTATGGCTGTCAGAGTCTGGCAATGCCTTGGACATAGACACCAATAAAAACCTTACAGAGATTCTACCCTTTACTACTCTATCTAAGCACAAAAAAATAGGTCTGGAATTCCACTTTAGTGTTTTATAAGACTGAGATAACCTTCATACTAGATGTGTTGCAGTCATAAGGAAATGGACACGCATGCAAACACAACCAAAATAGTTATTAAACCGCAGGGCTGAATCTGTGGTTTCCTAACACCAATGTAGAAAGAAGAAAAATGAACAATATGCTTTATTTTATGCAGGCTGTTCATTCGAAAAGACAGATGGAGATGGTCTGCAAAGGATTACATAGTAAGAATTTAAGATATGAGCGTGTATATTTAACACCAACGTGCACACCGCGCCTCCGTCTGCCTGTGTTTGGAACACCTTCAGAGGTCCCCCACATTTGTCACACATGCGATCAAATGTTCAACACTGTTTTACCTACTGAAGGCGATCACAGTACATTCATTATAAACCATATCCGACTTAGACTCCCTCAACATAGCTAACCGCACCTCTGATTTCATTCACCCAGCCCATATATAGTGGTTTCTTCTTTTTACTCACTTGTGGTCTCCTCTGAATGTTCACAGAACATCTACTTTTTAAGGCATTTGGCTCTTATCTACTAGAAACAAAATATTTGACCGGGCTGCAGACATGGATTGAAACATGTTTCTTGTTTGAGCTTGGAAAATACATCGAGAAAATGTCTTAAACAGGCGTTTTTTTTTTTCTGATGAGTGTGATTGCCCTTTTAAAGACAAGCAAATGATTGCTCCATTGACCTCATCACCGCTAGACAGCAGTTTGCCGAGCATGCAACATTTGCCCTTGTAACTGCTTGCTATAGGAGGCTGCGGTACAGTCCCTGAATCCCTTGTGCTCTCTGTCGACTGCAATTATTCTATAGATAAATATTAATCTTGATCTTGGCTTGACTTAGTGAAAGCAGCCAATTAGGAGAACTCCTAGCATAGAAGAATAATAGCGGTTTACTGGATTCTGTCTCAAAAAGCACACAATCTAAATTTATTCCAAGTGCTTGGATACAGAATATGAATGGAGCAAAAAAAAAAGCAAGCAGCATCATCAGTACATATAATTGTTCTGCATAGGCTCTTAGGTTTGCTGAATTGGTTTTTATTGGAGTCAAGTTTGACATTTGAAGATAAGGCTTTTCAGGTTGAGGTACATTTGTCTGGTCAGGCCTAAATAAAACTGGAGCAGGTGCCCATACCCTGGTGTCTCTGGTGTCTTTTATTTTTGCAGTACGCATGTGTATTTGGGTGCACATGTGTGCAAGTGGGAGGTTGTAAAATTAAGCTAAAATGATTGGCTGCTAAGGGCAATTTTTATTGTATATATTAAAAGAGAACTATGGGGTAAGGGTTTTTCTCCATAGTTCTCTTAAGGGTCACGGGAGGACATATACTAACCTCATCCCATGACCCAAAGCTCAGTATATAGCAAGCTAACTACAGCTCGCAGTATACTGAGACCGCCGCAGCCGGGACGGATCCTGACAATGCGGTCGAGATCCACCCAGCTCCGTAATTGACAGCTGGCTCTGCCTATCTAGAGGCAGAGCTAGCTTTACCCGCCCCATCCCCCGTCTGTTCCGCCAGTCAGCGCTGGAGGATCGGAGCGGGGAGGGGAGGAATCCCTGCGGGGAGTGGTGAATGACAGGCACGGCTCTCTGCAGGGAGATGATCGAGAAGTGAGCGAGCGACGGTATGTGTTCGCTCACTTCACGATCTATTAAGCCGACCTGTGACAGTCTCATTGTCACACCTCGGCTCGAACTATGAGGATGAGTGATTTTCACTCACCTCATAGTTCTCCTTTAAGCTTAATGAGGATTATACAGAATTTCTGTTTGCAGCAGGGTTTATTTTTTTATTTGGTTTACTTCTTTAGCTACTTGGTTTATTCCTTTAGCTAAGGATATGTTAGAAATAGAAACATAAAATGTATTGTTCTCTTACGGGGCTCCCATTTTACTGAGTCCAGGGAAAACCCATTTGGCCCCATTTTAAAAAAAATGACTTCGAATCACATACATTTATATTACAGTTTACCCCATTTCGAGGCACAGTAAAAAGCTGCGGGACTCTGTTGTTATCCAGAATGGGGCTCTGTATGTCTCATAGGACAATGGTCCCAAAAATCTGGGAAGGCAGTTTCAATGTTGCAGTTTGGTATTTCTGAAACAGGAGGAGATTGTCACAATGTATCACACAAAGTTCATGTTTAGAAACTGTTAATGTAAAAAAACAACGTGTGGTCCATCCAAAATCCATACCAGACCTTTATCTGAGATAGGGGGTTTTGATTTTGAGGAGGATCCCATGGAAAAGAAGGGAAAAAGTGTTGTCTCCCATTCCCATCAGAGCCCTCCTAAACCACATTAAGAGCCCCCTTTTCATGAAAACTCCCTTTCACATCAGGAGCCCCCTTCTTTTACAACAGAGCCACTCCTTCTCATACTAGGAGCCCCTCTTCTCATCAGAAGCTCCCCTTCACATCAGAATCCCCCTATTTCTCTTAAGGAGCCGCCTCCTTCACATGAGGAGCCCCGTTTACATCAGAGGCATGACGATGAAAATTTGGAGGCACCCTAGTTGAGAAAGGCTGATTTAGAGATAGGGTTTATCAGAGTGTAAGGGAGTAGGTGAAGGGTTAAATTATAGCTGGGATTATGGTTTAGGATTAGGGGGTTACATTTAGGAGTAGGTTCTCTTGGAGAGATAGGGTTAAGGGTTAGAAGTAGATTTACTTAAAGGAGAACTATGGGGTCAGTGTTTTTCCCCATAGTTCTCCTTAGGGTAACGGGAGGACACAAACTAGCGTCCTCCCGTCACCCTAAGCTCAGTATACTGAGACGCCGCAGCCGGAGCGGATCCCGACGTAGATGACGGGATCCGCCCAGCTGCGTGAGTGACAGCTGGCTCTGCCTATCTAGAGGCAGAGCCAATGTACCCGCCCCCTCCCCCGTCCGTTCTGCCAGTCAGCGCTGGCAGATCGGAGCGGGGAGAGGGGAATCCAGTCCCTCCCCTGTCACGGCAGAGAGCCGTGACAGGATCGAGAGATGAGTGAACGCCGGTATGTGTTCGCTCACCTCCCGATCTACTGAGCCGACCTGTGACAGTCTCATTGTCACAGGTTGGCTAGAACTATGAGGTGAGTGAAAAGCACTCATGTCATAGTTCTCCTTTAAGGGAGTTCATTATTTGTGCTAATTTAGCTGTATATTTATAAAGCAGTGAATGCGACATTTAAGAATGAATAGCACCTCAATGCACCAAAGTGCAAAGCGCATCATTGTAGTGCAACTGTGTGAACCCACATTCCTCATTCAATGCATATATAAAACCCGCAGAAAAGGTAAAGCTGTACAAAGTTGCCACCAAGCATCCAAGCATTGCTTTGTAGCTGCTAGTGAGCCCAGTTTATGTTATTTACCCTGCAAGTGCTATTTAAGTAATCCAATCAACAATGCGTTTATCAGCACTGGAAAATACCTGTCATCATTTTCAAGTGTTCATTATAGCTTGTTTCTTGACATTCGCACTATCCTAAAATCAGTGGCGTCACAAGGGGGGTGCGACCCGCACCCGTGTGACACCATTGCAGGGGTGACACCAAAATGACTGACGGTCATTTTGGTGTCACCCCCTCTAAAAAGTCGGGCACTCGGTCATGGGCCGAGAGCCCAACAGTGTCAGGAGAGAGGAGGGTACCCGGCGGCATGCCTCATCCTGCCAGGTGAACGTCCCCTCCTCTTTGCCGGCGTCCATCAGATGGCATGCGCATGCTCAATGACGTCATCGGGCACACGATGACAACACGGTGTGATGTCACCCGGTCTGGAGACCGGGTCACACCTGGCCTCGGGACGCCCCTGCCTAAAATCCAAATACTACTTGAATCAGTTGCGTCCCCTGTAGAAAATTGTATAGTGCATGACCATTGTTACATATCTGGTAAAAAGTCTATATAACACATCATAAGCAATAGGATATCAAAAATTGTAAATGTTTCCAATGAAATTCGAATCAAGAGGCTCCCTAAACCTGATGTGTAAATATAAGATGGATTAGCTCATTAACATTCGCTAATTAAGATTCAGCAGTATGTTATAATTAGTTGATCTCCTTTGTCTAAAAAAAAAAAAAAGGCGCATGCACATAGTTTATCATGGGAATCATTGAGTTTTACCAACAACGCTGAACTACAAGTCCCATCATTAACAGCCAGATGAATGCCTGATTATAATGAAATCCATAAGGCCCTAGTTAGCTGGGCATGTTTGCAGTTCTGTAACAAATGAAGCGTTTTTCTAACCCTGCCTTACATGTTGTCAAACAGGAATATTATACTAATCTGTCTATGGGGGCAAAGATCTTATAATTGCCAGATGTTTGAGTTCTTAGCACATCCTAGAAGACCCTTCAGCTATAATGTACCATTATCCTTGAACTGAATCCCATTCATTGCAATGCTTGCCAGGAAAACTGCTCAATTCCAGCCTTTCTATTGCTCTATTAAGTTTGCCTTGGCTGTCATTTTTCCTCTTACTTGGTACTGTTTTCCTAAAGGAAAAAAAAACGAAAACACAAGTTGTTCCTCCATGAAAGAATATATTGTCGATGTGAAAGACGTAATAACTTCACGTAAATTAAAATGACCTGAAATCATTTTGTGTGCTGCTTCTTACAGACTTGTGTGGAAGTAATTTCCTTCACCATTCATCAGCTTGTGATGTCTTACAGGAAAATTTCACTGTAATTAGAATAAACCCATGAGCTCTCGGCATTGTTTTTACAAACAGCCAGCGGTGCAGAAGGGGATCGTTATCGTTTACATTATTATAGAAATCACTTTGGATTAAAGGAGAACTCCAACGAAACCTGAAAACTGGAAGTGTTAAAAGTCATAATTACCTCCGTGATCCCAATCTACATGTTCAAGCTGTGAGAGTGTAGCGCCCCCCTAACCTCCGGAGGCCTGTGGTGGACCCGCAAAGGTAGGGAGGGCCGACATTTCACTCTCAGGGGTGGATGCTTAGCTGGGTTGTAGGATGTAATCAATAAATTGGGCACCAGTCACTTTAAAGGAGAACTATGAGGTGAGTGCTTTCCACTCACCTCATAGTTCTAGCCGACCTGTGACAATGAGACTGTCACGGGTTGGCTCAGTAGATCGGGAGGTGAGCGAACACATACCGGCGTTCGCTCACCTCTGGATCCTGTCACGGCTCTCTGCCGTGACAGGGGAGGGGCTGGATTTCCCCCTCTCCGATCCACCAGCTGACTGGCGGATCGGACGGGGAGGGGGCGGGTACAGCTGGCTCTGCCTCTGGATTGGCAGAGCCAGCTGTCAGTCACGCAGCTGGGCAGATCCCGGCACAATTGTCGGGATCCGCTTCAGCTGCGGCGTCTCAGTATAACGCGAGCTACAGCTCGCGGCATACTGAGCCTAGGGTGACGGGAGGACGCTAGTTTGTGAAAAGACTTAACCCCATAGTTCTCCTTTAAGAGACTTTTTAAATGCTCTATTGTAGAACATCCCAACTGGGAAAGAGGGTATAGGGCTTCAGATATCCATATTTATTTATTACAGGTATTTATATAGCGCCAACAATTTACACAGCGCTTTACATAGTTGTACATTCACATCAGTCCCTACCCTCAAGGAACTTACAATCTACGCTCCCTATATAACATACATACATAGAGGGCCAAATTAGAGAGGAGCCAATTAACCTACCAGCATGTCTTTGGAGTGTGGGAGGAAACCGGAGTACCCAGAGGAAACCCACACAAGCATAGGGAGAACATGCAAGCTCCTTACAGATAGTGACCCGGCCGGGATTCGAACCAGGGACCCCCAGTGCTGCAATAACCACATAACCACTGACTAGTGCTTGGGGGAAAATATAAATAAGTATTTTCATGGGTAATGCATATGTGTTTAGTAGGGACTTAATATTGAACCAAAGTTTGAGTGTTGAATACTACTTTAATGCAACAGTCAACTGTCCAACGTTTTTCAATAATGAATTGGGATCAAACAAATATAAGTTGCCCAGAAAAATATTCCTTTACATTTTTACCCAAGCACATACAGTCATCATGTTTCCAAACAGCCCCAACTCACTTTGCTTCCCTGAACGTCCTGTCGACCACAAGATCAAAAGGAACAGCACAGTCTGTAGCCACAGACATACCCCCCGCCCACACTGCGATCGTCCGGTGCAGTGCGATCGGAAAAAATGCTGCATGCATTATTTATTACATTCACACTGCTCCGGAACGGAGGGCATTCCTGTTCCTCGCGGTCCAGTGCGGGCAGGGGGCGTGTCTACGGTGCCATTGACATGAATGGCCTCTCCCGCCCCAGAACGTGGCCCAGCATGATCTATGCGATTCAGTGCGGTCCAGGATGCAGTGGATATGTTGTGACTGGGCCGTTAAGGCAGAAGGTATCTGCATTTGTCACTTACATCACAAATCCAGAAAACAAGATGTTTTTTCCTCATTATAGGATAGTGGACGGAGACAGGCAAATGATCTTTTTATGCCCCAATTTTACATCCAGAACGGCTGGTTTGCAGGACAGCACAAAATAAAGAGCCATGCACAGTTATCATGGCTAGACTATGTCTCTAGCCTTAAAGTGACAATAAACTTAGGAGCTAAATATAAAAAATCTATCCCACTCTATTGAAGATGCCCAGAGAATGCACTTCCTCAATGCACTGGCAAAATTTCACTCAACCCTGTACATCCTTGCCTGCCTTCTGAACTACAACTCAACAGCTGAACAATGTAACATTATCATTGGTTGCTGGAAGCAATGCATTATGGGCGACATAGTCTTGAGAAATAGAGATTACATCACATGAAGCAGCAGGGAAAGAGACACAAAGCACACTGGGAATCCAGGAAGTTGTTGAAAGTGATGGGCAGACAGAAGGCAGCACTCTCTACATAAATGTGCATTTATTGCAGAAATGAACCGCACATGTTTTGATTTGTTCCCCCCCCCCAGAAATAACATACACATTAAAGGAGTTCTAAAGTCACATCATAAACTATCTTGTTGTAATATGAATACATATTATAGTTGTTTTTGATAGTGCAATCAAAGCTTACTTGAAAAAATCCCTTTTTCCATGTTTATCTCTTTAAACATGCTGCTAGTACAGAAAATACCTGTCAATCTTGCCGGAAATCCAGTTCCTCACTTTCTGTGCACTCAGACTCTGCTTCACTAAAAGCCCAAGCAGTGTTGTCAGCCCTGCACAGTTCTCCCCTGCTGGACTACAGACAAAAAAGTACAGTACTTTTCTGTACTTGCAGCATTTGCAGGGCGATAGTACTAAATACAAATAAAATAATAACAATAATATATATATGTATATTATTCGATTTTGCAATATACAAAAGTACAAAAATACAAGAACACAGGCGGAACATGATACACACACGTCCGGTCTTCCTTTTCTTTTTTTATAATTTTTTGCCTAGACATACACTTTCTAAACTCTCCTATGCTTTTTTTTATGCTGATCAGCCAACATCCTAAATAACCTAATGCTGACTTCAAGGCTCTGTTTACCCTTAGCTGGTAGCAAATCACACAACAGAAAAACAATATTACATCCTCACATGTTGCCCAACATTTTATTGAACATTCTTCTACTTAATTACAGGGCTGTTATGGTCATAGGTTATATATATTCATTAGTAATTCCTATTTATTTTTAATTGTAAAGGATCAAAAAGCCTCTTGAGCACTCTGAGCTATGAGGATAAATATTTCTCAAGCTCGTAACATTGACACTTTAGCGCTAGAGCTGCCTCCCAGCCTCAGAAAGTTGTTACTCTGCAGATAACATGAATGCCTCTCACACAGCTCTTTGTCATTTAATCTCCCATCGAGGGAGACAGGAGCTGGATGACATTTTGATCCTGGAGTGAAAGCTGGCATTTTAAAGTGCTGAAGCCCTGATTTGTACTTTTGTTTTGCTGCACTGTTCTAAGTAAAAGAGTTTCCTGTCTCTGCCTGACGTTCTCTCAGCAGGCCAATGGTGAGAAGATAGGAAAATGTCGGGGCAATTTTACTGGAAACATACACAGCATATGGAAACTAGACATGTACACTTTGTTTCATCCCGAGTGGATATTCATATGAATTTTGTTAAACGGACATTCAGAAGCATCCGAATTTCTGAATTCAAATGCGTCCGTATATGAACAAACCCAAATGTACGTTTAACGAAAATTCGGATCCATCCGAATTTCGTTCAAAATGAAACAAAATCAGACATTGGACTGTTCTCTGGCCAATCCGATGCTTTTTTGTCTGTTGGAGGTTGCATTAAAAGTACGGTTATGTGACTTCCTGTTGTGGAGTAGAGACAGTCGATAAGAGCAGCAGTAGAGCACACGGTTTTAGAACCAAAATGACAAAAAAAAAAATCCCCAAAATAATGAAGCTAATATATAATTAAAGAACCCCATCCAAATATATCCAAAAATTCGGATCGTTCTCAATGAAAATTCGGACCCATACGATTTTGGATCCGAAATCTGAAAAACAAATGAAATAAAATTCCAAATTGATCCAAAACAAAACAAATTTGTTGCGGGGTTAACAGTCTAAAGGAAACCCATTCACTAAAATCTCATATATGCTTTGGCATGTTACAGTCATTTTCTATATGTTTAAATCAGCTTTCATTAAAATAATACCTAGTAACCCGGCCATGACGGTTACTTCCTGCAATAGGGTGACAACACTCTGTCCCTGTATTTTCTATCTACTGGATAGATAGACAGACAGACTTATTGGGGGTGGGGGGATCTTGCCGGTACTTGATCCACTGCAAGAATGGATACAGCACCACTATAACTGAGGAACGACATTGACAACGTGCCCCCTCCGTACCCTTATACTCTAAAAAACTAACGTTTGCAAGGTTTTATATGAACCAGGTTCATTTAAATGATGATAACAGGTTCCATTCAGTTTCAGTAAAGTTGAAGTTTACGCCCCCTGGGTATGTGACTAATCAATGCCATCTTCTGATTTGTTGACAATGCCAGCCAATCAGCCAGGACAGATCAGAAGTCAGCTGTTGCCGTCAGGCAACTTTTAGCAACCAGGAACATTGTTCAATCCAATTTTTCTTTCTTTTTATCAATATATTCATCAATCCCCAGTTTTCTTATCTTAAAACCAACTTGTGTTTTGCCTGTGGCAAAGCAACAAGTGGACCTCAATTCTATCCTCTCCAGCAGCACATTCACACTTTCACCTTCATTCCCCTGCTGCTCCATTCACAGTAGAAGAGAGGAAGTGCTCTGTAAGCCTAAAGTCATGACTTGAACCCCGCATTCACACTTGCCCATTCCGTGAATGGCACGTGCTCATGCGCGTTTGTGTGTGTTCGTGTGCTGCGTTTCTGCGCGTTTGTGTGCTGCGTGTCCCAGATATATATATATCTA
>NW_017306301.1:2732876-2762752 GCF_000935625.1 Nanorana parkeri | reverse complement strand
ATCAATAGTGTTGTGTCATGTAGTATCAATAGTGTTGTGTCATGTAGCATCAATAGTGTTGTGTCATGTAGCATCAATAGTGTTGTGTCATGTAGCATCAATAGTGTTGTGTCATGTAGCATCAATAGTGTTGTGTCATGTAATTGCAAGGCTCTCGGTGTAAAAGGATATTTTACTCTCATTCTGTGCTGAGACAAACAGCATGTAGACTCTGTGCCGGGATTCTCTGTGCTGAAATGATACTGAAAAGTAATGCTTTATGTAAGGACACCTATGGCGCTGCGCACTGTTTATTTTTAAACTTTAGGTCCACTTTAAGGAAAATGCTTTTAGTGATGAGGCCCCTTTCACACGGGCTGATCAGGAGAGGATCTGTGCATGGATCCTCTCCTGATCAGAGCAGTACAGAGCAGAAGTCACCGTTGTGACATCCGTGTCTGTACATTTTTTTCCTCCACATGTGATGCAGGAAAGAACGGAAACTGCCAAACTCCATATCAGTCTATGAGGAATCGGATGTAAGTGGATTGTCTGTTTACATCAGATTGCCCCCAATCCGTCACAATCAGGTCCGGCGAAACGGATCTCTGATCCATTTGTTTTTCCAGAACTGGCCAGAGTCCGGGGTAACCGGGTGTTACACTGCCTGTCCAAAAAAAAGCCACACACTCTAATATTTCGTTGGACCGCCTTTAGCTTTGATTACAGCAGGCATTCGCCATGGCATCATTTCAATAAGCTTATGCAATGTCACAACATTTACTTCCATCTAGAGTTGCATTGATTTTTCACCAACATCTTGTAGTGATGATGGGAGAGTCGGACCACTGTGTAAAGTCTTCTCCAGCATATCCCAAAGATTCTCAATAGGGTTAAGATCCATCAAATGATGTCTCCCTGAACCCCTCTTTTCACAATTTGAGCCCGATGAATCCCGGCATTGTGATCTTGGAATATGCTCGTGACATCAGGAAAGGAAAAATCCATGTATGGAAACACCTGGCCATTCAGTATATTCAGGTAGGCAGCTGACCACATGTTTTGGGCACATAATGTTGCTCAACCTAGACCTATTATCCAATGGAAGGCTCTGACCTATGTGCTTTGCTAAATCCAGGTGGTGACTTTTTTTTAGGGCAGGCAGTGCAGATAGATGATAGATTGTATAACACATTGTACTTCTTATTTACCAGCAGACCCTCTACTCACGGGGTGTATTTGTGCATGGACATTTGCACACAGGCTACAGTAAACATATACAGAACCTTTTTTTAACCAAAGGTGTTTTTGTATAGAGCGGATTCTCCAGTGTTCAGATACACACCAGCTGAGCCAAGCCTAAAATACAAATGTGATTTCCTCCATGGGTTCAGGTCTCATCTAAGCTTAACATTTTAGATGCTCATATCATACAGGGATATAACTATGTAATGTGCACAGGGCTGAAAAAAAAACCACAAAAAAATATTTAACAACGTGCAGATGATCAGACATTTAGATATCAGTAACAGTACAAGACTCCATAAGGTGCTTGGAATACAGATTCCTATGATAAATACTGGGACGTACGCTGCCTTTTCCATACCACGGTGTAGGGTACAGCGTTTTGGGATAAGCCTTTTAGGTTGGCACATGCACAATTCATTGTCAGCAAGCCAGTTATGCTATATTTTGAATTTCAGGTTATTTACTATTATAAAGAAATAGTTATTCTTTTTAAGTATACATTCTATAGTGAATGTTATAGGACAAAGGGCATACAAGCAGCATTATTTGGATATTCAACATGGGCAGCAAACCTAAAGCTGGCCATACACTGTTCAAATTCCATCCATGCCGGGTGTACAGGTAGGTCTACATATGAGAATAATGGTTGCGCCACGCATGTTGGGCATCACTACGCATGCCAGAGTGAGAGCAATAATTCCAGGGCCAGTATTCACAGATAACTCTGAACTGATGACCTGTAGAGACTTTTAAAGTGTTGCCTATGGACATTGTGGTACCAACGTTTTTTGCTGTTTAACTGACACAAACAATTTTTCGCGGCATGTTTGCTATTTATTTACTTGATGCAACCTCGTCTTTTATCATTTACTTTTTTTACTGAAGGTTTGGGTTTTAGTAACGCTGTTATTGTGTAAAAAAATTGCAACTGCCACCTATGTATTTTCTAGGGTCTGCGCTTTCAGAAAATATATAATGGTGGGGCTTTAAAGAAAACTCCAAGAATTCTTCTTATTAACCCTTGCAGTGAGGCTACCCCCGCGCTGCAAGGGGTAAGTGCTCATTTTTGAATAACTAAATGTGCCGAGCTCGGCACATTTAGCTATTCATTTTTTACGTATACACACTCACAGTGGGTGTACATTCTAGTGCCTGGAAGCTGTTACCGTATTTTTCCGTCTATAAGATGCCCCTATGTATAAGACGCCCCCAACTTTTCTTACCCAAAATTCAGAAATCAATATTTTAAATGGAATAATGCATCACACTTACCTCAATCACGTTATGCTCCGGCTACACTGGCTACACTCTCTCCCGAGCGCCGGCTGACAGGTACAAAAGATTTATGATCGGATTACAGAGACAAGATAACAGTTTTCCTCCAATCATAAATCTTTTGTACCTGACGTCAGCTGTTGCTGGGGAGAGCGGATTACAGAGCCACTCTCCCCAGCAACAGCTGACGTCAGGTATAAGCCTAAAATACAAATGTGATTTCCTCCATGGGTTCAGGTCTCATCTAAGCTTAACATTTTAGATGCTCATATCATACAGGGATATAACTATGTAATGTGCACAGGGCTGAAAAAAAAACCACAAAAAAATATTTAACAACGTGCAGATGATCAGACATTTAGATATCAGTAACAGTACAAGACTCCATAAGGTGCTTGGAATACAGATTCCTATGATAAATACTGGGACGTACGCTGCCTTTTCCATACCACGGTGTAGGGTACAGCGTTTTGGGATAAGCCTTTTAGGTTGGCACATGCACAATTCATTGTCAGCAAGCCAGTTATGCTATATTTTGAATTTCAGGTTATTTACTATTATAAAGAAATAGTTATTCTTTTTAAGTATACATTCTATAGTGAATGTTATAGGACAAAGGGCATACAAGCAGCATTATTTGGATATTCAACATGGGCAGCAAACCTAAAGCTGGCCATACACTGTTCAAATTCCATCCATGCCGGGTGTACAGGTAGGTCTACATATGAGAATAATGGTTGCGCCACGCATGTTGGGCATCACTACGCATGCCAGAGTGAGAGCAATAATTCCAGGGCCAGTATTCACAGATAACTCTGAACTGATGACCTGTAGAGACTTTTAAAGTGTTGCCTATGGACATTGTGGTACCAACGTTTTTTGCTGTTTAACTGACACAAACAATTTTTCGCGGCATGTTTGCTATTTATTTACTTGATGCAACCTCGTCTTTTATCATTTACTTTTTTTACTGAAGGTTTGGGTTTTAGTAACGCTGTTATTGTGTAAAAAAATTGCAACTGCCACCTATGTATTTTCTAGGGTCTGCGCTTTCAGAAAATATATAATGGTGGGGCTTTAAAGAAAACTCCAAGAATTCTTCTTATTAACCCTTGCAGTGAGGCTACCCCCGCGCTGCAAGGGGTAAGTGCTCATTTTTGAATAACTAAATGTGCCGAGCTCGGCACATTTAGCTATTCATTTTTTACGTATACACACTCACAGTGGGTGTACATTCTAGTGCCTGGAAGCTGTTACCGTATTTTTCCGTCTATAAGATGCCCCTATGTATAAGACGCCCCCAACTTTTCTTACCCAAAATTCAGAAATCAATATTTTAAATGGAATAATGCATCACACTTACCTCAATCACGTTATGCTCCGGCTACACTGGCTACACTCTCTCCCGAGCGCCGGCTGACAGGTACAAAAGATTTATGATCGGATTACAGAGACAAGATAACAGTTTTCCTCCAATCATAAATCTTTTGAACCTGACGTCAGCTGTTGCTGGGGAGAGCGGATTACAGAGCCACTCTCCCCAGCAACAGCTGACGTCAGGTACAAAAGGTTTATGATTGGAGGAAAACTTATCTTGTCTCTGCAATCCGAAGTTTCACTCGTGAGCCTACGGTAGTTTGCAGTGGTATCGGTACTTTCGGCAGTTTCCAACCGCGGTTCTCCTCTCGGCCCCCATGTATAAGACGCCCCTCTATTTTTAGGTAAACATGTAATGAAAAAGTAGCGTCTTATACATGGAAAAATACGTTAGTTTGCTTATTGGCGCAGTTCATTTCATATATATATTATAAGTGCTCATTTGTGCCTAGGTGCTAAAATATCAAAGTTATATTCAATGGAAGTTCTGAGGTGGGCAGCTGTCACAGCGCTCCCTCCAGCCTGTCTCCCCCTCCCTGCAGCATTGTAATCTTCCTCAGGGTCCTCACGTCTATACACAGTGTATAGAACGTGATGATTTACAGGACCTTAGATCCCTGCAGAGGAGGGGAAGAGACGCTGGAAGGACCGGTCTAAGAACAAGCCGGCTTGGAGCTTAACCTAGGCAAAAATTAGTACTTAACCCTTGCAGAGCGGGGGTTGGCGGTAAAAAAATCCCTGGAGTTCTTCTTTAAAGTAGTATTAAACTCTCAAAAACTTTTTTTGAATCATTAATCCAGATCAAACAAATACACATTGACCAACAAAGGATTTCTTTACATATTTTGCCAAGGACTGACAGTCATTATGTGTCTGAACTTGCTGTATTTGTGAAGAGACCCACAGCTTAGTAGCCAACACAAGGGTGGCCCCATAGGACCCTGCAAGGGAAAGGAAACACCCTAAAACACTATATCAGGACCAGTGCTTGGGGGACCAGCTGATTCTGCAGGAAGCTAAAACCTCTAAACATCAAGGAGCTGTATCCATAAACCCTTTGACTTTCCTATAACTGCAAGCAGTTTTCGGGCTTAAAATATGCTTTACACGCGTGGAAAAACAATTCTGGCAGCGAAAGGGTTAGAGGTGGAAGTGCTAACGAGCTATGGGGGAAATCTGTGCACTTTTGTTTCTGCCATTCCTGATTCTGATCTCTAAAAAAAAGTGATGGACATCCTCATAGGTATGTGTGTGATGTTGGGGTGTAATGACGTCATCCTGGGCTCCCCATTGTTGATGTCCTCTACACTATTTACTATACTTCTAATAGACTCACACGAGTCTCCTGCGCTCTCTTCTTCCCCTTCCGCCATTGGCTGCCCGGGGATCACGTGGTGTGGCTGCCATCAGCTCGGGTTTCAGCTGCGCTGCGGTCTGGCTGGCCGGGGTGACTTGTCCCAGTCCGCGGTGTGTGATGGGGCCCCGATGGCCGAGCACAGGGGCCCGGACAGTGTGCGGTGCCCAGCAGAAGGTTGGCGATACATTGATGGAACACTCTTCGGGCAGAGACAAGCCCCAGTACCACATCCATGACCTTTGATGCAGCGGATGTCTAGTTCCTTCCATCACATCACCTCTACGGCACAAAGAGTCCAACTATCCGGGCGATCCACAACTTGACGCTGCGACTTGTACCTGCATTAGGTGCAGCTTCATCAGACCAAACTTGGGAGGAAACTTTGATTGGGAACTTCGAAATGATCAGGATGCAGAAAAGTTTTACTGGAGGAAGAAGAAGCGATCCGGACAAAATCAGGTAATGTCTTTTATCACTATGGACCTTATGATGGCCATACACTATACAATCTGATTGTACAATCTCCTTTACCAAGACGATGTAACAGGAGGACATGCCTGAACAATCCATCAATGTGCAGCAAATCAGGCAGGTACTTGTACTACGTGGTTGGTGGTAGATCTAAATGATGTTGTACAATCTGATAGCATGGTATGTGGTTCAGGGCTGGACAAATCCCAGAAGACAGGGAACCAATGCAGGAACCTAACGTTTGAGGTTTTAGTTGTTGTCAATGGAGCTGACTACTAAACAATCACCTGCTGGCTCCCGGATTGGATAGACTGGCTCCTCAATTCTATATGTACAATGTCATGTGTGTAGCAATGATCAATGTATACAATGTAGCAGCCAGTCTGCGTCCAGTCTGACTTGTAAAATCTTGAAGCTGGAATGTGATTGGTTGGATTGATTGAGGCAAAGAAAATATTAATCCCTGCAGACTGGCTGTTAGAGGGTTAATACACATCACACATAGAGGGGAATTGATCACAACTGGAGCAGACAGAATCTGGAGCAGTTGTCCATAGTAACCAATCAGCTTCTCTCTCTTTCATTTTCAAAGCTTAACTAAACAAAACGGAAAGTGAGAAGCTGATTGGTTACTATGGACAACTGCTCCCAGATTCTATGGACAACTGCTCCCAGATTCTGTCTCCCACAGTTGTGATGAATCCCCCTCTACGTGTGATGTGTATTAACCCCCTAACAGCCAGTCAGCAGGGATTGATCTTATATAAGGGCTCATTTAGGGGAATAGTTGCACTGTTCATAGTTGTCAACAATCCCAGAAAAATTGGGAGACTTTTTTGTGTGTGGGAAAAAAAAAATGGTGGTGTGCTTTGCATTCCACCTGCCACTTCCTTGGGAAATGGGGGTGACCAGTCTGTGAAATGGGGGTTTGACCAGTCTGTGAAATGGGGTGTATGTCCTGTACAAAGAGGCGTAGCAGGCGACTATCATTTTTAACTGTGCTATTGTAAGTGCAAAAGTATTGCCAAGAAATTTTCCATTGCACATGATCAACGACTTCACGCATCCCTGCGTTTTTTACACGGATGCACGTCTGTGCATTTGTGGGCTGATCTTAGGAAAATCAATGTGAATGCATACAACCTTGTGAAAAGTTTTTGGGTTTAGGGTGACACCGTTTCTTAGTTTACTAGAATGTAGTGAAAGCTTTTGCAGCACGCTCCCCTCTTCTTTATAAAGAGCTGTCACCCTAAATCTGGGTACACTCTGATCGAATCCGGCCAATTTGGAAACAATCTGCTGAAATTCCATCCATGGGTGGCCCCATCTCCTCAACAAAAGTCAATAATCAGATTGACTTTTGTTAAAGGGATGTGTTTGCAAATTGTTGACTGAACAATGCTTGCAGCAAATCAACTGCAAGCATTGATCGGGTATTCCGACAGCAGGAGATTTATTATTAAGTTCACCACACACGTTACAATCTGTACAATCTTCTCTAGATCTACCAACAACCATGTCGTACAAGGGCCGGACTGATTGGATAGGATAACTAGTTCTTCATATTACATTCGTTTTGGTAAATCTGAAACTGATTGTACAAAGATTGCATGATGAGACAGTACAGTGTATGGTGATCCTTAGCGTGTATGGGGGAATCTGTTTAATTTTTGTTGTCCATGTGTACCCAGCTCAGATCCAACTTCTATAGGGTTCCATGCCCTGCTGCTGTAACCGCACTGATGTCGAGTCTCCAAGTGATCGGGATATACACATGTATATAACATTGTATAACCACTCGGCATATACACAGATTATCATCCTTCAGCATGCATAAGAATAGCTCTCTGCTTTGAACAAGCCCTCATTGCTCTGATTGGGTGAAATCTGCGCGTTGCTTGGTTGCTATGGGTTACTACACACTATTTAGAGAAGCATCAATCTAAATAATCCATCTTTGTACAGTCAACTTTTGATCCACCCAAACAATGTAATAAGAGCACCTATCTCGTCTATACGATCAATCTGCATCCAATCAGGCGAGCCCTTGCACTACATAGTTGGTAGATCTGAAGGAACTTGTACAATCGCATTGTAAGATGTGTGATACAAATGTAAATAAAGTCGAGGCGCTGAGATAGTACGGCTTTGCCCCGTTTACAGTGTATCTCTGATAAAAGCTAACCTTGTTCCAGATACGATGACATTGGGAATGGGGGAGATTGGATTAGTGTGATAATGGCGTTTCCTTCTCCCTTTATGGCTGTAATGATGTTCAGCTCCATGTGTTAGATTTCTGTGTAGACAACAAGCCCAGAAAGCACCCCGTCACTGCCAGTAGATGAGCTGCACTGCTGTGACGGCTTGCTTGTCATTGACAAGTGTGAGAGTGTCAGTCCCCCCCCTCCGGACATTGGAAATCGGAGGGCACCGCAGAGTGTTGGGCTGGGGGGAAAGTTTGTTTGTGTGCTGCTAATCCTCCTCAGCAGGGTGTACCTACTAATCCCATGGAGTCATTTGTAAACTCCGGAAGCTGTTAGTTAAAGCCGAGGATTACAGGACATCATTAGACGCATTTCACATGCTAATTCTCCTGGCTGGAGAGGTCCAAATAATAGGGGGGAGCTGGGATCAGTCGCCGCATCTGGTAATTGATGTTGGGTACCAAACAGTGACCACGCCTAATCATTTACCTGTTCTCTCCCGCAGCTATATATGTGTGTATATAATATATATTATAACAAAAATATATAGATATATTTATTTAACTCGAGGTCTTCACTAGGGATGCACCGAAACTGGTTTTTCGGTATCGAGTACCGTTATTTTTTTTTTTTTTTACCGATACCGGAAGTCCCATTAAGGAAGCCAGACGGCATGTAAAGACTCGCCAACCGCCTTCCCGATTAGCAGGGAACCCGTCTCCATGCTTTCTTGTCACCAGGTCACGGCCGGACATATACTAGCGTCCTCCTGTGACCCATAGCTCAGTATATCGCAAGCTACAGCTCGCGGTATACTGAGACCGCCGCAGCCGGGACGGATCCCGACATTACTGTCGAGATCCACCCAGCTGCGTGAGTGACAGCTGGCTCTGCCTATCTAGAGGCAGAGCCAGCTGTACCCGCCCCCTCCCCCGTCCGTTCCGCCAGTCAGCGCTGGAGGATCGGGGCGGGGGGGAATCCCTGCAGGGAGCCGTGACTCAGCCACCACTCTCTGCAGGGAGATGATCGAGAAGTGAGCGAGCGACGGTATGCGTTCACCCACTTCCCGATCTATTTGATTAATTCATTGTCACACGTCGGCTCGAACTATGAGGACGAGTGATTTCCACTCACCTCATAGTTCTCCTTTTAAAGAGTAACTCCACTTTTGTTCAGAAAAACACTTACCCCATAGTTCTCTTTTTAAGGCAAAAGTCTGATCTGTAGCAACCATTCAGCAATTGTTACTGATTTGATGCCAGCCAGCTGATTGGCTGCTATAAGTTACTTGTGTACATAACGATTGCCTGTTGCATGGCTCAGTCGGCAGTAGTATCCTTATACTGTATCTGAACCGCAGATGAACAGCAACAGGGTTCATAGTGTATGGTATCAATGTAAACACAAAGGTCATCAATCTTCAGCAGCTCAGAGACTATAATAAAGGAATAAACATGCTGCACGTTCTTTTTCCATAGTAGTATAATAACTCAGGCACAATGAATAATATATAAATAGATACATAGATCAGATAAGTTGAAGTATGTAAGAAGAGACGTAGCGGATTCCAAATGTCAGGGGGGCCGTGAGTGTTGAGGATTAACCCCCTGCCAATCTGTAAGTGGGAAGAATTAAGTGATTGTACTAATTAGTTCTTGGGATTAGAAAGTGAATGAAGGGACAGATAACAGTATGATTAGTTATACAAATGCCCGCAGGCTGTGTGTTATTAATAAAACATAAGTACATTATATTATAAAGTGATTTACTACCATGTGTCCCTTCCAACTCGGCAATGGTATCCCAGTAGTGTGGTCAGATATTATACCTCTGGCAATATGCTGCCAGAAATCAGACACTATGTATTGCTGGAGGCTCCTGAACAAATAGGACTTTGCAACATTATTTATAATGCATATTGCAATAATATCGCAACAGAAATGATATATGCATTTTCATCATATATCTCACAATCCAGGACTCTAGTTTTTGTGTGTTAATGATCAGCGTAGGTGGTAAAATACAAACGCGTAGCACATAGAACTACAAGGAGCAGCGTGAGCCCTTGGTCACCGCCCTGCGATGCGGGAAGGCATGCAATTGCTTGTTGCAATGTTTGGTGTGCTCATACAATTTTCTGAGTTGAGAAAGAGGGATACCTTCCAGCATAATGTACTTGGGTAATGGACTCACCTCTGCCATGTCCAGTGCAGTACGATTGCATGCACTTTTATACAATCTTTTATTGTAAGCCCTCAGGTTGCAGGGCCCTCCTTACCATCTTGTCTTGAATTGTATTGTAATTGTAATGTCTTCCTTATATTGTAAAGTGCTGCACAAACTGTTGGCGCTATATAAATCCTGTATAATAATAATGTTTTTTGCGACTGCACCGGATGGGACTGGGCCGCGGGCATTGCTGTACCGCACGTTCTGGTGCGGGAGATCGCACTGCGGGCAGGAGGTATGGATGCGGTGCCATTGACATGAATGGCGCCTCCAGCCTCAGAATGCGGGAGGCTTTAATTATGCGATCCAGTATATTCCGGCCTCTAACTGGAACGCACTGGATGCGGTGTGAACCGCCCCTTATACTGGCTTTTTAAAATAGCAAACACAATAATTACAGTGACACTGAACTCAGGAGTGAAATCTTAAAAATACATTCAAGGACCTGAGCTATTAACATAAATGTATCTTATGTGTGTATCACTCGGCTGTAGATCCACAAATCATCTCTGAATTGGTGCTGACACTGTCCTTCCTTCTGGAGGGTGGCTACTTTTCTTCCCCATGGTCCCTGTGTTAGTTGTAAAGTAGTCACCGCTCCAAGCTCGCTCCCGTGATGGACTACAATCTCAATACAAATTAGTAAACAAAACCTGAGATTTCTAGTCTATCAGCGAGCGAGCGAGCTTGGAGCGGTGACTACTTTTAAATAAAGTTTTTTGGATAGAGTGTGGAAGATTTAACATTTCTCTTAGATATTTCCTGTCTGTGACCCCAATGAGGCAGTTTCCCCTCACATCCTGCCCCTGTGAGGTCGTTGCATCTGCAGTGGTCACAGGCACAGGAAGACCGTAATAAAAACATTGCCAGAAATTCTAACCTGTATTCCCTCTGCTTAAAATGAGTTTGTTTTTGCCTGTGTTCCCAATGGACAAATTCCTATCACTTCCTGTCCTGACAGGAAGCAGTGGAAAGTCTCCCCAGTAGAGACACAAATTGCAGAGGCTCTAATGCTTTCCTACTCCATCTAAGGCTAATTAAAGAAGTTTTGCCTGGAGTTGTTTTAACACGGTTAGGTGTCCTTTTATGAAACAACTTATCAGATCTGATTTTGAAGACAAATGGAAACCTTCAGTTTGCAGCCATTTTTGTTATTCAGTCTGGAGATTTAAAGAAGAACTCCACGTAAAATGATTATTGACCCTTGCAGTGGGGCTATCCCCGCAGTGCAGGGGTTAAATGCTTGTTTTGGTCTAGCGAGCAAAATGTTGTTCTCCTCTAGACCAAAACAAGGAATTAAACCCTTGCAGTGTGGGGAGTTCTGATTTTACGGGCGAATCTGATTTTGTTTTTTTTTGTTCCACATTTAATGGGACCCTCAATGGAGCTCTGTATAAAAATGTAAATATCAATAGTCAGTCCCAAAATCGGCAGATACACGGGGGGGTTGATTTAATAAAGGCAAATAGGCTGTAAACTCCATGCATATGGTGTTCTCACCGGGATTTGAACCGAGGGCCCCCAGTGCTACAAGTCAGAAGTGCTAACCACAACACCAATGTGCTGCCCCATGATTGGTCTGAGGAATGGGAATAGTGTACAGGCAAAATTTGGGCTTTAGGGTTAGTTCACACCATATGCAGTGCGCTCCGATTCCGGCCAGAACGCACCGCATTGCGGCCGGCTCACTTTTTTGCCAGGCTGGAGGGGGCGTGGCGGGCCATTGAAGTGAATGGCACCGTAGCCACGCCCTCCGGCTGCAATGCGATCGCCCGCATGGGATCGCAAGGCACACTGTGCCTGCAGTCCGGTGCGATGCGTTCAAAATAGTGCTTGCAGCATTTTGATCGCACCGGACAGGACTTCAACGGCCACGCCCCCTCCAGCCCGGCAAAAAAGTGAGCCGGCCAGAATCGGACCAAAATGCACTGCATATGGTGTGAACTAACCCTCAGGGCTAGTTCACACCAGGTGCAGAGCAGTTACAGAACGGATCAAAACTCCGTCCAATGTATTCCAATGGTATTTTGGGCTATAGTTCCAGAGCATGTGGAAAAACTGCAGCATGCCCTATTTTTTCTGCTCTGGAACGCACCAAAACACATGAAAACGCACTGAAAGCCCATATAAGGCTAAACAAATTTTTTAGTTTTTTTTACAAAAACGGCCTGAAACGCGGCAAAACCCACTGCACTGCATGTGCAGAATCTCATGCCGATCTGGTCTGCATTTGGTGTGAACAAGCCCTTAACATTTCCATATCTCAAATAGAAATGACCAAACTTATTAGGTAATGTTTAATTGATATAGTGATGATAAGATTCCACCTTTACAGAAGACCTAGACCGGCCAGCCATCAGTCCCTGCTGTGTACCAGCGTCATACAGACATACCCCATATCTGCTCTGGGTCTTCTGTTGGGGGAATTCAGTTATCATCCGGATATGTTTTTGGGTTGTGACAGGAGACCATAGAATGTGCAATAACTCCTTGCCTATGCAGTCCCTAATTGGAATCATTATCATGAAGTGTCTCATACAATTACTGTCTGCTTTTGGCAGCATGGCAATATTGTAGCATTCCAAACAATATAATTCAGACTTTTACAAAAAAAATGAATAATGTTTCTTCGCTTTGGAGACGAATAATGATTTCCATATTTGATTAAAAGTGCCCGGCCTCAGTTAGAATCAATTGTATTTTTACACTGATTGAATCATATAAGAGAAGATAACGCGCCATCATTATTACTTGTATTATAGTGATCTTGTACATCAATCAAAAGGCCGTTCCGCTGCTCCTTCATTACTGCAAGGGTAACATTAAAAGGCTAAAGAGGAACTCTGGGCAGGATTTTTTATTAACCCTTGCAGTGGGGCTACCCCTGCACTGCAAGGGGTAACTGCTCGTTTCTGCTTTAAGTTTTTTTCCTTACTCCAAGGATTGTGTACTTCAAACAGCCAATCATGTTAAAGGAAACCTGTGAAACAAAATATAGGGTGACTGCTGATGCTCATCTCCTTAAAATGTTTGGTGCCTGGCTGCCATGTGTATCCTCTTGTTTCAGTGCTTCAAGTCACTTACCAAGAACAAATATGTAGATAAGGACGCTGATCGATGCGCTGTAAAACACCCAACAAGTGAAATCCCATTATTTCCTTTGGGCATGGTTCCCACCTGGGCGTATTTCAGCACGTAGTACAGGAGCTTCTTTGGGGCGTATTTTCCGTACGTTTCCATTAGGATACAGCTGGATAGCCCTCGTAAACACGAGTTTGTTGCACGTTTCGTTGACCGCAAATCATGGTAACGCGTGGCCTGAAACGCGTATATTACAAACCCAGTGTGAACCCAGCCTTAAGCTAGTATCTTGCTAGTCGACCCCACAGGCTGTCCAAACACCTGAACAGGAGCTGGATCCTGCGGTGTTCCTACTACACATGACCAGACTAACACGATGCCAATACAGAGCATCCCTGTCTGTTCATTTGCTCAATGCTGCAAAAGCCTGCATCCCAGCACTCTGGAGGTCGACCCTAGCCCCGTCAATGCGCCTATGGCTCACAAAGGTCAATGAGATCTATCTTATGGAGGATCTCACGTCCACTGTCCATAACACGGAGGAGCGGTTTCGCACTACTTGGAGAGCGTGGACGCACTACATCACCACTGGCCCCTACTTACAGATCATGACCTCGGAGGGTTTGGCCCTGAGGCGCTTTTGCTATCCTATCCACTGTACGTTAAGAAGATTGAAGCCATGCTAGTTCTATAAAAAAGCAAAATAATAATAATAATAATAATATACACTACCCAGTTATAGAAGTCTCCACCTGGATGTCAGGCAGTGTTATGATCTGAGGTTGCTTCAGTTGGTCAGGTCTAGATTCAGCAACGTTATGTGGACAAAAAAACGAGGTCAGCTGGCTCCCTTAATATACTGAATGACCAGGTTTTTCCATCAATTGATTTTTTTCTTCCCTGATGGCACATTGGGCATATTCCAAGATGAGAATGCCAGGACTCATCGGGCTCAAATTGTGAAAGAGTGATTCAGGGAGCAAGAGACATCATTTTTCACACATGGATTGGTCACTACAGAGGCCAGATCTTAACCCCATTGAGAATCTTTGGGATGTGCTGGAGAAGACTTTGCGCAGTGGTCCAACTCTCCCATCATCACTACAAGATCTTGGTGAAAAATGAATGCAATTCTGTACGGGATTAAATATTGTGACATTGCATAAGCTTATTGAAACGATGCCATGGCGAATGCGTGCCGTTATCAAAGCTAAAGGCAGTCCAGCAAAATATAAGTGCAGGACTTTTTTTTTTTTTTATTGGCCGGGCAGTGTGTATGGAGGTATATTTCTCTTCTACTGATTCAGTTTGAAAATTCCCCATGTTTCTAGTGGCATCTCGTTGTACAGTTTAATTTCCAACTCTTACAAGTTCTCTGTCCTTCCAGTACTTGGCGTGAGAAGATGCTTCATAAACTCCCAAGCCACCAGCCACAATTGGCTCATGCATCTCTTGATCCAGAAGGATTTATTCTACCCCTTTCCCACAAATAATCCTACTAGGAAAACATTTCCCTGCTTATATGTCCCAGAAGACCACTTTGGGTATGGAAATTTAGCCGGCAATTATATTTATCTATATGCTACTTAATTTGAGGATGGTGTTAAATAACACATGCTAGTGGCCTGCTGTGTGTTATGAAAACATTTCGGCTATAAACAGGGCTTCTTACACTTTTCACGAAGTAGTAAATCAGAATTTTTTTCATCAGACTTTTTCCTTTAAAATCCACAGTTGTTTTATTAGATTAACACTTCCAGTGTCGGGGGCACTAGCACGTGTTACAATGTGGATCGCCTAGGTACACAGTGTAGCTGCCAAAACTAGAGAAGGATTAGAACTGAACTGGGTTATTCAGTCAGGCAGAGAGCTACAACATATTAACTGTAACAACTCATTGCAATTGATCAGAACTCAATTCTGATTGCCTGTTATGGGTCATTGCACTTTGCACATTATCTGTTTTGTTTATGTAAAAAAAAAATGTTTTAAGCCATAAATATATATTTATTTAAAGGTACATATTTTTAGAAAAAAATATTTTTTTAACGTGCGCAAAAAACCACTTTACTTATAGTTGGTTGGTTTGGTAGGCTTCATGGGCAGAACACTAGTGCCAACAATAGTCAGTCTGAGTTTGCTAGGTATTGCCTTAGCAGTAGTGGGTGCAGAGCATGCAATGGCCAATACCTGAGGATAGGGATTTTCAGATACCAAGTACAGTACTCGGTACAATATTGAAAATGCCAAGTATCGGCACTGGTATCTGAACATCCCTACCTGAGGAAGAAGTTCTCTCACCCTGTTTCAGTAATGCCATTTTTTTTTTTAAACTTTAGATTGCAACAATCGAAACCTCATCATGCTTTTTCTATCTGTTAAAGCAAATGTTGCTCGAATAAACATTTCTAAAAAAACATTTTTCCTAAAAAGAAGACTCTTAATACTTGCAGGTAGTCCTCTTCAGTCTTTTCAAAAGATAGCAGAATCTTAATTTTTGAGACACTTTGTTATATTGGATGTCCCGGATTAACCTGGTTCATCATCACTAGTCTGTGTAGGGGTATGATCAGTGGCGTAACAATCACCATAGCGACCCAGGCGGTCGCTATGGGGCCCGGAGCCGTGCGGGCCGCCTGTGTCGCTATGGGATCTTCTGCTGCTGGCTTTCACTGGCGTCTGAAGACGAACACGCCGCTGTTCAGATCATCTGTGCAGCGGCGCGTTCGTCTCCACAGTCAATGAGAGCCAGCAGCAGCGGGGGAGCAGGCTGGACCCGGTGTTCTACCCTGTCGCGAGCCTCTGACATCACCGGTAGTGGAGGAGGAGGCGGGCCCGTGCTCGGCAGCAGGGGAGGAGGCGGCCTCGGTGACGAAGGAGGCAGACACGGCGACGGATGAGGTAAGGAGTGCGACCAGCCCACCTGAGGGTGATCCTGCAGAGCCCACCATAGAGCGTCTATGGTGGGCTCTGCAGAGTCACCCTCAGGTGGGATCTCGAGTGGGCTCTGCAAGGGGTATAACTAGAAATCACGGGGGCCCCATACAAAATTTTGCTATGGGGCCCTGTGATTTCTAGTTACGCCCCTGGGTATGATCCTTTATTGTGTAAATCATTTGTATGTATGCAAGGTGCTGCTAGCCCTTGGTGGTCATCATAAATAGCATCCCAAAAATGCTAGTCATCTGGCTGTCATGCTGATCTAGTGTCTTCGGTCATTTTGGAGTTAACCACAAGCATGAGGAGTGGAAGTTCTAAATCGGGTTTGTTTTCGGTTCAGTTTCTCAAAGTATAGAGTCAGAACAGCCAGGCATGTAGAATGTTTTGAAGGAGATTGCCAATAGCAGTCACATATTTCCAGGGCCGGCCTTAGGCCTTTAGGCGCCCTGTGCGAGAAAGCTTTACAGCGCCTAGGGAGCGCTGTCATATCGGATGGCCAGCACCCAGCGGTGAGGGGGAGAGAAGCCGCCCCCAGGACGAGCTGTGTCGGCCGCACGGCGCCCTTGTTGCCATGGCGCCCTGTGCGGCCGCACTGCTCGCACACCCCTAAGGCCGGCCCTGCATATTTCTCTCAGCGCAGACTTTGGGCCAGAAAGGTTTTTAATGATTTGGTCTAGAGTCTAGGCTCCTAAACTATGACCCCAGAACAGGGGAACAGTAGAGAAGCTGTAGAAATGTCAGCTCCAGACGGCTTGCCAAAGAATCATACTTCCCCAATATCTTCCCCCTGGAGAACCAGTAATTTAATCAGCTGTACTTTCTGTAAGGTTTAATATAACAGCTTGCACTATAGATTATCTGTGATAGTAGTAGGTGTCACTGTAAACCCCAAAGTCACCATGCTGTGTTGCATATAATTTATGATGCCATTGTGATGTGTTTCTGCTTAGTGTTGTGCGCAGAAGGGACCCATTACCAGCAGTATGAAATCCAAATGGCTTTAAACCAAAGACAGAGCAGTTATCAAGCTGTGATACTGTAACTATTACCATGAGCTGATCATGTATTACATTTGTGCGGCAACATGATGCACTTCAGAGTCTTCTTTCTCGCTGTTATGTCACTCTATAGTCGTGCTTAGAAAATGCATGTATAATTACATGTGTAAAGAAACTGTTTATCATTTTAATGAGGCAACTAACCCACCTATTCCAAGGATAATATAGGTGCTAAACCAAAGATAAATCTACTGAATAAGGTAGTTAGTGCATGGAAATAACTGGTAATTAAAATACAGAGCATTCCGATTATATTTGAAAGCATTAACCAAAATGCACCCGTGTATGCGGACTATTTACGGTTATAGAGAAAGAATAGGCAATTGGTTTAGACAATACAGTAATTACACTAAGCAAGAGGCAGGTAAATAGACATACAGATATATACAGACACAGAGAAATATTGTAGACTTGCAAATATGTGCGTCTGTCCTTCTGTATTTAGTATGGAGGCATCAGATAGGCTTCTGCGATCTATAATCGCGTAGGGGCTGATGTATGAAAAGTGTCCTAAAGGGAAAATATCTTGGGTCCCCTGCACATTATATTACATTGTGATGCTCTACTGTCAGCATGCATTGCATTAGGGCAGCCCATTTACACCGATCAGCCGTAACATTATAACAACTCGCCTAATATTGAGACGGTCCCCCTTTTGCTGCCAAAACAGCCCTGACCTGTGGAGGCATGGACTCTGCTAGACCTTTAAAGGCATGCTGTGGTATCTGGCACCAAGCTGTTAGTAGCATATTCTTTAAAGCCTGTAAGTTACAATGTAGAGCCTCTATGGTTAGGACTTGTTTTTCCAGCACGTTGTTGTGTTCTCCTCAAACAGTTCTTGAACCATTTCTGCAGTGTGGCAAGGCGCACTATCCTGCTGAAAGAGACCACTGCCATCAGGGATGTACTTGGCCAGCAGCAATGATTAGCTGTTATATTGGACTACATGAGCTAGCCTTTTTCTCTCCACTTGCATCAATGAGCCTTGGCCACCCATGACCCTGTGGCCGATTTACCAGTTTTTCTTCCTTGGACCAACTTTGGTAAGTCCTGACCACTGCAGACTGGGAACATCCCACAAGATCTGCAGTTCTGGAGTTGCTTTGACCCAGTCGTTTAGCCATCACAATTCGACCCTTGTCAAAATCCTTACGCTTGCTCATTTTTTTTTCTTCTTCCAACACATCAACTTCAGGAACAAAATGTTCACTTGCTGCCTAATATATGCCATTTTAAAAGGAAGGGTGCCATTGTAACGAGATAATCAATGTTATTCACTTCACCTCTCAGTGCTCTGATCGGTGTATTTTAAATGGGCTACCAATGCACCACAAAAACCGAACTTAAAGCAAATGTTTAACCCAATGAATCGCAATGCACAGTATGTGGATTGCCCATCAGCATCTACTGTTCTTTTGTGTTGGGGTGGCATTTAGTGACTCAAAGTATTGCAGCTGCAGACAAGCCAGGTAACTAGCATTCTCAGTTTCCTCAAGGTGCAGGTTTATATACCAAAGAGAAGATGTTAATCAGAATTAACATTTTGGTGGTCTGAATTTAAATCAAAATCTAAATTGTTATGGGTCTCTGGACGTTGTACTTCCTTATTGATTGGGCTAAATGTGTTTCACATTAGGCAACTGTCAACAAGAGGTTAATATCTCACTACTAAGCGGGTGGGAATACCACATGTAGCTGAACTCTAAACCAGAACAAAGATAAATGAGGATGTTCAAAGTATAATAACCCATAACAACCCTATCAGAAGTCGTGTCTTAATACATCTGACTGTGGGAAAATTAAATCTGATTAGCTGCTACAGATCTTTGCGTATGCATTATGCACTGTGTATATCATAAATAGTTTCCATGTTTGTTTGTTTTTATAATATACAGTTTTTTTCCTTTTTTTTCATCTCCGCACTGATGAACTCCTACAGCCTCTTTCAGCCGCTACCTGTCTACATGCAGTTGCACCACCATTGGCTGTGCATCTTTGCTCAGGACCAGTTTCCTGATGGTGTGAATGGTGGGTCATGCCTGCACAATGTGTGTCACAGCTGCTTGTAGTCTGCACCAGAGGTGACTGGGAGACACTACAGGAGCACAACACATCCTATAACGGGCAGTGGTTAAACATGGACCTTAAAGCAGTAGATATATGCAAAAACTTTACAAAAAATAATAAAAGTTACCAAAAAGGTAAGGTTACTACTACCTGTGTCACCGGCGCTCGCTCCAGTCTGAAGATCTGGAGCTTCTCGAGTGGCCGAGCAGGATGATGGAGCGGACAAATGCGCAGTAGAGATCTTCGGCAGGGAGAAGAGCAGACCCACAGTGGAGGTGAATACACGCAGCTGGGAGCACGCACGTTGGACAGACACCGTGGGACCCAAGGAGTCTGTGCTGAATCAGAGACCGGCACCAGCGCTGGGACTCCTGAATACAAGTGGAAGGAAGAAGATGATTGGCTTAAGAGGCATAATTTAAGGTAAGTCCTTAAAGCAGCATGGCGGCGGGAGGAAAATAATTATGACTTTAATGGCAGGTTCACCAATTATTATTTTAATAAACGCTTTAGATTTACCCCTTTGTGCCAGAGCTGTTTTTTTGGGGGGGGGGGGGTTTTCTTGTTTTTTTTGCTTTTAAGGCCTGGAAATTACTTTACAATATGGTGGACTCTTGCAATACGAACATAATACATCATTTAAAACAAAAGAAAGGTCTTCAGTCTGTTATAGTCTACTTTGAAACTGTTAGGAAAATACTTGGTTTTACAATTCATTCATTTAGCTTTGTTTTTTTTTCTCTTGCAGCTGCTAAATTCAGATAAAAACGTTTTAAAAGGACAGATGCCACATATGCTGAATATTCAGGTAATGAGCTCACAATTCGTTTATTAGTCAAGCTGTTCCTCATTAAAAGAGAACTATGGGGGTCATCTTTTTATCCCATAGCTCTCTTTAGGGTCACGGGAGGACATATACTAACGTCCTCTGGTGATCCAAAGCTCAGTATATAGCAAGCTATTGCCCGCGATATACTAAGAGTGCTGCAGCCGGGACGGATCCCGATTAATACAGTTGAGATCCAGCCAGCTGGCTGATTGGCAGCGGGCTCTGCCTATCTAGAGGCAGAGCCAGCTATGCCCGCCCCCTCCCCGTCTGTTCCTCCAGTCAGTGCTGGAGGATCGGAGAGAGGAGGGGGGGAATCCCTGCGGGGAGCGGTGACTGACAGTCGCCGCTCTCTGCAGGGAGATGATCAGGAAGCGGGAGAGTGACGGTATGTGTTCGCTCACTTCCCGATTTTATAGAGCCCTAACTATAGAGCTCTAACTATGGGGATAAGTGTAAATCACTCGCATCATAGTTCTCCTTTTAAAGTAGTATTAAACTTCTCCATCCTTCTTTCAAAAATAAATCTGAATCAAACAAATATAAATTGGCCAGCAAAATATTTCTTTACTTTTTTTGCCCGAACACCTACAGTCATCATGTTCCAAGCAGCTCCAACTCTCTCAGCTCTGGTTCCCTGAACTTCCTGCCCAGTACAAGATCACAAGGGACAGCAGTCTCCAGCAGCTGTCCATCTTCTAGCTTGGAGAATGAAGGACGTGGGAGCAGGGGAGTGCTTACTAGCGCATACAAGGGTGGCCCCATAGGACTCTACAAGGGAAAGGAAACACTCTAAAACAGGATATCAGGACCAGTGCTCAGGGGAGCAGCTGATTCTGCAGGAAACTAAACTATTAAACATCAAGGAGCAGCATTCATTGCAACCGATTTAATTAGCATTTGAAATTGCTTGACTTTAATATCACTTTAAGGGTTAGTTCACCTTGTTTATAAAATAGTCTGTGCTGCCAAGAAGCCCCAGTAGGTACTAATGAACTTAGCAGTTTTAAAATTCTTTATCTGTAGGCCATTTGCACCCCTAACAAAGCCATCTTGTCTGCATAGGCTATGTTTTTTTTTTTTAAGTGAACTAACCTTTTAACCTATTATATTGTGTACACTGTCCAAATGTTACAACAGGGGTTATTTAATAAAAAGATGGAAGGAAAAAAACCTCTGACAATTTTTTTCACGCTCTCATTTGTTCATATGAATAATTATCGCTACAATCTGCCAATCTGCAACGTATACTCCCCCCATCCCCCCCCCCCCCCCCCCACCCTCTAGATTCTATAGATTAGTCTGACTGTGTACTACACACCAGCAAATAGCCCTGTTACTCCAGCACATGGTTTGTATGCTCTGCTCCTCCACTTGCTGGCGGTTTAGATGATGCCATCATTCAGAAAGAGCAATGATGGCACAGCTCACAATCAATGCTAGAACAGTCCACAATCAATGGGATTATCAAATGAGAGACATTGCTTACAAGTTTTGCAGCAGTGAACAGCTTGTTATACTGATGTGTCCACGCAGGCCATAGAACAGCTACTGCAAAATAAACAACAAAAAAGACTGGACTAGTAATGGCTCCAAAATCTTTGATGGTAAAAACCACAGTTTAATAAGTACGTCCATAATAATGTCACCTAATCACCTTCACACGCCAAATATTGTACCATCATGTAATGTTAGTTATGTGGGGTTGTGGTTAGGGCAGAACAAAAGATTTCTGGAATGCTAACATCACATTTACCTACAGAAGTCCCTTATTCTTTAAGGCCCCATTCACACACGAATCGGCCTGCACGTACAGCTGCGTGCGGGGCCGTACCAAGTAGCTGCCGGGAAGGACAGGTGCTGCGTGTGATTAGAACGCAGCCCCCGTCCTTCTCTATGGGGCTACGCGGCCGTACGCCCCCCCTACGCTCACCTCATTTGCAGGTCCGTAGGGGTGAATAATTGACAGGCTTTTTTTCCCCCATAAAATACAGCTTATAACTTTTATTAAATTTTTTCCCTCAGCATGGCTGATCTCGTTTTTCAGCCATTTACTGTCTGCATGGCATTGCTCTGGACGAGCTTTCTAAAAGAGACCTGTACCATATGTCAATCATGGGTGCATTTGGCAGCTGCACAATTGAGAGACAGCTGTCGCCCCATAACAGGAGGTACCTGGATAATGGATTTAAATGCAGTGTCACCAGGTGTTATCACAAATAAAGTTGCAAACTTAACAACCCTAACCCTCTTCCTGTCCAGGCCATTTTTCAGTATTCGGCGCTGAGGTACTCTGACATTTATTCGGTCATTCAACGCCGTACCGAAATTCATTTGATATAATTGTTTTTTGACAGATGGAGCTTTCTTTTGGTGATATTTAATGACCACTTGGGTTTTATTTACTGTATAGCAAAAAAAAAAATTACTGAAAATTTTGTAAAAGAAAAAAAAGTTTCCCCCACATTATGTTATGAAACGATTATTACCCATTTTTTTGGCATAATAAAAAAGATGGGGTCACGTCGAGTAAATAGATGCCAATCATGTCAAGCCTTAAAATTGCATGCACCTGTGAAATCGCAAATACTACATACCGCATGTTTGCATCACTTCCGCTTTCAGCGATCGGAGGGGAGATCAGCCACTGGAAATGTGCTGATCTCAGTGCAGAGACTCGCCGTGCCGGTCCCAGGCCCACGTGGGGGACAGCGAAGCCCAGGATACCAGTTGGATGGGGCTGCACACTTCCACGCACAATACAAGTGATTGGGCAGCTCTATAGCCACCTGAACGCTTGTATGTAAACAGCTATCACTGGGTGTTAGGCCCCATTCACAGTGAGCGGATTGCAAATTGCGCGTTTGTCATTTTGCGCGTTATCACGCGGTTTTCCGTGCGATGTCGTGCAAATGATTGCATTGGACCGAGTGCAATCGCGCGCCATCCACGGCATAAAATGGTCCCGCAGTAGCGACGCACACAGCTCCATTGCCTGGCATTGGAGAGCGATATCGCGCGGATAATATGCGCAGAAATCCACCTGATAAATCGCTCAGTGTGAATGGGGCTTACACATTTTAACACTGCTCTGCTCGTGCATGCACTAGGGGGCACCCACGAGCAGGAAAGAAAATACCGTTTATTTACGGCAACCCGCTGCCAAGCGAGCCATCCATCCTTTTATATATACTGTCCTTCACTTATTTAGGCATGGATATTTATTGGAATATGTATGTTTGAACTGATATTTTACTGCACACAAATTGGTCTACTATTTTTAATATTGGTGTATTATTTGATATTTATATGTTTTATCTTCTAAGTTACTAGTGCGGCACCATTGTGGTTGTTTGAAGCTCTGTTTTTATTGTTTGCTGTTTAAGTCCCTATTACAGACCTTTCTCTCAAAAAAGAAAGACCTTTCCCTTAAAGCAATACCCTCTAAAACAAATGTCCCCATCCACACCACAATTATAGACCAAATAAAATTGAAAACATACAACCCCCTTGCGCCCCCCACCCCCCAACAACACAAAAGGAGAGTATACAAAAACCAGCCCTTATTTTATCAGGGAACTTAAATAAAACCCTGTATGACCCAGACCCGGATCAGTAAACCATATACTGTATGTGTATAATTCTCCAAATAAATACATATAAAATAATGATGTATTAGATCAGGCTCATAGCTTTTGTTGGTATTAGGTTTGCATAGCACCTGCTCTTTCTACATTGGAAACAAGTAAAATGTTAATTGGTAATAGCTATAGCAGAATGTTCTCACTTTTAAACAATGTCCTGCTTTTTGATTACACCTTTTTTGTTATTTTTTTTTTTTTTAACAGAGTATAATGAACAACATTCAGTACATAATGGATATCATGAAATATACAGAACCAACATTCCATTGGATGGTAAAGGTTTAATATAATGTAATAGTTGTGTATAGTTTGTTGCCATTGTGTTTCAGTATAGTACTTGTTGTCTTTTCTAACACAAGTTGAGGATAGTGCAGAATGGGTTACTTGCTGCAAGGAGTTTTTATGGACATTGGTCATCGGAAAAAACATCCCAGTGGGGACTCGGCAATATAAATTTGACTGAGAGGCTTACCCGCTCTTGTCAAATCTAAAAAAAACAAAAACATTTTGCATTTATACATTTTTTAAAGTAATTTTTAGCAGTTGAATGTGAATTATAGCCAAACCTTTTTTATGGCTTTAGTCCTCTTTTGGGTCAAAGTCAGCAGATTCTATTGCCGGCTATTTGCTGACAGGACAAAGCCAAGCTGCAGCCAGGAAAGATCTCGACAATATTATCTGGATCGACCCCACTGCCTGATTGATAGCCAGCTATGCCCGTCCCCTTCCCTGTCTGTTCTTCCAATGAGTGCTGGAGGGACAGAGAGAGGAGGGGGATTCCCGGCAGGGAGTGGTGACTGACAGTGACCTCTTTCTGCAGGGAGACGACCATGAGCTGAGCGATTTGTGATTGGTTCATGATTGCTCTGCTCTCACGATATAGAGTCGGCATGTGATACCTGCAGTGTCCCATGCCAGCTCTTGGGTATTGGGAGGAGTACATTTTACTCTACCACAATTTCTCCTTTAAGGGCTCAGGTTATGTTGCATCTTGGAGCTTACACAAGGCTGAGGACTCTTTCCTTTCATCCCTGTTCATTCACAATTAAAGTGAATCGGTTGCTTTGACCTGCATTGGTTAAAAAATGGGTTTGCACTAAGGTTAGGGTTAAGAGTGGTAAGGGGGCTATTTAAGTGTTAAGAGTTAAGGAGGGGTTTAGTGTTAAGAACTCCCTATTGAAGGTATATAAACCTTTTAAGGTTGGTGGGGGTTAACCGTGAAATCTTAACCTGTCCATTAACACTTAAATGCTGGGGGGGTGGGCGGTGGCAATGTGAAAAGGGCATTTCTAAGATTTCAGTAAGAAACATTGGGGCTCTTTAGGCAGCCTTCTGCAGTACTTGGCACTGAATTCACAGTGCCAAAACTAACAGTATTGGACTCCTGTTACTATAATACAATGTACTGGGTTTGGAGTAATCCCTATTGCAAAAATCAGTCTTGCAGATACTACAAAGTGTGACCAGGTTCCAGAAGAGACATATGGGAGGGGGGTGATATGGGAGTAGACAAATGTAATTTTAGCAGAGAAAATGGTCACTTTTCCACAGTGGATAAAGCAAATCCTGTTCACATTATCCAATCATATGCAAGCCAAAATCCTGTTTTTTGTTTTAAATTTCCCTGAACATGATTGGATAATTCAAGTGAATGCAGTTGTACTTTATTCACAAAGTTAAATGAACATTATTGTCTCCCATGAAAACCAACCCCCATGGTGTGATTCACATTTGTAAAAGAATGCATTTTATATGTGAGGTAGTTCATTATATTTGCATTGTCTGTTCTTGTATTTCTTCTTTTGCAAATAAAGTATCAGTCTGTCATGAAGTTTCACTAGTTATTCATTATATATAATGTTATTTGTGGAAACTGGAAAATCGCTTTGTTCATTTAATGAAGTGTGCCTTCTGAATGACCTGATTACAGCACATATAACCATTACCTAACCTATTATAAATACATATATGGAGTGAGACCATTTAAGGTTAGGTCAACTTGATTGTGGGTCCCACAGCCCCTATTCTTTTCTGAAGATGCTTCCTAACATTAATCTCTCCTTACGTGAAGAACATGGAGGCTTTGTCCTTGTTTCAAGCAGCCTTAGTAACATATATCTACACTCAATAATGGAGGTTTTTGGTTGAAGAAGCAGTACAAGGAATAAACTGAATAATGTTGCTCAGAAGGTTGTTCTGCACCATGCTGAATATGTAATTGCAACCTTAAAGAGGACCTTTTATTTTATTTTATTTTTTTTTACACTTTGTAAAAAAAAAAAAACAGAAAAAGTAAAAAAAAATAAAAAAAATAAACTTTTTTTTTTGGTCAGTTCATATCAAGCAGTCACTATGATTGCTTGATAAATTCACTTTTTACATTTTTGGCTATTAGGCTGCTCCAAACTTAGGAACAGCTAATAATAACCTTAGAGACTGATCCTGACAGGATGTCAGATTCAGATCTCACTAAAGGTCTTTGATCGTGCCTAGATGATCAGAAGTGATACATTTCAGGCACAGAGATACTTTGTATCTCTGTGCCTGAAATGTATCATAAATAAAAGGTTATCGAGCTGTCAAAACGAATAGCAGAGAGGTGAGTCACTCTGCTACCTATCTGCTATTTTCAGCTGTCAAGTACGGGATTGCAATTTAGCGATCCGGTATTTGTATGCAACGGCTTCATTCTTTCATTAATGAAAGAAAGAAGCTTTTACAAAAGCTTAACTATTTCATTAATGAATGCCTCAATACTGAAGCATTCATTAATGACTGGTAACCGCTGAGAATCAGCGGTTACTGGCATTACAGAGCCTTCAATAACTCGTCACGTACAGTGTCTCCCGTCACGAAGGGGTTAAGGATAGTGATTGTATGAAGCCATTTATTATCACACATTTGTTTGGCTCCTTTTTAAATCATAATGATAACAGAAATCAACCAAATGACCCTGATCAAAAGGTTTACATACCTTGGACTGTTTGACCGTGTTACATTTTGATATTAGTGTCTGTGTATAAATAGTCGATGAGTTTGTTAGTTTTCACGTGGATGCACTGAGCAGGCTAGCTACTGAGCCATGTGGAGCAGAAAAAAACTGGCAAAAGATCTGCATAACAAGGTAATAGAACGTTATAAAGATGGAAAAGGATATTAAAAGATATCCAAAGCCTTGAAAATGTCAGTCAGTACTGTTCAAACACTTAAAGCAGAACTATGGGGTTAGGGCTTTTCCCCATAGTTCTCCTTAGGGTAACGGGAGGACACAAACTAGCGTCCTCCCATCACCCTCAGCTCAGTATACCGCGAGCTACAGCTCGCAGTATACTGAGACGCTGCAGATGAAGCGGATCCCGACAATTATGTCTGGATCCGCCCAGCTGCGTGAGTGACGGCTGGCTCTGTCTATGTAGAGGCAGAGCCAGCTGTACCCTCCCCCGTCTATTCCACCAGGATTTTAGCGGGTAATCCAGCCCTTCCCCTGTCATGGCAGAGAGCCGTGACAGGATCGAGAGGTGAGCGAACGCCGGTCTGTGTTCGCTCACCTCCCGATCTACTGAGCCGGCCTGTGACAGTCCCATTGTCACAGGTCGGCTAGAACTATGAGGTGAGTGAAAAGCACTCCCCTCATAGTTCTCCTTTTTAAGAAGTGGAAAGTTCAGGGATCTCTTGATACCAAGCCGAGGTCAGGTAGACTAAGAAAGATCCCAGCCATAACTGCCAGAGAAATTGTTCGGGATACAAAGAAAAACTCACAGGTAACCTCAGGAGAAATACAGGCTGCTCTGGAAAAAGATGGTGTGGTTGTTTCAAGGAGTGCAATACAAGGATACTTGAACAAAAATGAGCTGCATGGTCGAGTTGCCAGAAAGAAGCCTTCACTGCGCCAATGCCACATAAAAGCCTGGTTACAACATGCCCGACAACACCTTGACACGCCTTACAGCTTTTGGCACACTGTAATTTAGAGTGATGAGACCAAATTAGAGCTTTATGGTCGCAACCATAAGCGCTATGTTTGGAAGAGGGGTCAACGACCTATAGCGCAAGAATACCATCCCCACTGTGAAGCATGGTGGTGGCTCTACTGATGTTTTGGGGGTGTGGGAGCTCTAAAGGCACGGGGAATCTTGTGAAAATTGATGGCAAGATGAATGCAGCATGTTATCAGAAAATGCTGGCAGACAATTTGCATTCCTCTGCACGAAAGCTGCTAATGGGAAACTCTTGGACACTCCAGCACAACAATGACCCTTAGCACAAGGCCAAGTTGACGCTCCAGTAGTTACAGCAGAAAAAGGTGAAGGTTCTTGAGTGGCCATCACAGTCTCCTGAACTTAATATCATCGAGACACTCTGGTCGTCTTGCATGAACCGTATGTTTGAAATCTCCCCAAAGACTTTGCATGACCTAGAGGCATTTTGCTAAAATGAATCGGCAGCTATACCACCTGCAAGAATTTAGGCCTCAGTTCTACAAAAGACTGCGCGCTGTCATTGATGCTAAAGGGGGCAATACACAGTATTAAGAACCAAGGGTATGAAGACTTTTTCATTTTATTATTTGCCATGTTTTGTTTCATGATTGTGCCAATCTGTTATGACCTACAGCTCTATATGAATGCCATAAGAAATAAAAAAAGTGTTTTGCCTGCTTACTCATGTTTTCATAAAAAATGGTTTGTATGTTACCAATTCTCCAAGGGTATGCAGACTTTGGAGCACAACTGTACATTTCATCTTCATCCTATTTCTGTAGTGACTGTATTAACACCTTTTAACCTCTCTTTTTAAACATCATTCCTTTCTCCGACTGTAGGTGACCTGTACAATAACCTCTTCACCTTGTTCTCCCTCTGTGTATGATCTATAGATTAAAGATACGCTGTATTTCTTGTTATTTCCTTTCTATGATAAAAATAAAGTAAACATTTTTTTTTTTACCACCAAAATAAAGCTATGTCACATAAAATGATAAAAAGTATTAAATTGGGTATAGTGTTGCATGACTGAATAATTGTCAGCCGAACTACAACTGCACCAAAAACAGAAAACCGTCCTGATAGTTGAGGGGTATATACAGGCTAGAACTCAGGAACTCAAGTGATTACAAGGACTGCAGCGAACACGCTTACATTTGAGCTGGCACTGAATGGCTTTAGCTTCATTCTCATTCACCAATGGTAGGGGTTGTAGAGGTTCCACATTTGCAGAAGCTTCAGTATGCAAACAACAAGTAGAGACTTTCTAAAAGACATAAAGTGACACTAAATTCAGCAGTTAAATCTTAAAAATGCATTCAAGTACCTGTGAACTATTCACAAAAATGTATCTTATTTGTGTATCACTCGGCTGTAGATCCTCAAATCATCTCTGAATTGATGCTGACACTGTCCTTCCTTCTGGAGGGTGGCTACTTTTCCCCATGGTCCCTGTGTGTGTTGTAAAGTAGTCACCGCTCCAAGCTTGCTCCTGTGATGTACTACAATCTCAATACAAATTGGTAAACTAAATATGAGATTGTAGTCCATCATGGGAGTGAGCTTGGAGCGGTGGCTACTTTACAACACACACAGGGACCATGGGGAAGAAAAGTAGCCACCGTCCATAAGGAAAGAGTGTCAGCACCAATTCAGAGATGATTTGAGCATCTACAGCCGAGTGATACACAAATAAGCTACATTTTTGTTAATACTTAAATGCATTTTTAAGATTTAACTACTGAATTTTGGAAGGTCTCTGCTTTGTGTTTGTGCATACTGAAGCTTCTGCAAATGTAGAGCCTCTACCACCCCTACCATTGGTGAATGAGAATGAATCTGAAGCCATGCAGTGCCAGCCCAAATGTAAGCGAGTTCTCTTTCAAATCCTATGCAATTGATGGAGGTGCCCTCCGCACACCTTTCAGCAGTCCCGGCCAACAATCAAATAAATGGTGCTCGAAGTAACTTCACGGATGGCACCGTGCAAAACACAAGATTGAAGAAAATAGGTCACCAGCACTCCATAAGTTAAAATGAATGAGTCCTTTTAATGGACAATGATGTCACAGAAATCCAACATGAGCCGACGTTTCGGGGCCACACAGGGTCCCTTCTTCAAGGCAAGAGATGTGAC
>NW_017306301.1:2725798-2732834 GCF_000935625.1 Nanorana parkeri | reverse complement strand
AAACTGGCAATTATTGGCTCAATTTATAATACTGCTACTTGTCAAACAGTTGTCTCACCTTGATTGTAATATAAAGCCGTTGACCTGACCTTTCCATACATATGATTGTTATTTTATAGAAAAAAAACATAATTAGGACATAAAAGTGAAATCGAGGGAAAGCAGAGCCGCTTGTAATCCACAATATTACATTTTCATGATGATTGAATGTGTTTCATGGACGTGCTGTGTAGGTTGTGATCCATTTTAATGAACCAGCATAACAGAAAAACACTCCGCTATACAGACGCTCTCACATACTTCTTCATCACAGATGATTCCAAATTAAACAGCCCTTGGAGCGTTTTGGCTTTCAAACAATTTTTAAATTTTTGTTAAAAATTAAAAAAAAAAAAAAAAACACTGCTGAAAATGTTGCAATTGTATATAATAATTTTACTTTTCAGAATGGCAGTGACACATTAAAACCACTTCATGGTTTGGGCCTGAAACCCATTGAAGCATTTCTTATGCAAAAGATCTCTCCATATTCACAATGTTCTGAAATCTTATTAAACTTCTGGTACAACCACATTTCAGTTGCAGTATTCATTCACAGAGGATTGGATGAACAATTCAAACTACAAGAACTGGGGATGCTAACTTCATATAAACCTAAAGTGGAACTCCATTAAAAAAAATGTTCTTTCTAGTTTTGTTTTTTATGGTTTTGGCACACAGTGCATTGTGATAAAAATCTGCATCTTTAAGCTGTATTTAGTTTTCTACCCTCTGCTTTACTTTTAATAATGTGATAACATTTGATATATTAAGAAAGTCTGTAATAAATGGACAATAACATATTAGGAACATGAAATGTTACCAGATGGGTTTTGCGCTTGCCATAGATGAGCAGGACTCTAGGTGGTGAGAAATAAACCCAGTATCACTGACATTGCTGAATCCAACAGACCAGCCATATCTTTCTGCATCAACATGAGCGATATGTGACTAGGGTGTTAGTGTTCAATGCATTATGTATGGTATATGACCACTGGGTGGGTGCTTGCAATGACTAATGGTTTACTCTGTTCAAATGAGGATAATTCCTTCAGCACTCCATAATCATCTTTAAAGCTTTATTGTAGCATTAATTTGATCACAAATGTGTATATAGCTGACATTTTTGGGACCAGGCAGGGACCAATTTTTAAGGCAGATAATGATGCAGATTCCCTCTAGAATTCCCCAGGACCCCAAAAACTCTGGGAGCTCTGTAATGCAAATAGTGAATAGTTTCAGTAGCACACACAATCCTACTTCATTCATCTTATTATTTCTACATCATTATAATGGGCAGCCTTCCTAATCATTAGTAAAGTGCATGAGGTGGGAAGTGCAATTGTTGATTACATTTTTTTTGCTGGCAATCATAGGTGCCTTTTCAGACCAGATCTTGCATTTTCCACCCCTGGTGCGGTCCTGCCAATAGTTTATATAGACATTTTACAAAATAACAGCTTACTTATTGTAGGACAAATGTAGACAGTTGCGCACATGAATACAGTGCCAGTTCTGGGTTATACGGAGCCCTTTGCAAAGTACAATTCACATTCTAGGGGAAACAAAATAAACCTTTCTCGCGTTCGGATCAATATTGCCATAGTGAGGAAATAGTAGCACTTCAGAATATCTATGTTGTCAGATTGATGCCTGAATCAAGAAAAAAAGAATTGCATTGCCATGGTACTACCCCCCCCCCCCTTATCCTTTCCCCATCCCCCCTGCTTTATAAAAATAATATTGCACCATCCTTGGAACTTGGCCAGTTCCAGGCAAAACATTTTATTTTGGATAGAGCAAGTAAAGATTACAGCTTCTGTCACATTAGATGAGATTTCCCCTCACTTCCTGTAAGAAGAAGAATCTCTCCAACAGGGACACAGAAAAAAAAGTAATAGAATGGGCAAGGGTTAGAAATTCTGACAATTTACTGTATTTATTGCGGTCTGTGCCCCAGTCCCAGTGATAACCACGCTTGCCCTCCATTTCTTGTACAGGCATCAGAATAACAGGAAGTGAGTAATCATGTACCAAATAGTGGGTTATGGACAAACTAAAACCTGACAGAAATGTTAGTTCTACCGCCGTGCTGCCAAACTCCTCTATGATGCAGAGTAATCTCAGGGTGAAGCCTCGTCCTAAGCTGACTCTTCCAGCAGCGTCAATCTCCTATGTGCCTCGTAACACTGAATGGTTCCTCCCGCTGACCTCCATGTCATTACTGTCCTATGGCCATTTTTTTAACCAACTTTAAGGGCCAGTTTGCACTTACATTTTTCAGCAGTAAAAATATGCAGCTCTTTGCAAGGGTGCACAGTTCTTTTCTATGTGCCCTGTTTACACTGCAACACAGGTGTGATCTGTGGTGCAGTGTGCTGCAAAAAAATGCAGACAAGCTTTATTTTTTCGTGATGCACTGCTGGATTGCAATGCGCAACACCTCAGCGTCCTTTCCTTACCTGAATCACGGGGTTCTTCTCCCCACAGCCTGCTGCAGCTGTTTGAAATAGGAGCAGCTATGCTTGACTCTGCCCACAAAGCCACGTCGCCCATTCAAAGAGCCTTTGACAGGATCTAAGATTGAAGAAACTACAAGTTCCATCAGTCACTGCAGCAGAGGGCCCTGTAGTTCTTAATGCAGCATTTCTGAAACTTTTTTCAGTCACGGTACCCTTTAAAAGTATGCAAAATCTAAAGCCACCCTAAATCTAAAATGTAAAAAAGGCCCCTCCAAAATCCATAAAACGCCCTCTTGAGAAGCCCCTCTTTACATCAGAATCCTACCTGCCCTTGGCATGGCCTTATGCAAAAATTCGAGGCACCCCTGAGGAAGACAGAAGGCACCCCAAGGTTCCACAGCACCCTGGTTCAGAAAGCCTGTCTTAATGGAATAAAACTGCAGTCACTAGTGTTGCCACCTTTTTCTCAAGTGGAACCCAAACACTGTAGTGCCACACAGCAATTTTTTTTCTGAGAAAATACAGGAAAGAGTGCAGAGAGACCACAAGGGGAGAGACCATGCAGAGACAGCCAGGAGGATGAGTGAGGAGAGATAGCTAGGGGGATGAGTGAGAAAAGACAGCCAGGAGAGAGAGTGAAGAGAGAAAGCCAGTAGGATGAGCAAGGAGAGAGTGAAGAGCCAGGAGGATAAGCAAGGGGAGACAGCCAGGAGGATAAGCAAGGGGAGACTGCCAGGGGAGAGAGCCAGGGGGGTGAGTGAGGTGAGACAGCCAGGAGGATGAGCAAGGAGAGACAGCCAGGAGGATGAGCGGGGAAAGATAGCCAGGGAAGAGAAAGAGGAGAGACAGCCAGGAAAGAGAGCGAGGATAGACAGCCAGGGGAGAGAGTGAGGAGAGATAGCAAGCAACATATCTGCCTGAAGCAGAACCCCTGTGCCTTTCAAGACTTAATTGCACCGCGTGTTTTAGACACCTCTTTGCTCCCCGAGTTCTAGCGTCCCTCTGTGTCCCGTGCCTCCTCCAAGCACTCAAGTTGAAACACCAGGACCCTGTGGTTGCCCCTGTCCGCGTGACATCTTGTGTCTGAATTTCAGCTGGCATGATTCCCGGACACCGCACATACAGGACTCGAAACCCGGACTGTCCTGGGTGAGTCCCGGACAGGTGGCAACCCTAGTGGTGACGTCACTACACTTGTAGTCTATTCATTGTTCCTTCCATCCATGTTACTGAATGTCCGTACCTTGGTACGGTCATGTACAGGAGGAACAGTCTGCAGGAGCCAGAGCATTGCACCCGCGATCTACTGATCAGTTTACCCTATGAAGCTTGATGATAGAGAGTAGCTGAAAATGAAAGTCAAAGGGCCTTACTATATAAGTATGCCTTCTGTATTATGCGGTAATAAATTTTAACATAAGGTTAAAAGAATCGAAAAGGCAGTGTGATTCAGGAACACATAGGTCAGACATAGTGTGAGGTTGACTGTACATAGTTGTAAATATTATTAATAGCCATTTCCAGTTTAGGGTCCTTTGTGTCCACAATTCATATCCTAGTCTATAGCATTGCTTCATAGGGTAACCTAAAGCCCAGCAGATTGCAAGTAGCAGTTTTAGAAGTGCACTTAATTACAGGTATTTGTGGCAAAGAGCGCTTTAAAATATCCCAGGCCTCAAGCGCTGATACCGGTATTTCATTATGCTTCTCTTGTTTGCATCTGCCCTCTATCTGCTTGTTCAGTTCACTGTTCTCATCTGTCTCCCCTCCCCCCACCATGATCCCTTCTCCGCCTCTGCCTGGGATTGACTCCACTTTGCCTCCTGAAAAACAGACCTATGTCCTCAGGTAATGCTCAGGTACAGAGTTATTTTGTAGGTAACCGTGCAATCCAGCTGTTTTGTTTTCCTTTTAATAACCTGGCCGTTTGAGGCACTGAATAGTTAATGAAGTTAATATGCAACCAAAGCCTTAAATGTTCTACTGACATCTAGTGGTGTGCAAAATAAATGCTTCCGAGCTGTTTGCTGGCTGCTGATTAGCTGTAAGCAAGACAGCCTGCATCTCTCTCACTGAGCTGCTCTGTGTGCTGTAGGAGAATGCAAAGTGACATTGACATTAATACCCATTTCTTCATTCATTCAACTGCACCAGAAATAGCAACAGACACTACAATATCGCCTAGGCAAAAATAATTTTTTAGACATTTATATTTTACTGCAATATGGTAACGTTTGTTGGCAACAAATGGAGTCAAGCAAGAGCAATGAGTCAACCCCCTATAGATAAGCAAAGGGGCACACGCAGGAGCCAGTAGAAATGCAAGGTACATATAAGAATAAGAGAAACAAACATAGGAGTATTTTTTTTTCCTTCATATTTCTATAGGTTGAACTCGATGGACGTGTTTTTTTTCAACCTGACTAACTATGTAACTATGTAACATCCTCTTCTTGTTAAAAATTGCTGACAGGCAGGTTTTATATGACAGAAAAGAATGTGTAAAGGTGGCCATACACTGTGCGAATTTCGGCTGGTTCTTGATAAATTGAACGAAATCCGCTCAGTGGGTGGCCCTGTCTGGCATCCTTCAATAAGAAAATCGTAGGAGCTGGGTGGAAGATTGTTGTCTGAGCAGTGACGGCATCCAATCGGCTGATGTCACCATTCAGTGGCACCCCGCCGCTGTCAGAAAACAATAGCCCAGTAGGAGATTTGTCTATGCTGTTTAGTATGGGTGGACACATCTGTAATTGTTTTTGTTCAGCCCGCAGATTGAATTAAAACAATTACCTGTGTATGGCCAAGTTAAGCCTCTTCTGGCATAAAAAGCTTCTACCTGCCTTCCAGCAATTCTTTTTTTCTGCACCACACATGTGCAGCTCTTGTCGTGTGCCAAAATGAAGTAAGAGGCTGAAGATGTTGAACCCGGAAGAAGACCCAGTGAAGATGGAAGCAACAGAAGGAAGGGCGGAAAGTGCAGCACTGGAGGAGATCGCATACAAGGTAAGTCGGGTATAATATGTTAATATGCTGTGCATACTAAAACATTGTGGTAAACAGCTCTGGAGAACTTTACACACAAAACAAATCTGCTATACAGGTTATTTACTTACATTTTAAAAGAGAACTAAAGCCAAACCTTTTTTTTGGCCTTTAGGTCTCGTTCACACCTAGGCGTATTGCATATGCGCGTCTGTCGCGCGTGACGCGTTTGTTTACCGCGGTTCGAAGGCTACTTGGCTGTATCCCAATGGAAACGCGCAACAAAACGGCCCAAAGTAGTACATGTACCTTTTCAGGTGTGGGCCGTTTTGTAGCGCGTTAGGGACGGACGGAAATACGCCAAGGTGGGAACGAGACCATTGAATACAATGGGATTTATATTTTTGAGCGTTTTGTAGAGCGTTCGTCGAGCGTAGAACGCGCTACAAAACGTTCAGGTGTGAACGAGGGCTTAGTCCTCTTTTAGGTCAAAGGAGAACATTTGTCAATCCCTGCACTGGCTTCCACTCGCCCAAAGGATAAAATTCAAAATATTAACAACCGCTTACAAAGCCATCCACAACTCTGGCCCCGACTATATCTCAAACCTGGTCTCAAAGAATTACCCTAACCGTCCCCTCTGCTCATCCCAAGACCTGCTTTCCAGCTCCCTCATCAACTCCTCCCATGCTCGCCTCCAGGACTTCACCAGAGTCTCTCCCATCCTATGGAACTCTCTACCCCGACATGTCCGTCTATCTCCCACACTGACTGCCTTTAGGCGATCCCTTAAAACTCATCTCTTCAGGGAAGCCTATCCCACCTCAACCTAACCACTGAACAGTCACTTTCTCAAACAATCATCCCCGCACAGCTACCTCCTCATGTATCACTTGCCCCTCCCTTTTAGATTGTAAGCCCTCAGGGGCAGGGCCCTCCTTACCATCTTGTCTTGAATTGTATTGTGATTGTAATGTCTGTCCTATATTGTAAAGCGCTGGGCAAACTAATGGCGCTATATAAATCCTCTATAATAATAATTTACTTATGTACACCTGTGACCCAAAGTCAGCATCTGGCGTGCTACTGCCCGCTATTTAATGACAGCCCTGCAGCCGGGAAAGATTCCGGCAATATTATCCGAATCCACCCCGCTACCCGATTGACAGCTGGCTCTGCCTCTCTAGAGCCAGAGCCAACTGTGCCCGCTCCCTCCCCTGTCTGTCCCTCCAATGAGCACAGGAAGAACAGAGAGAGGGGAGGAGGGAATCTCTGCAGGGAGCGGTGACTGACAGTCACTGCTCTCTCAAAGGAGAAGAGCTGAGTGATCTGCGGTTTCTTACAGAGTTATTCACAAAACTGCCAAAGGTTGCCGAGTGAATAACCCAGCCGAAGTGAATTGAGCCGATAACTGTTCGGCTATTCACTTCAGCCTTGCACGGCTGAAATCAGCCGTACATCGGCTCTGCGCAGCTGCTTCGGTAAGCCAAACACGCTCTGGATGTTTGGTTGAGCCAAAGTACAGAAGGACTATAACTCTCACTCGCTGT
>NW_017306301.1:2721277-2725703 GCF_000935625.1 Nanorana parkeri | reverse complement strand
AAAAATAAATATATATATATATATTTTAAAGCACAGAAAAATAAATTAGAAAAAACAAAAAACAATTTGGCGGAGCTTGCAGTGACAGCTAGCTCTGCCCAAATGTTTCCTTATGGCCGGCACCTGCTAGAGTCTTCTAGCAAGTCCTAGCCAATGAATAACAGCTGGGCGGAGCCGGCCATGATGTCACAGCTGGCTCCGCCCAGTTGTTATTGCTCAATGACATCAGCATCACCAGATCATCTGGGGATGCTACTTTGTACGTACGCGGGGGGGGGCCCAGCCGTGAGATCACAGCTGGCTCCGCCCAGATGTCATTTGCAGGTCGAACGGCTGGCCCTTCAGCAGACCGTTCTCCCTGCTTCGGTGTGTCACTTTCGGCTTGGGCTGCTGAAAAGGCTATTGTAAATAGCCCCTACAGCAGCCCTTCAGTTTGACTGAACCGAAGGGCTCCGGTGGCCGAAGAGAGCTGAAGGATCAGCCGAAGCTACGGCTGGATCCTTCAGCTGTTTAGTGAATAACCCTCTTAGAGTCAATTTGTGACAGCTGTAGTGTCAAATGCCGGCTCCAGGTATTAGGAAGATCGTTGTGTGTGTGTGTGTGTGTCAGTAGTAGTAGAGAACAAAACATGTTTGTGTGCGCCCTCCTCCCCACACACACACTTGTCACTGGTTGCTAGCATGCTGTTGGCTGAACAGCATCACTGGTTGCTAGGATGCTGCACAGACCATAACAACCAATGACGATGTGTGGCCGGGGCTGAACATGCCAGAATTTATAAAGATGTCTGCAGAAGGCTTTATAAACTCCACAGAATATGGTTTATTTTGATTCTATATCTGGGGACTTTGAACCTGGGGCCTGATTTTGAATGCCTATGCATGAACACTGGCATACTGATAGTATATCAACAAGCAAATTTATTTATTTACTTTGCTCCTACTATGTACATAGACACATGCGCACAGTTTTCAGCTTATGGTGGTGTGTCCAAAATAAAAATATGATTTTTCCTTAATGGTTTCAGGTCTATGTGACCAATGCTAGAGTGCATCTCATGTAGGAACAAAACCGCATGAAATGTATACTCCTATCGTTGAAGGCAATTTAAAGAAAAATCAGTACATCAAAAAAAATGCATGCTGTGCTGGAGGTATCATAGAGGGCAGATATACCCACTGCGGCCACAGCAAGAATGTGTATACACTTTGTACGCCATTGTCTTTTTTTTTTACTCCAACAGCATGACATAAGGATCTTTTGAAAATCCTGTTTTGCTTAGAACATGAGCTGATCATATAAGCTTCTTTATTACTTTACTATTATAACTATATAATATAATATTGTTGTATAAGTAAATTAATTTTTAAGTAACCTGTTAAGAAAAATTCTGTAGTACACCTTATCAGAATAGAAGGTGCAAAGGCAGCATTATTTAGACTTTCACTTCACTTCAAAATAGAATCACAGATAGCTAATCTCTATATGGCAGCTGTCAGGATCAGCTTTTCCTTAGCCTAGCTTTGGAGGCCGTACCTGGACCCCGATGAACTGGAAATTGCAGAGCAAACCTGGAATGTGACTTATGGGCCCTGGGCTCTGCAGTGTGGCACTTTCCAGAGCTGAGCGTACTGTGCTAATTAGCCACCAAGAGCTTTCTGGATCCAGAACCATGTGACAATGTGTGACCCTGTCTCTGAAGAACTACTTTGTGAGTAAGCCCATCCAATCTAAAGCCTTGGGGGCTTCCTCACTGTTTGCATTGTTGGACACCTTTCACATTTCCAGTCATTGCTGGGTTACCAATGTAAAGGTTAAGGCTTAGGGGCTGACCGCTGACGTCACTCACTCGGTGGACTGAATCGTGCACATGCTCTGTGCTTTTTTTTCTGCCATTCAGCCTGTAGGAAACACCTATGTATGTATGTATGTATGTATGTATGTATGTATGTATTTATAAATATATATATTTTATCATAATTTTTTCTTTTATATTCTGACAACGGCCGCTGTAAAAAAACAACCCAAAAAACTGAAATGGCACCTCCCTGAAATGAGACGGGAACCTCCCTGAAATAAGGTTTTGCAGGTTGGGATGTCTGCCATGACACTGTTGATCCTGCTAGGGAAGCACCATATTGATCTCCAGGCCTCTGGCCTGGTTACCATGCTTACCTACAATGACCTGGTCCCCTCCGGCAACCTAAAACCCTCATTAGCACTAACTGCCCAGGTTTGTAAGTACCTGAGGCCTTGGTTTCCATTGGGCCAAGTTGCTTACCACTGCACGGATGCAAACTGTCTTCACTAAGACACAGAGAGGACAATCCCATGGCTATGGGTGACCTCAGTCCATACTCCCCTAGTGGTTCTGGGGGCGTTTATCTCCAGGGAACTGGCACCTCTAATCTAGAACCTTAGACCCTTGTTATTGTAGGGTCATCATCATTATCTGGTGAGACCCAGTCCTCCCCCATGTCCACAGGGCCTGTCCACAGGGCCTTTTTAGCTGCTTGTGCTGAGCTACTGGGGCACTCTGGCAGTAGAGGCTATCTCTGGTGTCATCCCCTGCAGAGTCTGTCTCTGATCCTTTAACCATTTCACTCCCACTAATGTGTGCCATATGTGGACAGCAGCAAGGCCCATTAAACAGATTCCTGATTGCTATTTGCAGCCCAGTTGTATAGGGAATTTGTAAATCAGTGGTCTATTCCCACTGTAGATAAACCAGTGACCCACCTTAACAGCTATACCAGTGGACTAGTTAGGCATGTGACCACCCTTTGGCATTTCACTGATGCTGATGGGTAGCTAAAGTACCTACTTAAAACCCATTTCATACGAACTGGTCTGGCCCTCTATCCAGTGTTGGAGGTAACCGTAGTCTGTCAAACCTTGTCAGAATGAATTATCCATTAACCCCTTCATGACTGAGGCCCTTTTTTCCATTTTTGCACCCATGTTATATTCCACATTTTAGGCCTGAAAATGACGTAAAACCCCCCAACATTATATATTTTCTGAATGCCAAGACCCTATAGAATAAAATGGTGGTAGTTGAAAATTTTTATTCGATCTGGCGACAGGTAAGTCGCCAGGATCGCTTCTGTTGTAAAGCCGACAGTCGGCTCTACAAGTTTAAACAGAGTCCCGGCGGCAAAAGTCGCCGGGAGTCTGTTTAAACAGCCCCGATGCTGGCGACGTACACTGTACGTCGTCAGTCACGAAGGGGTTAAAAGGGATCCCTCCACCTCCGGGGTAGACCCCCATTTCATAGAGAAGCTTGAAACCTTGTGCTCTAGTTGCTATGGCTTTTTGAATAGGACTGATGTCCATACAGATGCACAGAGCACTCTAGCTGTGTGGGTGGAACGCTAATGCTGATTCCAAGAAGCATCGGACATGTTTATCCTTCAATGGATGTTGCCTCTTCGGCCCTGCCTTTGACACCATGGTTATCCAACATTAATCAAGCTCTAGAAAATAAAAACAATCACCTATTGAAAAGGGGCATTAAACACCACTAATAAATAAACAAACAACAGGGGAGCTAACTGAATTCGTTGATAAACCTACTGCACACTTGTTCAAGTTATATTGTATACAATGTATCCATTTTGACACCTGATTATAAATCTAACTATCTTTCATATCATGTCTAGCTGGCTCATTATGATAGTGGGACAGCAGTACTGGTAATTATCTTTTCCTAAAAACTTTGAACCTGGCCTTGGCCCTTCAAGTCTCCCCAGATGCCTATTGGTCACCCTAGCGATGAGTAGTGTCATTGAACAATAGGGAGGGCAGTGAGGTGGGGGGTGGAGAAGATAATGAATGATCATACACCATGTACAGCACGTGAGCATTTCCTTTAGTTACTAATAGCAATTCATAAAACCATACCTCCCTACCTTTGAGATGGGAAAGAGGGACATCCTTTAGCACAAAGTGTTGAAGCAAATGACACACCCCCTGTCATGCTCCCAGTTATGTAGACCATGAAGAATAAACAAGCAAAAATATGATTTGCTATCCCACAAATGTATTTCATCACTATGTTTCCTTTGCACTGGCTTTTTGAAATAATAATAATAACAATGTAATAATAATAAGGTTTATGTGAAAGGTTTAGTGTTGTGTAACACTTTTGGTAGGTATATATTGCATTTATGATAGAGGTCTACATATCTGTCCAAAAAGAGGGACAACTGAAGAGGAAAGAGGGATTTGGTTACAGAACAGGGACAGTCCTGCCAAATGAAGGACAGTTGGGAGGTAAAAAAAATAATCTCCTAAATAACCCCAATGCAATAAACACAAAACTGACTGGTTAGTATGGGCTTTCACAATCCACGCTTGGTTTCCACCAAATCGGTGGTGTTTATTTATTTATTTTGGGGGGTGAGGGGGGGGGGGGGGTTGGGGG
>NW_017306301.1:2689140-2721142 GCF_000935625.1 Nanorana parkeri | reverse complement strand
GGGGGTTGTTGGGTGGTTATAAATAATTTGAGCAGATATAGGCATGACTGGATGGGTCAGGGTAAAGCAATACAATTATTGACTAGAACACTACATGACACTAGATTCAATATGTGCTCTCCATTATAACCAGATACAGTACTGGAAGAAGAAAAACAATGTGCGGAGTGAGCAGGGTAGCATTTCCATATCCTTGGACTGATAAGCAATCAAATGGCTTCCTCCTTCACCAGACAGCCCTTATATTTCTACGCACAAAGATCTATAATTCCTTATGCTTACTCACCCATTTCAGTGCATTAACCTCCTCACTTTTACTGCAACAAGCAGATCTCGAGGCTCTTAGGCTGAAACAATACTTTCCCTTACCAGCCACAATGTATCCCTGACTTAAATTTTAACACACTTCTGTTTCAGATCATAAATGATCTCTGTTGAAAGAAGGGCACTAAAACAGCTCAGCTCACAAAATCTGCACTTGACTTGCATAATAATTGTAATATATTACCCTGTGCAATCCAAACCTGGGCTAGAAGAGCCATTTCCTCTGTCAGTCTAGCTCTGTCCTTTCACTGACAAGCGAGACTGCTGGACAGGTTGTAGCCATATTTCAAGCAGTAGAGTATGATACAGGGATATAGAGAACCCACCAATAAATTATAGTTATAAAGGCCCACTGTAGCAGGAAGAATAATAGTTATTGTTCAGTTCAGACACGTGACTCTATAAAAACACAATAATGTAAATTGTGTAAACCTTTTTCATGACTTTGAAGTACTGAAAGACAGTAAAATGAATTTATTATTTATATGATGCTTTTGTCAAACATGATATGGGGCTCAGGACTCACCAGTGGGTTCTCTGGATTATTATTTGGCAATCCAAAGCTAATTTAAAAAAACTTGTCATGGGTTAAATTGATATCCAGGAAAAGTCAGATTTTAGCCGATAAATTAAAAACTGTGGATTAAATTCTGATCTGGTGTGCAGATTTGTTCCGACCACTAAAAAATAATTCTTATGAACAACTGCAGTGTAAACATAAGAGTTTGTGTCAGGTAAACTTGTATGTTTATGGCTACGGGGGTGGTGTCTACGGAGCACTGCAAATGGAAAATAATACTAAATGGATAAGGAAATCTATACCAGCTTATTGATTATTCTTGGCCATCAGGCATTGGGAAAGGCCTTCAGACAGTTAAGTGTTCCTGAATCTGGCATAATTGGCAAATCACATGGTCTACCCTGCAGCTCTGATCCAGGTTTTCTCTAAATCCGATTTCTTTGGCTCTAGGTGCCTGCTCTCATTTGCAGCCTCAACAGCATGCCATATGAACAAAGAAATGGAGGCTACACTGTGGAATCCCATGTCACAATCAACTGTATTGAGAGAAGGGTCCATACTCAACTGACTTAGGCTCCTATGCATGAGTAAAATGTGTCTGGTGGAGGAACCGAGGTGGGTTATGTGTGGACTTTGAGCCCAATAAAATTGATTGTGGAACTGTTTTGCGGAGTGCAGTCTCCATATCTTTCTTAATATGGTGTAAATTCCATTCTGTCGTATGTACTTTGATAGCAGTTTGACCTGTTAGATGTAACCTCTGATTAAGTGTGGATGTTGTGAAAAGATTGTCCAATGGGGAGCACTTACACCAGCCATAGACACTATTGGTTGTGCAGGCATCTAAAAATGGTGTGATTGGGAGACTGTCATCTTATGTTTATGGGCACCTTTACACTACAAATTAGTCTATACAGTACATAAGAATTTCCCCCTCTGCTAATTGACAGCGGGCAGTGGGCAGATGCAATAGCCAGCCTGCTATTGGCTATTGCAATTTTAAATATCCAATAGTAGGCTGGCTACTGCTCCCAGCATTAAAATTAAAAAAATAAAAAGTTTAAAAAAATAAAATTAAAAAGACAAAAACATTTACAAAAAAGTAAAAAAAGTTAAATAAATAAAAATTAAAAATGCAAACAAATAAACAAAAATAAAGTTTATCAAATAACATTAAAAATAGAAAAAAACTTTTTTTTGTGTGTCATTTTAAATAAAAAAAATGTTTTTATTATATTATAATCTTCTGTTCAACGGAACAGACAGCAAAACAAACGTGACCCTTCCCTATGCTATCCAAAACGGAAAAAAAACATTTGGGCTGGAGTTACACTTAAAAAAATTACCTGTTCCGACTTACATACAAATTCAACCTAAGTACAAACCTAGAGTCCCTATCTTGTATGTAACCCGGGGACTGCCTGTACTAACAGAAGGCCCACTGAATCTTTTTGCTTTTCTGCTTGATACCACTTGTGTTAGGAAATAGCTTAAACTATGAACAGCTGTTACTGTAAACTGTTTATTATATACAGGTACTGTATGTGCTCTACAAAACATCATTACTTGATGAAAGATGACAACTTCTTATATCATCTACATACATTTAGGTTTCATTATCCTGATAAAACAACTATCTGTCTGTCAACATTTACCATTAATAATACAGACAGATTTACCCCACCCTTATTCTTTACAAGTTTAGTACTTTACCAAACACACATCGTTCCCGCAAGCACTAGATTTGATCAAAAGTCAGATCTGTGATATGGGAATACAAAATCAAATGAAAAATTGGATAATAATTGCTGAATATTTATACTTATCTGAATAATTTGGAACAGTCTATTGAAATCAAAGTAGGACTCCTAATACTTGCTTTTGTTTTGGATAGAGCAGGAAAGGGTTGAACTTCTTTTAAGTTTGTATTGCTTTACATGTACAAAGTCCAATGTGAAAGCCAAAGAAAAGTCTAAGAGCCCAACAGCTTTTAATATTGATATTGCTGCGGGCGCTCTGACCTTTGTTTGGCGCTCCTGATTGGACTGTGTACATGTAAATCATCAAATTTGGGTCCCATGCTTTAGGGACACCCCACTTTTGTTGAGAGCGGCATTATAGCAATCTGATTCATTTCATGATCATTTTAATCCAGCACCTCCTTTCTCATTGTTCAAAGTTTTTATTGCTGTCTGTGTAAAGCTAGCCATACACTGTTAAGCTGGCCATACAATGTACAAATTTAATCCGGTGATTGATGGACCGGCTGAAGTTTGTTAAGTGAGTGGCCATGTTGGCACCCTTCCGCCTGTCATCCTTCAATCAGAAAATCGAATGTGGCAGTTGGAACATTTTAGGGCGAACAGTAGGCTATTGTATTCTTACAGTGATGGGTGTGCCACTGTATGGGTGCCAGAATACAGGATGAAAGTTTGTGTCACAATACTCAACTGTGACTTGCAGTTGTCAGCACACTCAGTGTTTGGCTGAGATTTTGGCCCAGCTCCTTTGACAAAAGTCGATAGGAAAATCCACTTTTGTTGAACAGTGTGGGCCTGAAGGGGCCACCCACTGGTCGAATTTTGCTTGAGTCAGCAGAGCACCGGAAATTCAACCAGTGCATGGCCAGCAGATTTCCACTGACTTCTTGTCACATAGATTTAGAAGTGAAAAGAACGCTCCACAAAGTGAGAATACATCCTGTCTTTGACAACTGTCACCGAAACAGATGTCCCATTAAAAGGTGTCAAAACAGATGTTCCTCTACTGTTCTGGTGAGGACTGTGAAATTTTGTATTTCCCCTAACTTCCTCTGCAGGTGACATTGAGGACACTGACACTTCCCACTCTGTTCAAAATCTAGAAGAAAAAGGTTTGTCAGGGTTCCTTCTTTAAGGGAGGTTGGCATATATATTGACTATATTGGTCAGTTCTCTCACTGCCTTTAGCAGCATTTGAGAGTATTATATGCATTTAATTATAGCTTAAAGCAGAACTTGTCTTAACCCTTGCAGGGGGCTACCCCCGCAGTGCAAGGGTTAAGTGCTCGTCTTTGTCTAGGTGCTAAAAAAAAAGTTAGATTTACCCAATCCTATGAGCTGGCTTACTCTTGGACTGGTCCCCTGGAGCCTCTCACCCCCTCCTCTGCATCGGTCTAAGGTCACATAAATCATCACGTTCTATTCTCATATATAGATGTGAGGATGCTGAGCAACATTCCAATGCTGCAGCGTAGAAGACAGGTTTCAGTGACCGTTGGAGCAGGAAGCCAGCTCAGCAGTTTGGGTGAGTATAACTTTTTTTTTTAAGCACCTAGACAGAAACAAGCACTTAGCCCCATTCAATGAAATTTACCAACATGTGAACCTACCAGACTGCACACAATGTGAACAGAGTGTATAGGCAGGCCCACACACACTACATTGTTGTTTGTAAATATTCATATCTCAAGCAAAATATTATTGTATGTAGCCTGCAGAACTTCAGGCCAATACCAATTAATGCAGTTATTTATTCATAAAAAATGTTGAACTGCAGCTAGTGAAAGTACCTGAATTTGACTTAATATCAACCTTCTGCAATCCCCTGTTCAGCAGACAGACTGGGATAGGTATGGGCAGCGGTATAAGCAGTGGCGTAACAAAAGCCATAGCGACCCAGGCGGCCGGGGGCCCGGGCACAGGGGGGCCCGGCCAGGACACCCCCCTGATGCCGTGCGGTCTGCCTGGGTCGCCAGGACACCCCCCTGATGCCGTGCAGTCTGCCTGGGTCGCTATGGGTTCGAACCGTACCTGTGATCTGAGAGTCTATGGTGGGCTCTGCAGGCTCACCCTCAGATGAGCTATGTGGACTCTTCAAGGGTGTAACTAGAAATCACAGGGCCCAATACAAACTTTTGCTATGGGGCCCTGTGATTTCTAGTTACGCCCTTGGGTATAAGATACAAAAATACTGACAAGGAATATGATGATAGGAGGGGAGAGAAGAGGGAAGACCTCATCAGTCAACCTATGAAGAATTAATACTCGCCTGTCAAGTGCCTTAAAAAGAATCACTTTATGAGCAGAAGAGAAAGGTCAAGTCAACAGTCAGCTGTGTACATCTGAGGACTGTATGGACAGAAATACAAATACTTGTGTCTGTGTGTCTATCTATCTATCTATCTATCTATCTATCTATCTATCTATCTATCCAGGGCTGGGTAAATCCCAGGAGCTGGGTAGCCAATGCAAAGCTCCTTAAAAGTTACAGTTGCCACCTAACATATGAGGTTTTCTCTATTTGCTGTATAATCAAATAAATTTGTTCCAAATCAGCCAATGTGATTTGTCTGGATTTGTTTTCTCATTTTGTCTCTCATAGTTGAGGTCTACCTATGATGCCAATTACAGGCCTCTCTCATCTTTTTAAGTGAGAGAACTTGCACAATTGGTGGCTGACTAAATACTTTTTTGCCCCACTGTATATATCTATATAGATATAGATCTATATCTATATAGATATATAGATATATATAGATATATATCTATATATATTTGATCTGTGTAGTTAGCTGTTTGCCTGGAGTTCATCATTAAGGCAATAGAATGGCCAATATAAACCTGCAAAGTGCAGTAATGCAGTACAGCCAATCAGATTTCAGTTAATTGATGTCAGACAACAACAAAAGACCAATTCTGATTGATAGCTCCATGTCACTGCACTTCACACATTGCCGCTTGCTTTACACAGTGAGGTATAATCCGATAATAAATGTACCAAACTTGGTACCTCTGCCCGCATAGGGCAAATACTTGTACCGATTGTTTGCTATCACTTTGATATAAAGACACAAACGCTAGCCAGGCATTCGCAAAAGCCAAGTTTAAAGGAGAACTATGAGGTGAGTGATTTTCATAGTTCGAACCTACGTGTGACAATGAAACTGTCCCACGTCGGCTCTATAGATGGGGAAGTGAGCGAACGCACACTGTCGCCCGCTCACTTTCCAATCATCTCCCTGCAGAGAGCGGTGACTATCAGTCACTACTCCCCGCAGGGATTCCTCCCCTCCCCGCTCCGATCCTCCAGCGCTGACTAGATAGGAAGAGTCAGCTGTCACTCACGCAGCTGGGTGGATCTCGACAACATTGTCCGGATCCGCCCCAGCTGCGGCGGTCTCAGTGTATTGTTGGCAATTGCCCGCAATATACTGAGCTTTGGGTCACGGAAGGATGCTAGTATCTGTCCTCCCGTGACCCTTATTATTCTTTATATATACACATTTATTAATTTATAAATATGTATTTATTTATTTTACTTTCTCTGAAATCAGGTGGTTTAAATACAATCATGCTTATGCAAATGTTTGACCTACTACCGCTATTTGTGGCTGATAAGATATTCAGAGGAATTGATCAAAACTGAAGCAGTTGCCCATAGTAACCAATAAGCTTCTCTCTTTCATTTTCAAAGCTTAGCTGAACAAACTGAAGAGAGAAGCTGATTGGTTGCCCTGGGCAACTGCTCCAGATTGTGTCTGCTCCAGTTTTGACGAATGTTTTACTGTTCCTTTTAGCGGGAAGCAGAGACTCAGGCCTATGTGTACCAAACCTCTTCTCTCATGAGAGGAGAGAACGATGCTGAAAGGGGTGTTTCACTGCAAAGTGAAAAATATTACCTCATTTCCTCAGTCCATACAAAATAAGGTAACGAGGGTCACTTTCCCAGCAGTACACAGCTGGCACTGATGTTATTTTTAGTAATAGCGCTCCTTTAACCCCACTCAAAGCATGTCTGGCTTTACGAACAGTACAGGGGACAGGACATTGTCGATTCTTACTGTGTAATGCGCATTGCATCATCTACTACTGTGCTTCTATTACACGCTCATACTGTGACTACAAGACCAGAGAAAAGTCATCCTATTTCAGCTCTTGCTGGCAACTTGAATTTGTGAATTCCCACAATATTGTAGCTTTGTTGTAAAATCCATACATAGGGCCTACTCTTTCCCTCACCCCTGACCTCCTGACCTCTGGCTGGCCTCAGGACAGGTCTGACCTGGTCACAGGCTGACCCCGAGCCAATAAGACGCCCCTTATTAACATAAAACATGGGATGGGTGGCAGGTTGACAGATTATAACTTGGGCATTATTACAGGGACTGCAGAGTAACATGGGATAAATGGTTAGTCCAAGGATTTTAATATCCCTCAGGGCTTGTGCTTTGCTGACTACTGAAACCAGCACTGACCTATAATACAATAAGATGTATAGATGATGGTATATGATCAAGTATCATCCGCCGGGGAACAAAGGCAGCTGAGAAAAGAAGAGCCCATCTCTGCACCTGCACTTCCTACACAGTGTAAAACAATCATTTACCATTCATTCAATGAATTAAATCAGCCAATTATGCAACAGTTTCATAATCAGAACACACAACATGTACATGGTTTCAGATTTATATACTGTATATGCAAAGAAATGTTTTCTACTATTTTCATTGTAGATTCCATTGTGTATTTTGAATGCTTAATTTTTCTTTTTATCGTAGTAAATTGCTGTGGCCAGTTAGCCATCTATAACCCAGCGATTAGCAGACGTCAATATTTTCTTTGTAGCTGTCTCTGCTCTATATAGAAGATTTTGAAGCCATCAAATTAGCATTATAGCTTGGTTGTAAATGTCTCCCTTGGTAAATGCTAGCAATCATTTTTAACTACAAGCCATTGAGAATGTAAGGTGTTCCGGGGTCTGCAACTTGAGAATCCAGGCCACCTTAACCATCGTCTAATTTTCTGTGTTTATCTGCTCTGCAACCCGGTTTATATTGTCACTTGTAGGCTTCATCATGAGAAAAACCAATAGGTCGGCTTCATAGAGTTTCAAAAAAAAAATTAATCGATCAAAAAAATTTTAATCGATCAAAAAGATTAACGATTAATTGAGAAATGAATTGTTAATTTGCACAGCCCTAATTTTTTTTAAATTATTTATACACTCACCGGCCACTTTATTAGGTACACCTGTTCAATTGCTATTGCTTGGTAACACAAATTGCTAATCAGCCAATCACATGGCAGCAACTCAATGCATTTAGGCATCTTGACGTGGTGAAGACGACTTGCTGAAGTTCAAAACGAGCATCAGAATGGGGAAGAAAGGGGATTTAAGTGACTTTGAATGTAGCATGGTTGTTGGTGCCAGACGGACTGGTCTGAGTATTTCAAAAACTGCTGATCTACTGGGATTTTCACATACAACCATCTCTAGGGATTACAGCGCATGGTATGAAAGAGAGAAAATATCCAGTGAGCAGCAGTTGTGTGGATGAAAATGTCTTGTTGATGTCAGAGGTCAGAGGAGAATGGGCAGACTGGTTCGAGATGATAGAAAGGCAACAGTAACTCAAATAACCACACGTTACAACCAAGGTATGCAGAATACCATCTCTGAATGCACATCACATTGAACCTGGAATCAGATGGGCTACAGCAGCAGAAGACCACACCGGGTGCCACTCCTGTCAGCTTATAACAGGAAACAGAGGCTACAATTCACTCAGGCTCACAAAAATTGGAAAATAGAAGATTGGAAAAACATTGCCTGGTCTGATGGGTCTCGATTCAGCTGCGACATTCGGATGGTAGGGTCAGAATTTGGCGTAAACAACATGAAAGCATGGATCCTTCCTGCTTTGTATAAACGGTTCAGGGTGGTGGTGGTGGTGTTGGTGTAATGGTGTGGGGGATATTTTTTGGGCATACTTTGGGCCCATGATGCATTGCATGTCAAAATGGACCAAGATCTCTGAGGAATGTTTCCAATACCTTGTTGAATCTATGCCACCACGAAGAATTAAGGCAGTTCTGAATGCAAAAGGGGGCCCAACCCGGTACTAGCACAGTGTACCTAATAAACTGGCCGGTGAGTGTATATAATAATTTTATAGCTTCAGTTCTACTTTAAGAATGAAAACAACTTTAATATGTTTAAGCTTGTATGAGATTTAAGTGATTCTGATCTATATTATCCAATTAATTGGACACACAAACACTTGCCTTATAGTAAAGGGTTCAGTAGTGCTTATTATTCTGTAAGATTGGGAAGAAAACACTTTGCTCTGTGCTTTATATGCATCATTTCTTATCCTTTGCACCTTCTCTGAGCCAGCACCTGAGTCCTATAATTAGAAGCTGCCCTTGGATAATGCCTGAACCATCCTTCTGGAGACATAAGCAGATGAAGACATTGTCAGGGGCAGTACTGTAATAAAGTTAAAGTGACATTCAAAAAATGTTCCCCTCCCCCCATGTAAATGTTAGCACTTACCTTAAATGATGTCTCTTATTCTGATCTTCCTCTTCTTTCCCCATGTTTTCTTGTGTCCCTCCAGCGGTGCGGCGGCTCTCCGATCCAGCGCTGACTGCTCTGTCCCTCCGATCCAGCGCTGTCTGCATGCGGGTGCACACGTCCATAGACTTGCTCGTCTCCCGGCCGAGAATCGGAACTGCGCATGCGTCCGCCCCTAGATCCTTTGCGGCTGTACGATCACTTTCTGATTCTCGGCGCAGCGATAACGAGGTAAGTTTAGAACTAGTTAAAGCGGGGGTTTTTTTTTTTATAACTTCTTGCCTATATCTACTGCTTGATAACAGTAGATATAGGCAAAAAAACGGAGGGTTTAGAGCCCCTTTAAAGTGTGTGTCCAGCAACACAATTATATTAAATAATACAAATATAATGAGTAACACAAGCAGAAGCAGAATTGTTAAATAATTACAAATATAATGAGTAACACAATAACACAAGCAGAAATAAAGACGCTTTTCTCTAACAGAGTACAAAAGGGTTAGAAACCCTGTCAGTTTAGTTCTGTCTGTGTCCCTCTTGAAGATATTTCCTAATTTCCTGCCCAGTGAAACCGTCATCAACAGGACAGTAAGGTAAATTTCTCTAGCGGAGCCTCAGATAGCAGTGAATACCTGCCAGGAGGTCTCACCTTTCTGCACGCTATCCAGAACTAGAATTAGAGGATTTGGCTTGACATACACTTTAATATGATGATATGACCTAGAAACCAATGCACATGTTTCTAATGTATGTAAATGATCCAAAGGTTTAAAAACAAGGTAATGACGAATCATAAAGATGGTTACATTTGTTTTACTCATTATATTTGTATTATTTTAACAATTACGGTTATACATCAGCCCTTTTATTATAAAATATGCCTGCCCTTACTAAATAAACCCTTTCATCTCTAATGGGAAGCTGCTGAGACAGTGTCAAGAAACATATGTCTTGTTAAGCAATAATTAATATATTTTTATTACACTGATTTGTATACAGGATTTCCCATAAAACATTCCTGTCACTTTTAACAGTTTCCCTTTGTCATTTATTGCCTCGGGCACAAGGATGTAAAGTTGCTTGTCCGAATTCTCAGCAATCAGAAATTTTCAAGACTGATCTATTACATCTAGGTCACTCTCTACTGTACATGTACCAATGCTGACTAGCCATAATTCAGTCAGGCTGGCTAGGGGCATTGCATACTGGGCTGATGGTGCAGAAGGACAGGACATTATCTCTGGGGTGTCAGTCACTTCTACGGGGAAGAACAGTGTGACAATAACATTTAGGAGTGAGATGATTTTACAGATATATTCTTAATTCAGTGGACAGTAGCGGACAAATGCATAGTGGTTTAGTGGTTAACATTTCTGCCTTGCAGCACTGGGGGTCCCCGGTTCAAATCCTGGTCAGCAAACTATCTTCAAGGAGTTTGTATGTTCTCCCTGTGCTTGCATGGGTTTCCTCTGGGTGCTCATGTTTCCTCCCACACTCCAGAGACATGCTGGTAGGTGAATTGCCTCCTAACTTAACCACTTGAAGTCCGTGGTGTTAAACCTCCTTCACATCCAGGCCATTTTTCAGTATTCAGCGCTGCAGTACTTTGACTGACATTTATTCCGTCATGCAGCGCTGTACTGAAATAAATTTGATACCATTTTTTGGGGACAGATAGAGCTTTCTTTTGGTGGTATTTAATCACCACTGCGGTTTTTATTTTTTACTATATTAAGGGGAAACTGTTTCCCCTATATTAAATGATAAAACATTTATTATTACCCAATTTTTTGGTAAAATATAAAAGACGGGGTCACATCAGGTAAAAAGACACCAAACACGTCAAGCCTTAAAATTGCGTGCGCCCGAAACCTCAAAAAACTATAATACCCAAAATTGGCCATAGGCGACGCTTTAAAAGCTTTTACCGCTCATCAGTTTAGTGTTATCAGTGATTGATGGCCCTAAAATGATTGCTCTCACTGCGACGTTCGCGGCGATATGTAACGTGTGTAGCGCAATTGCCGTTTTTGCGCGCTGGTGCACTGGACGCGTATTTACGTTTATATGTGCGTAAACATGGTGGTGGGGGACTTAAACATTTTGGGGGGGTTTTTAAAACTTTTTTTATATGTGACTTTTATTCTTTTTACTTTTTTTTAATTTATATATATTTTTTTGTCCTCCCTCTTCCTCCTGACGCCCTCCCGAGCCGGTCCCGGGCCGCAGATGGGGCAGCGGATCCCGGGATTGAAGGTGATTGGTTAGAAGGGGGGGGCACACACCAGCACATATACACGATCGGCTGGCTATAGAGCCGCCGAACGGGTATATGTTAAACAGCCGGTAACGGCTCTATGCATAGCACGTTTTTTCCTGCCCGTGCGCGCACTAGGGGGCACGTGCGAGAAAAAAAAAAGCCGTCTGGTGACTGCAACCCGCTAATGCAGCAGTGCCGTCCGTCCGTTTTTTTTTAACAGGCGGACGGCAAATTGAGCCAGTATGTGACATAGGGACCTTGGATTGTAAGCTCCTTGAGGGCAGGGATTGATGTGAATGTGCACTATGTAAAGCACTGCGTAAATTGTTGGCGCTATATAAATAGCTGTAATAAAAAATATTCCCTATTTAAAATTTGAATGGACAGCTTGGGCCTAGATATCAAAAGTATTTACATCTAGCTGCTAACAAACCTGTAAGGGTAAAATGGCGGCCGCGCATGTGCAAAACAAAACACAAAAATTCCCCAGCCTCAACCTGCCAGCCAGCCTGCAACCAAACAAGTAGCCCTGTCAACAATCAGCGTTAAAATCAGAGGTTTTAGTTGCACAAACTTTTGGCCAAAAATATGTAGAAGCCACACTGCCGCGCCAAGGCACCTCTGCAAAGTGTGGTCCTAACTCTATGTCTCCGAGTCTCCAAGTGTTAGCATATTAATGAAGTTGATAAATTACATGCAGGTGTACCTGGAGGTAGCCAACTCCTCCTAATAAGGTGCAGGGACGCACTGGAGGCCCAGCAACCAAAAATGCACGCTGGGACTCCAGTGCGTCCCCCTAACCCAAAATAGTCAAACTAGAAAAAATGGTACATGCATGAATCTATAGCCGGCCTTTATAGCAGGGCGCACAGGCCGGTCATATAAAGGTTATAGATTTTTTCTAGGTTAACCATTTTTTCTAGTTTGACTATTTTGGGTTAGGGGGACGCACTGGCGTCCCAGCGTGCATTTTTGGTTGCTGGGCCTCCAGTGCGTCCCTGCACCTTATTAGGAGGAGTTGGCTACCTCCAGGTACACCTGCATGTAATTTATCAACTTCATTAATATGCTAACACTTGGAGACTCGGAGACATAGAGTTAGGACCACACTTTGCAGAGGTGCCTTGGCGCGGCAGTGTGGCTTCTACATATTTTTGGCCAAAAGTTTGTGCAACTAAAACCTCTGATTTTAACGCATACTGTTGACAGGGCTACTTGTTTGGTTGCAGGCTGGCTGGCAGGTTGAGGCTGGGGAATTTTTGTGTTTTGTATTGTTGTAAGCCTTCCCAATGTGCGCCCTGCTATAAAGGCCGGTTATAGATTCATGCATGTACCATTTTTTTCTAGTTCGGGCATGTGCAAAGACCCCATCTCCGAAGACGGACTGTAGTGTTCATGCGCGCACAACCGAAAGTGCGCTGGAAGACGCGCAAAAGGCAGGCGCACAGGAAATGACATCTTACCTCATAAGTGGCTATATAAGAACGAGCCTGTGATCACAACATTGCTGATGGTCTTGTCAGCTAGTGCTTCCTGTTTCCTGTTGATTTGCCTGTGACCTGTTTTGACCTGGATTGTCTTGGACCATTCTGCTGCTTGCTGCCTGCCCCTGACCTTGGCCTGTTTTCTGGACTTCGCTCTTGCCTTCTGATTCGGTACCTTGTTGCCCGGCTGGCTCTGATCCTTGGCTTTCTGGACCACGATTCCTGTCTCCTGAATCTGTTTCCACGGTGCCCGCTTGGTTGTGACCCTTGGCCTGCTGACTTCGCTACCAGACGTCTTCTACACGGTGTCTGCTTCCATCCGTAACTCGTGCTCCTTGCTGCCCTGCAGCCTTCTGTTGCAACCCCAGGGGTTGCACGACACGAGCCGCAAGAGAAGCCTCCTCGTCTTCCGGTCTCTGCCTCAGATACGTGATAAAACCTCTGACATGGTTCTGTAGGTTTGCGTGCAGATAAGGGTGGACAACTACAACCACAAAGGCTATCCAAAGAATCCCGCAGGCGTGGCAACTGCAAAATTAGCGGAGGTGCGAGTTCAGACTATATTGGAGGCACCAAACTGCACCACTCATTTTTCTTAGATCAGAGGGAATATGCTTCATGTGTAATAAAATCCCAAATATTAGTCATAGGGAGATGAGAGTTATTCTTTCTGGTGCTATGGATAATGAGCAACATCCAGCTGCAAAATGGTATGTCCTATCCTTATAGAACACCCTAGGGACTGTTGTCCCTATGAAATGTTGCTTTTTGACTAATACTAAATTCTAATTTTGAAATTGTAACTCTTGCCCAGCCATCAGAACTGGCTGACCCATACATCCAATGGCCACTTCAGTGGTCAAGAACTCTCTTCACAGCAGGTGAGGTAACACCTCCAAAGGTGGTTGTCCAAAGGAGAAAAGTCCATCCCACATCTTTCTTAAAAAAAATTGAGAAGCATGAAAAATGAACATGGTAATTCGACTGGGAGTATGTCTGAAACGCGGCAGTTTTGGAATTTTCTTTGTTTAGTCCCCACAAACAGGATAAACCATACTTCCCAAACGGTAAACTTTATTTCTGTTTTTTTCTCCTTTTGTTATTGCAAATAGCCAAATATCTGTAAGCCATTTACTTTCTTTGATTTTGTCATTTTTACTTTCATATATATTTCTATTCACTGACCACCTAGGGATCTAAAAATAAAGAAGCGGCCTTCTGTGAACTAAGCTAAGAATTAATAGTTCTTAGAGAGACTGTTGCATTATATTACTAGTGCTTGTAGGTCCAGTCCTGAGTACGCTGTTAATCTGTATGAAATTACATAGTATGGTTGCTGTTTGTCATTGTGTGGAAGCTATTGTATCTACCAGACAGGGATCTGTGTGTGTGTGTGTGTGTATGGTTTCCTAGCAGACCAGTCAACTGACAAATGGCGAGCTACCCTAAACTGTGTGTCTGGTGTGTGTGTGTGTGTGTGTGTGGGTGGAGGGGTTTGTCAGTGGGAAAAGTGATCATGCAAAGATACTAGGTTAGGGGATAGCTTGGGGAATCTTAGAAGTGTGTGGGAATCCACAACCATTAGCATGCGCCAGGTTGTGTGCAAAATTTGTATCTGCCAGTGTGCGTCCAGCCAGCTAGATTTTGGTGAGTTTCCCTCTAGTGGCAGCCGGCAGTATTGCAGGCTGTGATAACTAATAGGCTTGTTACCTTCCCAAGGCAAGTTCCCTCTTCATTTCTCTTCCACCAAACAAGGTTCTTGCCCTGGCTAGCAAATTGTTGCGGGTGTAATTTCCTGATAAACAGGGTAGTACAACCACAGACATCTAACTTTTCAAAGAGAATGTTAGGCTATTCATTGTTTTTACAGAACTGGTGCAATATTAAGACATACTTCGTACATCAATAGGGCCCAATGAGAATTATTTCACCTTTTGTTTCCATCTATTCTGTTGTGGATAGAGCTGGCTATCCTCCTAGGACACATCCTACCCAGCAATGTGAACCAGTGATTGCATTTTAAAAAACATCTCCATGCTAAGTGCTGTAAAGCTCCTTATTCAGCTGTCAACAAACATGTCTCAATTTGGTACTGAATGACAGCAGAAGGCAAGAGGAGAAAGAATGCTGCTGAGCACATAAGTATAAGTAGAGAGTAAGCAGAACCACAAGTCATTAGACAGTAGTACTAGTGATGAAATGGGTTATAGCTTGGACACTCTTCTCCCTATGGTTTCCATTGCTGTTGCAAGTACTACCGTGTTTCCCCGAAAATAAGACCTAGCGCTATCTTCGGGGATGTCTGTAATATAAGACCTACCCCGAAAATAAGACCTAGCGCTATCTTCGGGGATGTCTGTAATATAAGACCTACCCCGAAAATAAGACCTAGCGCTATCTTCGGGGATGTCTGTAATATAAGACCTACCCCGAAAATAAGACCTAGCGCTATCTTCGGGGATGTCTGTAATATAAGACCTACCCCGAAAATAAGACCTAGTTCGGGGTAGGTCTTATATTACAGACATCCCCGAAGATAGCGCTAGGTCTTATTTTCGGGGGATGTCTTACTTTCGGGGAAACACGGTATGAACTCTGTTCCTATGCCCATAGGGATTACAAACAAGAACGTTTTACAATTCATGACTGTACCGATCTGTCTGCATTTATGCTTGGATCACAGATCAATCAGTAAGAGATTTTGAGTTGACGAACTGCTATCCATCGCCATCTATTGTGATTATTATTATACAGGATTTATATAGTGCCAACAGTTTGTGCAGTGCTTTACAATATAAGGAGGGCCCTGCCTGTGAGATCTTACAATCTAAAAGGGAGGGGCAAGTGATACATGAGGAGGTAGCTGTGTGGGGATGAATTGTTTGAGAAGGTGATGGTTCAGTGGATAGGTTGAGGTGGGATAGGCTTCCCTGAAGAGATGAGTCTTAAGTGATTGCCTAAAGGCAGGCAGAGTAGGAGATAGACGGACAGGTTGGGGTAAGGAGTACCAGAGGATGGGAGAGACTCTAGAGAAGTCCTGGAGGAGTTGGCGAGGGAGCTATAGAGCAGGGGGTCTTGGAAGGAGCGGAGAGGATGGTTAGGGTGAAACTTTGAGAGGAAGTTGGAGATATAGCTAGGGGCAGAGTTGTGGATGGCTTTCTAAGTGGTTAATATTCTGAATTTTATCCTTTGGGCAACTGGAAACCAGTGTAAAGATTGGCAGAGGGGGGTTGCAGACATTGAGCGGTTGGTTAGGTGGATAAATCTAGCAGCAGCATTCATGATAAATTGAAGGGGGGATAGCCTGTGTAGAGATAGGTCAATGAGGAGGGAGATGCAAAAGTCAAGACGAGAGATAACAAGTGAGTGGATGAGTAATTTTGCGGTTTCATTGGTGAGGAAGGGGCGTATTTTGGAGAAGTTACGAAGGTGAAGGCAGGATTTGGATAGTTAGTCAGTTAGTAAATTAGCAACACGCAAGGACACTGAGGGGGTGAGTTGTGGAGTGGAGAGAAATATTTGAGTGTCACCAGCATACAGATGGTATTGGAAGCCATGTGAGGTTATCAAATGACCAAAGGGAGGAGGTGTAGATAGAGAAGAGAAGGGGTGCAAGGACAAAGGCTTGGGAGACCCCTACAGAAAGAGGAAGAGGAAAGAGGTAGATTTGCAGGTGACACTTTAGGAGCGCTTAGCTAGGTAGGAAGAGAACCATGAGACAGCAGAGTCTTATAGGCCAAGCGAGTGGAGTTTTTTGAGGAGCAGCGGGTGGTCAACAATGTCAAAAGCAGCAGAAAGGTCTAATAGCAAGAGTAAGGAGTAGTGGCCATTGGTTTTAGCAGTTAGTAAGTAATTTGTGAGTTTTAGGAGGGCGGTTTCAGTGAAATGTTGGGGGCGAAAAGCCGAACTGTAAGGGATTGAGAAGGTTGTTATCAGTGAAGTGGCGGCTCAGGCGTTTGTAGATAAGGCGTTCTAGGAGTTTAGAGGTGAATGGGAGTAAGGGATCTATAGACAGTTTCTGGCCCTCTGGCAATTGCACTGTGTAGCCTGACCCTCATCTACCGGCTATTTATGGAACTCAGTACTACCACCCAATGCCTGATCAACTGATTCTGTTAATTTGTATCTGTCTGAAAATTCGGCATTTGGATTTCTTCCCGGATATTCAACCCTAGCCTGTATTTGGATCCTGCTTTCTGACTGCTACCTGCCTTGTGTAACGGCCGCCGCCGTCAGCTATAGCAGGGACGGGTCACGCCACAGCCAGCCGCTCTTCCTCTCGCCCGCTTGCGTTCCATGGTGGAGTGCACGCTCGTCACTTCCGGATCGCGGGCCGGGTGCGTTCCACCGTGGAACGCGGAAGTGCGCCGTTGCGTGCCGCGGCTCCTCCCCCTCTCCATAGCCCTATATAAACGCCCAGACGAGAAAGCATGTCGTTCCACTATTGAGCCAGAACGCCTGCTGTCTCCTGGGACCCTCCATAACCACCAGCCTGTGCCTTCTAGCCACGCACCTACAGACCGGACTCCCAAAGGACCCCCTGCTCCTTCCATCTACTCCTCCACCACAACCGCAGGTACTCTCTACATCTGCACACCTGCCATAGATACTGAATGCCATTGTGGACTTGCATATAATGCTTTACTTCTAGCTGGAGCCTCATTTATAGCCTGTATTACTTTTGGTGCTCTCATCCTGACCTGTACCCAGTAAACTCCTAAATTGACTTCTGGTGCTTACAGGGAGGGCTTATGAAGGAATAACCCCCTCTGAACCACATATTTGTTATTTTGAGCCTGTGATGCTTGTAACCCTAAAGGTGCCCATACACTGCACGATTATCGTACGATAATCGTATGCGATCGGTTTTTCGTACGATAATCGAGCAGTGTGAACGGAGACGTGCGACCATTTCTACTGTACGGTCGCACGTCTTCTGTCGAACCAGCATGTTCGAAAACCAGCCGGGAATCGTACGATTCTCGGCTGGTTAGAACGGTGCTCGGAAGATAAATGCTGAACGGGCCGGTGTGCGCACGCGCACACTGCCCGTTCAGCATTGCGGTCATCGGAAGCCCGCCCCTCAGGGGGGCGGGCTTGCGATGATCGAGAGTGCGATCTGCCTGTCCAAGATAGGCAGATCATACGTTTTTTTAATCCCTCTACAACCATCGCAAGACTAAAGTCTTGCGATGGTTGTAGAGTGTATGGCCACCTTTACTCTCCCTTAAGACTGAGAGTGAAACCAGGGTTCCCGCCTGAGAAGCCTCCGCAGTTGCGATCCACAAACCCCAAATCACTGACAGGCGTGACACCTTGACACCTTTTCTGCCTGACTATACTTATATCGTGGTATTTGGTATTGTCCCCTGGTTGTCTGCTAATTGGCATTGATTGATCCTCCACAAACAGCTCTGTGGAAACAACCTGATGTCCAGGATTGTGCGTCAGTGGGAGTCTGGTACTTCTGTCACACAGTGGGTTTAATAACCATACCAATGATAGGGGTGTATCATCTCTTCCATCTATCATCAGGAAGACCTGTAGCATTCATTCCAAAGCATAAACAGATTTTGCATCTTAATATATTAGAATTAATTGCATTGTGGAAATGTTAAACTTCATAAACTTCACATATTCTGCTGCTTGCTCCATATTAAAAAAGACCATAACAGCATTGTATTAGGTTTTAGTCCCTGTTCACATCTAGACGCTTGTCGCTCAAAGATAAGCGTGACAAAACAAGACAGGGAATTCCATTCACTTGTCTTGAGCGTGACAGAATGCTCAAGACAAGGAAAGCCATTCATTTCTATGGCCCCTGTTCACACCTGAGCTTCTTGTCACAAGCAGAAATATGACTGTCACTGGAAAAAGTACATGAGCTGCTTTTTGGCAGATTACAGCGCTTTTTGGTCCCATAGACTTCAATGGGAAAAACACGTGACACAATGCACAAAAATGCTTGAAACATGAACTGAGCCTTAAAGGAGAAGATCACTCATCCTCATAGTTCGAGCCGACGTGTGACAATGAAACTGTCACACGTCAGATCAATAGATCGGGAATTGAGCGAATGCATACAGTCGCTCGCTCACTTCTCGATCATCTCCCTGCAGGGATTCCTTACTCCCCTCTCCGTTTCTCCAACTCTGACTGGAGGAACGGACGAGGGTGGGGGCGGGCACAGCTGGCTCTGCCTCAAGATAGGCAGAGCCAGCTGTCACTCACGCAGCTGGGTGGATCTCAACAGCAATGTCGGGATCCGTCCCAGCTGAGGTGGTCTCAGTGTACCGCGAGGTGTAGCTCGCGATATACTGAGCTTTGGGTCACAGGAGGACGCTAGTATATGTACTCCTGTTACCCTTAAGAGAACTATGGGAAAAACACTTACCCCATAGTTCTCTTTTAATGCCTAGTGCTGAAACTTGAATGATAGTGGTATAAGACGTAGTGGCATTTGTGTGCACATTGAACATCCTGCTACAGAGACTAAAATGTTTATTTATAATTTATTATATTATAATTTTTTAATTTCGTGTTTCAAACTTTATCATACCTGGGATGTCTACTGGACTCTTGTTTGGACAGATTTAGGTGAGTTATTCCTAAGATTTACTAAGAATTGCAGGCCTACAATAGATAACACCAAATTTCCATGCAAAAAATTGTACCGCTTTTAGTACAAAGTTCATGACATAATCATACTGCCAGGGAGGTTAAGGATAGCATAGTGAATAATGCGTAATACATTGCAATACAGTTTTAGCAAATTCTCCTGGGTGAATATGCACATAAATTTACTGGGACAGCGATTCTTGAACCCGCTCAAATTCTGCTTACACATGAACATGCAGGATTTGTTTGAGGTTGCAATTCAAAATTAAGATTTGACATGCCAATTGAATCATCAGCATCAACTTATACACATTTTACCTAAATGCACTTAAAAACCAGAGGGAAACCTGAGATCCAATTAAACCAGATATACAGATGAAGTCAGTGGCAAAAAAAAGCAATTATGTGCATGAAAAGCAATAAAGATTTTATATACTTAATTAATGGCCTCGGGGAAACTGCCATGAATTAGTAATTACATGTACATAGCACAAATTAGAGAAAATCTACACCTGACACATGCAACAGTCACATGCTATACTATTATACTGCAATATATCTAAATAATTATATATTACACTGTAATGCTTGTATACCATAAAAATAAAGATGGTTGTATATTATATTGAATTTATATATATGACTTTTTATGATTTCTCTGTTTGTTTTTAGCATATGAGTATCCAAAGTGCATGCAAGAAGGCTCCCCCCTAAAATCCTTCAATATTGATGGCGTGGTGAGTATTAAAACACAATTTTGAAAAAACACACAGGCATATAAACAGTAGTAAATACAAATATAAGATATATATATTATAATAAAGCTCAAGAATGTTTTGCACTTCTGCAAAAAATGCTACAGTATGCTAAAGTCATTATTACCATTACTATTAGCATCCTGTAAGTTTTCCCTGAGGACCGGAATTTCCCACACCTGAATGATACCTGCAAGCATTCTATGAATCTCATCCTATAATTCATAGGTTGAGTCTGTCATTGTGTCATTATATAAAACCAGGCTTCGTGTGATTTATAGACACAGACTCATTCAGACTTGTTGCCTGTGATTGAGGTAAAAAAAAAGGATTCTCCTCTATACTGGATTACGTGCTCTCAATGGTCTGTACATTTAAACAATTCTAATGTGCAGAGTTTATATTTTGTTTCTCAGTAGCTATGATCGAATCATAAAAATTTTCACTCTGGTCACTTTTGATTCACTGGAATTTTTCTGTCTAATCTGTGTAGAATGATGGAATTCAGGTAGTTGTGATTAATGAATTGTATAATTCTCAGGAAACTAGAAAAGTCTCTGGGCATTTATTCAGGTGTTAAATTTTTTTTTTTGCAATTAGCAAATTCAGCTAATTTACAGATTAAATTGTTCATCCCTACTTCAACAAAATGTTTTTTAAGGAAGGGCCCCTTTAAAAAATGTCAGCCTACATTGGAGCATCAAGTGGTTCTGTGTCCCTTGAATAGGTTCAGGAAGGTTGAGGGGAGGGGGTTCGTTAGGGTTGCCACCTTTTCTTCAAGCAAACCCCGAAACACTCTAGCGACGCGCTGAATTTTTTTTGGGAGAATGAGTTGCGGCTTATTCATATGTAAATAGCACCACCTATTCATATGTACATATCACAGTCGAGACTATTTTCAGTGGGGGGCCAGTAGCCCCTATCTTAATTTTGGTTGCCCCTGTCTGCCTGACATCTTGTGTCCGGAAACAGCATTCAAAACCCGTACTGTCCGGGTCAATCCTGGACAGGTGGCAACCCTAGGGTTCATAAGCTTGGGTATGGTAAGTACTCCCTGTCCTTTGAACTGGGAAAGCAGTCTTTTGGATCTCTTACCTGTTCCATAAAAAGAAATACATCAAAGTGAAATGAAACGTCATTTGAAATAAACACCTCCATTTGTGCACATTATAAAAAAAGTATCCCATCTGTTGGTTGTGATTCCTTGTTGCACTTTGTTAGGTCCTCTTTTTCTTATAAAGTGAGAGAATGAGTGGTTAAATGACATTCCATGATTTGCTTTTTATTTCACCAAAACACTTTTCTCATCCTTTGTTACATCTTATTGCTGCTGATTTCTTGCAGCCACTTCCTTGCTATATAAATGCTCTCCAAAGATAGCTTCATGTCAGGGTGGATTTACTGATTTTGACATCAGTGGACCATGCCTGTGTGATGTGTGTTGAAACTGCCACTTTTAGGGCCCGTTCACACATACTGCAGTGACCTGCATTTTACCACACTGGATTAACGCAGGTCACCTCTAGGACACATAGAAAACAACTGTTTTCTATCTGCCCTATTAACACCACAATGCGGGTGTGGTGGGCAGGGCGTTGCGCTGCGGACAAATGTAGACATTGGGTGCCACCGCAGGTCACTGCACGGCAGCTGCGTGGGGACCAGAACGGAGTGTATACATTGTACACTACCAAGTAAAAAAAAGAAAGATGTAAACTGTGACAGCGTTTTAGCAGATAGGTTAGTGTGAGCAGGCCCTGAGTAGTGTGACAACACAGTGGCACAGGTGGGACACAGGTGGGACACAGGAAAATGACTTGTGAAATGCCTTTAGCATGGTAAAGCTTACATAGCTTACTTTAGTGATTTGGTTTAAAAACTTTAAAGTTGGGATAGTAACGTTCCCCACCACTGTTTCCCATGGCTTCCTGCTGTGGAAAGAAGTAAACTTTAATGTTTCCTGGTTGATTCATTCATTCGCAGGAAACACGGCAGTAACTGTTTAACTCTGAACAGTTTTTTTAAACAAGAGGAGGTCCAGATGAAGGATAAAGAACACAGACCTACAAAGAATTACATTTTGAACTTTTTCTTTAAACTAGATCTAAACCCCAACTGGAAGCACTGTGTATCATAAACAGCCACCATGGTTTGGGTTAATAAAATATTCCCTCGCTTCACAGTGCTGTTGATCGCCTCCATCCCTTTTCATCCGCTTTCTGTCAGCATGCTCTTGCTTCAGTATTGTTTGTACATCATTGGTCTGGACCGGCTTTTGGATAGTGAAACCAGTGGTCCATGCCTGAGTAATATATGTCAGCACGGCCACTTGTAGTATCCGCCAGGGGCACATGTGACAAGGTGACAACACAGTAGCAGAATGGAGAGATATTTGTCACCCCATAACAGGAAGTGCCTGAACATGGACCTTCATGGCAGGATCACCACGTCGTTTTTGAATGAAAATGGAACATTTAAAAAGACCAAATGCAACTTGTGAAATTATAATAACATGTTAAAGGAGAACTCTGGGGTTAAGGCTTTTCCCCACAGTTCTCCTTAGGGTAACGGGATGACACAAACTAGCGTCCTCCCGTCACCCTAGGCTCAGTAGCTGTAGCTCGCGGTATACTGAGATGCCGCAACTGAAGTCGCAACTGAACAATTATGTCTGGATCTGCCCAGCTGTGTGACTGACAGCTGGTTCTGCCTATGTAGAGGCAGTCAGCTGTACCCGCCCCCTCCCCGTCCGTTCCGCCAGTCAGCGCTGGCGGATCGGAGCGGAGAGGGGGGAATCCAGCCCCTCCCCTGTCATGGCAGAGAGCCGTGACAGGATTCGAGAGGTGAGCGAACGCCGGTATGTGTTCGCTCACCTCCCGATCTACTGAGCCGACCTGTGACAGTCTCATTGTCACAGGTTGGCTAGAACTATGAGGTGAGTGAAAAGCACTCACCTCATAGTTCTCCTTTAAAGCTTATGTATGATTTAAGTGGTTGGATTCGATTTTCTTTAGATAGGGAACAAAGTTGATGTATTTAGTATTTTTTGAGCATTAGTGTCATGGGATTAGTGCACTGGTATAGGGTCCAAAGCAGACTTTTATCAATTTACCGATTGTGGCTTGAGATAGGTAAGTTGCACACAAATCCCAGCTAGTATTTCCTTACCTTCACCTGTGAGAAAGAGCCTTGTGCCTTTCAGCACCGGGTTGTATGATGAGGAGTAAGGTCCTGTTATTGTTTTTTGGCCCATTGTAACATGGTTCTAGAGTTTGTAGCTATATGGACAGAAGACTTTCTCTGAGCCCAGGTTGTCCTGGACCCACCCCAGGCTGTGATCGGATAGTGAAAGGAAAGGAAGCATGGTGATAGGCAGGGCCAGATTTACTCTCTCTGCTGCCCCACGGCCAAGTTCCTCAATATGCCCCCAACCCCAGTTGGGGATCTTGGCACCGCGGGTGTGGCGCTGTCGGTAGGGAGGGCTTTTTTTCCAGCGGTGCAACCCTCTGCTTCTTGCTTTGGCGCTGCGGGTGGCATCGGCATCTTTTGCATGCAGTGTTAAGGCCTTTATTCGCCGCAGAGCTGCAGGTAATACACATGACTTTGTTTGATAGGCAGCCACTTGCTTATCTAACGGCTCGTTGGTCTGTTGGGTGGATCCCATTGAATCTCTATCACCTATTGGGGGCTTTGACGCTGCATGTGGGTGATGCTGATGTTTCAGTGCAGCATAGGAGGGGGAAGTGGAGTGGCGGCACTGTCGGCTGATGTTTCCTTGCAGTGTTGGAGCAGGGAGGGGAGGAACTGTCGAGTTGGAGCCCCTCTCGCTGACAGTGCTATACCTGTGGGGTTGAGATCTTTAATCACCGTGGAGGTGATGGAGATTTGGTGGGAATCTATTTAATAGACTGGCAAGCTGTGCTGCCCCTCTACTCCATGCTGCCCCAAGGCCATGGCCTTGGTGGCCTTGTGGGCAATCCGGCCCTGCTGATAGGCTCGTCACTCTGCTTTCTCTTCCTATCAGCATGCTTCTTGTCAGCACATGAACTGATTGGCTTCTTGTGCTGCTTCTTCCTCATAGACTCCAACTCTGCTGTACAGGGACTGCAGGAGGCTGATATCAGGGCACAAGCAAGCATGAGCACTGCTTACATTTTAAAAATGCATTTAATGATGCATTAATAATTACAGTGCTGCATTACTTTGTGTCTTTTATATCTGCCTAAAGTTGAGCTTTAGTGAATAAAGAACTTTTTATCATGTAATGTTAAGCAATCATTACAGCAAGAATACCACTCAGACTTTTGGCAGTTGGTGCATCAGGCTTTTTGTCTGCACAAATCACTTGTGAAAAAGCCCTTGGGAGAAGGCTCATGCTGAGTCCACTTTCTCTGTATTCTTGTCAAACACAGTTTACCTTTTGACATCAGCAAATTTTATATAAGTTGGGCAGTTTGCTATGTCTGTATTGATATTTGTTGCCTCTTTTGCCATCCTCCTGGAATTCAGCAATTCTGAGAGTGGCCCCGATCACACCTGAGCCTTTTGTAGCTTGAAGGTCTACAACGTCAACAGGACGAATCCCATTGTTTTCAATGGTCCCTGTTCACACCTGAGAATTCTGTCACTTGTAGCAAAACGCCTGTAACTCAAAAAAGTGTCTGAGCTTATTTTGGAGCAGAGTCAAGCACTTTGTCTGCTTCAATGGGAGCACTGAAAAGCACGTGCGCATTTTTCAAGCATTTTTTTGCCCAGTAACTAGCTTTGCAATGGCTAAAAAAAAAAATACAACGCTCAAGCCAGAGACGCTTGAAAAAATGCCAGTGCAAAGACGGGAAAAAAAAGCCCCAAAAAACAGCCAAAGTTACTCGATCAAGTGTGAATGGGGCCTTAGTGGTAAGAGCAGGCAGCATCACATTTCACTGATATAGGATTAGGTCTGAAGATCAACTAAAGCTGACTATACACTATGCAAATTTTCGGCTTGATGAACCAGCCAAAATTCCCACAGTGGGTGCCACTGTCTCCACCCTTCTGGCTGACATCCCTCGATCAGCTGACTGAAGGAGCCGGTTGGAAAATCTTTGAACAAACACAGCCGGCAGCCAATGAGCTGCCAGCTCTGTTTGGGTATTCTGAGGGCGGCTGGCGGCTGGCGGCCGCTGTCAGGATACACTGAACACAGCAGAAGATTTGTGGATCAACACTTGTAAGAGTTGATGGAGCATTCTGTTCTATTTTCTTCATTCGGGTTGAACGAAGAAAATATTACAGTGCATGGCCAGCTTAAGATGGGATTTGTTTTTCAGCAAATGCTTTTTATATCTCCAGACTTTCCTAGTAGTGGAGAAAAAATGTGCAGATATAAACGAAGTGCATCAATCCATTTTTAAATGACACGTTTAGTTATATATCACATGGGTTTTTGCTTCTTCTACTATGTGGTATTAGTATAATATTTACTATTACATTGTAACAGCTTTTTATACATTAATATAATAACAGTTGTAAGTTATGATTAGTATGCATTTGGCATGTGGTGTATGCAAGCAAGGAATTACTACTGAGTTACAACAGATCTTTGTTAAATAAACTCACTCAGTCACAGATAGGCAGATCCTATTAATGGCAAATCCCATCATGCATTCCAGAGTACAGCACTACTTGAACCTGAGTTCTTATAAATTCACATGTCAAACTCCGGCCAACAAACACAAGCCTCCCATGGCTGTTCCTCAGTGTAACTGTATAGCTGTGTCCATTTGACTGTGAAACACTTCAAGGATCTGTTTAACACACACTCCCTCCCCTTTCTTCTATTCTATGCTTTATCCAGCTTGAAAGTTGACCCTGGTACAAAGCACCTTGCTCTTTGTGTGTCTAAACAAATTATTCTGGTGTGTAGATAATCTTCAGAGTTTGATCCGCTTACACCTCATCCCCTAACACTCTGAAACGACACCCACGCATCACTCATTTTTTATGTAGGAGGAAAGTGGTTTGAAGTATCTTGAACACTTATGTGAGTAACCTCTTATTAACCAAACAGCATGAATACAGTAACATAATTATTACATAACGGTTTGAAAATGTAACAGTCATATACATTTTTTTGTGACTAGCTAAGAATGATTACATCTGTGATATAAGGAGGAGAACCTTTATTTTATTGTAAAATACTCCATCTCTCAGATATCACGAGTGCCTTTTATAGTTGAAGTGTTAGGAGGGAAACTCTATCTGTAAGTTATTGAGATAACTTTGTTTTATTCCAAAGCATGACCTCTTATTATGAGTACCTCTGATCATTCCAGCAAAGACCTCTCTAGCTTATAGCACCATTAATAATCCTGCAAGAAGAGGTCTTGCTCTAAAATGTTGGAAGACATCTGCTTGAAAAACTCAACTCTTTGATAGTTATGGAGATTCTAATCATTTATCAAACAATTTTATGTTACTCTGCACTTTAGAAGTTACATGGAATCATCCATATCGGTTCCTAGTAGTTTGTAATCTAATGTGCCTACCACAGCCAGTGTAGAATCACTGGACTTCAACAAATCAAGAAAGAATGTATATACAAGCAGAGGCGTATCTACAACAAATTATGCCCCTGGTGTCCCAGGCAGCTCCTGGCCACCAGTGATGCCACTGGTGGCCAGGAGCTGGGCGAGATGCTGGACAGAGCATCCCAGGTTGCTAAGAGCTGGGTGAAGAGCTGTTTAAAGGCCATACACATCTCTACACCCAGCTCTTAGCAACCTGGGGTGCATACATATATCCCCATCTGCTCTATAGCATGCCAGATCAGAAAGATTAGTTTATCAGTTTACTGCCTGTCCTTTATTGTCCAATCACAAGGCTGGGGGCAGGGACAAGACCTTGTTGTATTACTTAGCTGAAGTAGATAAAATGAAGTCTCCTGCCCTGCCAGACAGAGTTGTTCTGTGTGGCGAAGCTGTGTTAATTTTTAAACTGGATGGACAATAATACAATCACTTTGACAGGTAAGAACAGCTCCCTTATATACATGTAATTCATCTGTGTAGTTAGCTGTGTGTCTGGTGTTCAGACAACAGAATGGCCAATCAAATCCATTGTAACCAATCAGATTTCAGTTTGCCATCAGGCAACAAAAGGCCAATTCTGATTGATTGCTTTCTGTGACTACCCTTTACACATTGCTGTTTGGTTTACTAGATGGGTCTATATACAGCTCATTCAGCAAGGCAGTGAATAGAAGAGGGATGATGTGCAAAGTGTAGTTACCCAAAACAACAATGGAATACCTACTTTGCACATAGCTCTTTGCCTTACTGAATGAAGCTAAATGTACTCATACTAAATGCTGCTTTTTCACATGCAGCTTCCTTCTTCAGGATTCCAGGGAGAAGACACAAAGGAAGAGATAAAAATAGGGGGTGCCTTAGCTGAATTTCTAAAAAAAATGTCAGTTAGTGGGCTGTTGTACTAATCCAGTGGCTTCCATACCTGGAACATAAGGAAAGTCAGAGAAAAGTCAGGACTACTGATCTGCACACCTTTTCTAACACAAAGTATAGAATAATGTCAGCATTATGACACCCAGCCAACCAGCAATGCCGGTATCCATTTTTCTCACAATATAGGTGGTTTCCTATACATTATTTAAAGTATATCTTAAGCTCAAACTGTTTTTATTCTTTACATTTTGATTAGAAGAGGGAATGGCTAAACCTCCTGATTGTTTTTCCATCTGTGTCCTTTGGGGGAGATTTTCCCTTTACTTCTTGTCCTGTAGGAAATCTCTCCAATGTGAGTGAAATGCCCATTTAGACAGTTGTCACTAGAACAAGTATCCCTGCTGGAAGATTCCCCCTCTATTTCTTTTCTGCTGACAACTCAAAATTTTGGATATTTCCTTACTTTCAGTCCCGTTGACAGTGGTCACCAGGACAAAAAGAAGGTGAATCTCTTTAGCAGAAACAGTGTTAAAATCCTAACAGAGGTCCAAGCCCTTCCTTACACTATCCAAAACTAAAAAAAAGGTTTACAGCATATGTGGATATGTTGGGAAAGGTTACAACCCCCATAAGGTTATTTTTTGCTCTCTTTTCCTCTCTGAGATTTACCTTCACTTCCTGTCCCAGAGATGCAACAGGAAATGAGAGTAAATCTCTCCAAATTAAGTGAATTCTTATCTGAGACAGGAACATTTGCCCCATTGGTTGATTTTCCCGTATCGCTTGTTCTCTAAAGTTTTCACTTTCCCCTCAGTTTCTGTCTCCGTGGTAACCATCACAACTGGATCTAGAAATAGAACAACTTTATCAAAAACCAAAAAAAAAAGTATTTAGATACACTCTAAAGCGTATGTATTTAATTTTGGAAAAGGTTGGGCAGAGTAAAACCCTGATTAGGTCACTTTTTGCTGTCTTTGCTTCTCTGGGGAGATTTACCATCTCTTCCTGTCCTGGAGAGGAGATGCAACAGGAAATGAGAGTGAATCTCCTCAACCTGAAACAAATTCCCCTTTAGACAGTTGTCAAAGGAACATTTGCCCCCATTGAATGATCCCTATTGCTTGTTCTCTAACATTTTGGATTTTCCTGTCTTGATGGTCACCAGCATAAAAAGAGGGGGTGAATCTCCCTAGCAGAGACACAAACAGCAAAAATAATGTCATAGGGTCTAACCCTTCCCTACTTTATTCAAAACCAAAACATGTTTTTGCCTTTACTTACACTTTAAGCCAAGCACTTGGCTAGAGAATGACGTTTTAATTCTAAATTAAATATTCAATATATTCAATATACTTATATTGCTGAGTGACATGTACAGTATATAAACACCTACATGACAGGTTCCCTTTATTCTTGATGAAGGATTCCATGATTCAGCTGTCTTCAAACATTCACAGCCATCGCCATACATTCACAGCAGTTAGAGCTACTGGTTCATTCTAAGGTTTATATACGTTTATAAAGGCTTTTACACAATATATAACATTTTATGACTTTCCCAAAGCCGAGCCAATAAATATCGGTGGCAGGCCTGCGATATACGCTTAAATGTAGAATGAATAATGATTTGTTTATGGAAAACAGTGGAAAAATGACACATCATAAAAAGTAAAAAATATAGGTTATATTTTGACTCCCCGATGAATACTAAATATCTTTTTGTAACATAAGATACATGGAAAAATATGTTACCAGCGCTCAGGGCTTCAAATGGGTTAATCAGAGCCTGAATGTTGCTTATCTCCCACAATCCTCTTCTCCTGATGTGTTTTGACATCTGTGTCGTGGTATTGCAAACAGTGGAGGAAAATATTTGCGCGCGGGCACATTCCACCATATGAACCCAAATAAACGGCTCTGAAAGCAGACGCTAGCCAATTAATCCTGGCCGTGGGAGATATACACTTTTTTTTTTTGGTTGCGCTTTCTTTCCAATTGGCTAGGAAATGGTTAAACAAAGCTACCTGCATTCTCCGCTGTAATAAACCAAAGCCTTCACTGGGCGAGACATTTTCCTTCTATATGGCGAATATGACAAATTAAACTAAAAAAGGCAGCATCGAAGAAAAGAAGTTGCCCAGCAGCTGCCCAAAACTGTTCATTTATACACACAACAGGAGCAGTGTTGGCAAACAAGTGCGTACAGATCACGTCCCATTAAAAACACTGAGAGATACACAGCCTGCCCAGTAGAGCGATAACAGGCCTCTTTCCAGATACACTGCTCTGCTTCCCAAAGAATGGGGCTTATTTAGAAAAACCAGAGCACAAGGAAAACTGGATTTTCACCATAGCCGCCGACATGGGCCAGGTTTGATTTTCTTAAAGTGCCAGTTCACTCAAAAATATTTCAGTTTTTGGTAATTGCTCAGACAGTTTCTCAAGGACTCTATTGTTGGGATTTCTGCACTTGAGTTCCTCGATCTGTACACTTGCTGTGACCATTATTCTGGAGTCCCACCCTCCCTGTTAGATGTATTTACAGGAGCCATACCTATAATGAGTCAGCCTGAGACTGTTGTCTCAGACAGCATCTCTTCGGTTCACGTGGTGGGGCGGCAGGCAGAATGGCACGGCTACTCTGCTGCACAATCTTTGCAGTATGTCTGCCGCCACCTTTATTGCCAGAGTGTCACAGGTTGCCTAGAGTTTGGATGCTCCTGCCGGCATCCAGAGCACCTGGCAGCATAACTGGTTGTCAAGACCTCGGCGAACTCCAGCCAGAGCAACTCAGGATGCTAAGAGCTGGGCAGGAGATGCAGAGCGCTTATACATCTCCCCATCCGGCTCTTAGTGGTTTCACTCACCACCGGCACCATCATCCCCCACTGATTGTGCACCATCCAGCAACAGCACCCTCCACCACCTCAGATGGCAAAAAAACTAGGGACACCCCTGTGTATTTATATTATATAATGGCAGAGAAATTGGAGTTTAAATGATACTATTTATTATTTGGATAAAGTAAGAGAGGGTTAAAACCCCTGTCAGCAGTTTTGCCATCTTTGTCCATTTGGGGAGATTTTCCTTTACTTCCTGTCTGATAGCCACAACAGGAAGTGAGGGAAGTCCCCGATGATCAGTAGGGTCATCAGAACTAGTATTCCCATTGGAAGAATTCCCATCTATTCCTATTCTGATGACAACCCAAAATTTGTGATTTTCTCTCACTTTCAGTGATAATGGTCACCAGGACAGAAAGAAAAGGTGAATCTCCATAATACAGCAATGCCTGCTGCCGGTATTTGTGTGGACCCTGTCCTACTCTGAACTCCTCACCTTGTGCCTTTTTGCTGTTGGCTGTCTTGTGGACTTAAGGCTGCAGACAGGACCCAGAGATCCACATCTGGAAGTGCTCTGTTAGCCCTTCACTCTGCTGACCATTCTGTGTGGATCCCTCTGCTGAGCCAGTAAAGCCAGTTAGCCAGGAGTGTTGGACATGTAAACAGAGTTAAACTTTACATACTGTATTGATGCCCTGTGATCCTGCTGCTTGGCCTTTGCTGTTCCCCCGATTTCTTCCCTGTGACTCTGGACCTATCCTTTAATGTGCTGCTTGTACCTTGCTGTGCTCCGGATTAGTACCTCTGGACTTACCGTACCCCTTTTTGCTGCAAAGTCTGTTTGTGCCATAATTTTTGACAACAAATGTACCACACTTCTACATGGCACAGCTATTCACTCATATTGGTCATGTACGAGAGACAGACAGCTTAATTATCCATTCATCAGGGACACATTGTCTAATGTAAGTATACTTGTTCTCCCTGTCAGGACCCTCCTAATAATGAGTCAGCTGTTGCCCCTTTCCAGCCAAAGTGTCCCAAGTTGCTAAGAGCTGGGCAGGGAGAAGTGTAAAGGTGCCCATACACTGCACGATTATCGTACGATAATCGTATGCGATCGGGTTTTCGTACGATAATCGAGCAGTGTGAACGGAGACGTGCGACCGTTTCTACTGTACGGTCGCACGTCTTCTGTCGAACCAGCATGTTCGAATCGTCTCCGTTCACACTGCTCGATTATCGTACGAAAACCCGATCGCATACGATTATCGTACGATAATCGTGCAGTGTATGGGCACCTTAAGGGTCATACACATCTCCCCGACCTGCACTTAGCAACCTGGGATGCTGTAGCCGGTGTCACGCCCTGCTCCTGTCAACCAGTGACATGAGCTGGGTGGGATGTTAGCGTGCACC
>NW_017306301.1:2654585-2689105 GCF_000935625.1 Nanorana parkeri | reverse complement strand
TCTGGGCATGCCATGTTCATCCCCAGTCCAAAAACAAACTGGTAAGTTTAAGCTGAACTCTAACCAAGCAGCTAAAATATTTACATAATTAGCCATCCTAAAAGTTGGGGTTTCTGGGGTTGTGATATGCTTTTAGTATCTTCTACCTGTTTAACACTTAGTCCCTGTTCACAACAGGGCGTTTGTAGCTCGTATTTTTCAGCACGGAAAAGCTCTGCACAAGAAATCCTAGGCGCATACTTACAGGCTTGTGCGGAGCTTTTCCGGAGTGGGACTAAATGCAACCACAGGCAGGGCTGGATTTCCCACAAGGCCACTGAGGCCTGACCTCGGGGGGGCAGGGAGTAGAGGGGTGGCAAAGCCGCCGAGTAGGTAGTTTTTTTCTACATTTAGCCCTTTGGGCAAGCAGGGCTTAAAGGAGAACTATGGGCTCAGTGCTTTTCCCTATAGTTCTTCTAAGGGTAACGGGAGGACACAAACCGGCGTCCTCCTGTCACCCAAAGCTCAGTATACCGTGAGCCAGAGCTCGCAGTATACTGAGACGCCGCAGCTGGAACGGATCCCTACAATGCTGTCTGGATCCACCCAGCTGCGTGAGTGACAGCTGGCTCCGCCTATCTTGAGGCAGAGCCAGCTGTACCTGCTTATGAGGCTGAGTGAAAATCACTCGCCTCATAATTCTCCTTTAACAACCTCGTTGTAAAAAAATGGCCGGCTGGGAGCTCTCTACATCTGAGCGGGCGTCTTTAGACGCCTGCTCAGACATGCCCCCTCGCGCGCGCCACTAAGTGCGCGCGCGCGGGAAGTGCCCGATATTTAAAAACAGGCACCGATGCCTGTTAACATACAAGCGGTCCGCTGGCTGTAGAGCCGGTGGATCGCTTGTATGGAGTAACGTTCGGTGCCCCCCCTCCGCGGTGCCCCCCGCCATTGTCCCGCTGGGGCCTGTGTCACAGGGGATCAGAGGGAGATCGTTACACGAGCTCCCTCCGGTCCCCTCTACGCTGCAAGAATGCGGACGTGTTGTATATTACATCACTTCCGCATTCTTGTGTCACTCTCCAGCTTCAGAAGCTGGAAAGAAGCTGATGGAGCAGATCTGTGCTTCATCAGCTCATTTTGGGGGGTTCTAGGTGACATTAGGGGTTTGTGGAGAAAAAAAAAAAGTTTAGTGGAAAAAAAAAAATAGGAAAAAACAATTTAAGTTCCCCCCCCCAAAAAAATTCTAAAGTTACACATAAACAAGAATAAAAAAACAAAAAATGTTTTAAAGTCCCCACCCATACATACACGCATGCAAACATGCGTCGGGGGCGCATACGTGCAAAAAAGACGATTACGCCGCACATGTTACATATCGCCGCAAACGACACAGTGAGAGCAATAATTCTAGGGCCATCAATCACTGATAACACTAAACTGATGAGCGGTAAAAGCTTTTAAAGTGTTGCCTAGGGCCAATTTTGGGTATGGTAGTTTTCTGCAATTTCGCGGATGCGCGCAATTTTAAAGCTTGCCATGTTTGGTGTCTATTTACCCGACGTGACTGCGCCTTATTATGGTAATGGTAATAATCATTGTTTCCCAACATAATGTAAAAAAAAACTTTCAGTAATTTCAGTAATTTTCCCTAATTATAGTAAAAAATACAAACCGCAGTGGTGATTAAATACCACCAAAAGAAAGCTCTATCTGTCCCCAAAAAATGGTATAAAATTCATTTTTTTTTCAGTACAGCGTGGCATGACGGAATAAACGTCAGTCAAAGTACCACAGTGCTGAATACTGAAAAATGGCCTGGCCAGGAATGGGGTCTAAACACCTGGTCTTCAAGCAGTTAATGTAGTGCGGGGAAGCAGCCGAGATCACTTGTAATAAGCCTTCCTCACCGCCCCCCTCCATGGTTTGCGCCCACCTCCGGCTGCTTCTCTACCTGCTGGCCACCTCCCTCCCCGCGGTGGTTTTTGGGGTCCCCCGCTATTCTGAGGAACCTGGGACCCTGGCAAGGTAGTTCTGAATGGAGAGCGGGGGGCAGAGCGTAGAGCATCCGTTCTCTGCTTCTACTCTACTGTAAGTAAGCACTGAGATGGGAACGCTGCAAATAAAAAAAATAAAAAAATAATAAAATACAAAAAATCATAACAAATAAAAAAGTAAAACATAACAAGATAAATAAAAATTTAAAAAAGGAAAAAAAAATGTAAAAAATAAAAAAGTTAAAAAAAGTTAGAAAAAATAAAGAAAAGGAAAAAAATTAAAACCACCCCTGCCGCCCCTGCCATCTCGTTGCCATTCTCCATTGGGGGGATTTGGTGGGGAAGGGTGGCACATTGAGGAACCTGGCATTGGGGCAGCAGAGAGATTAAATCCGACCTTGACCACAGGGTCACTTTATGCCTCAGGACAAGGCTAAATCAAGCCTCTAAGATGTGCACATTATGAATGACACTTTATGGATCATTTCTGCTTTTCAAGGTGTGTATGAATGTATTTGTATGCTTGTGTAAAGTGACCTTCATAGACAAAATACTGACAGGCATATCATGTCACTGCTATTTACTGATGACGCATAGAAATGAATAGAAGGGAAACATGTGAGTAAAGTCTTGGAATGACATAAGGACAAATGTTTTTTTTACTTTGACACTCCAGCAGCAGACAAATGAGCTCTTTATGTTGTAGCTTGAACTGCAGTAAACAGCTGTGTAAAGACTCCCCGTCACATTTCAAAAAGCTGTTCATCGGATACTTTTTCTAATTTTATGGTAAATATGTGAGTGTGTGTATCAGCACTCGGGACAAAAGATAGTTTGAACTGTGGTGGCAAAGTGAGGAGTGATATTTTCTAACACGCAGCCGACTTCCTGTCCAGTAATTCCTTCAGCAAGAAATCTACCATCATCGTAATGCCTTCTTTATCTAACATGTTCGAACATAAATCAATTAAGTATTAAAAAGTTACATAGATGTCACCTATTTATTACAGGCATTTATATAGTGCCATCAATTTATGTAGCATACTGGACATTACGTCGATCCTTGCCCTCATGGAGCTTACAAAATAAGGTCCCTATTTGACATGCATACATACATACTGTACACACACATACTAGAGCCATTTTGGACAGAAGTCATGAAAGCTACCAGCATGGAGGAAACCCACGCAAGCACTGGTAGAACATGTAAACTCCATACAGATAGTGTCTTTGCCGAACCTGGAACACCTGTGTTGGAAGGCAAAAGTCACTGTTCTGCCCCACCTATCTTTACCGATGTCACCTATCTTCTTTTTATTATTATTATTATTACTAAAAAGATGGGGAATGTATAAATAATTGTGAATTTTATTAGTATTTCACGTTACAAACAAAACTCCAGTAGACATCCAATATGCTGCCAGACATAAATGGTGATAAGGAAAGAAACCTTTCAGCTTTATGGGGCAATGCAACATTTACATCCAGGTACTAACCCAAGGGGCAGACAATACACTCAAAAAGAAGTAGATGGTAGGTGGGTTTGTGTTGGGCTGGCCGTTATTCAATATGCACCAGACTGATACAGACCCTGTTAGAACCAAACTCACTCAGAAGACTACCAGTTGCTAGGGTCCAGAAGGTGTACCAAAACCAACCAGGTTGGGCAGCAGGGATCAAGCACTATTCCCACTTACATCAGGCATCATATTCACATCATATATAATGCTCAGCAAATTATCTATACTACAAAAAAGGCAACTGAACTGATCTGTATTTTTAGTTTAATAGTTGTGCTGTCTTATTCTTTTATGTGTCTGAAGCAAGTCTGAAAATGTAAAACATACATCTATATTACTACTGTGGGCCACTTCACTTATTTTCCTCATCTCTTGATAATGTGAGGGGGCTGGGCTTGGTGCGAACCCAGTTCACATGAGCTTCGGCCCCAGGACCCCTTCGGTTCTACTGAAGTGCTGTGCGGGCTATTCACTATAGCCCGTACAGTTCCCGAAGTCGGCCGAGCGGCTCAGTCGAGCCGAAGGCATATGCATCAGCTCGACTGAGCCGAGGTGAAAGGCAAAGCTGGCCAAAAGGCCGGCCATTGGACGGCCAACAGCCTGCTACGGACTGCTGGGCGGAGCCAGCCGTCATCTCACTGCTGGCTCCGGCCACTTGCACTGGCCAAATGGCCGGCCTTTTGATCAGCGTCCCTGGTTACCAGATAACTGCTCGATCGAGCAGAGTTAAACTTTCCGGGAGAGTTTGTGTTTTTTTTTAATTTTGACGGCAGCAGAACCACCTGGCCAATAGAAAACAGTTGGGCGGAGCTAGCTGTCACTGTTAGCTCCGCCCAATCATTTTCTATTCTTTTTTTCTACTTTTTAAACTATTTTTTTATTCTGCTCGATACCACAGAGGTATCGAGCAGGATTGCCGAGCCAAATTACCCTATGGCGGCATTCGGCTATTCAGTCACTGCTGTTCGGCATCTATGAGAATACGCCGAACAGCAGCGAGTAGCCTGCTGGAGGTTCGGCTCAGCCGATTCAGATGTTGGACCGGCTGAGTCGAACTCCTTCTGCACTTCGGGTCGGCCGACCCAATGCCATGCGAAGCAAGCCGATGTACGGCTGATTTCAGCCGATATACGGCTGAAATCAGCCGTACAAGGCTGAAGTGAATAGCCGAACAGTGTTTGTCTAGAGTTTTATGTGCTGCAGGTGGGTCGGAAGAAAGCAATTGTGCTACCACCCTTGATCATGTTTGTGACACAGGTAACATGGATAATATTAAATAAATTTGTCATTGTAGCCAGTGTTATAATCCTGACTCTTTTAGTATGGATTATTCAGCTATTTAAATGCTTAAGAGCCGTATAGTTAATGAAGTTGAGACATAAATTTCAACTTGACAGAGAATGAAAAAGATCCAAAAAAAACAGCAGAGTGTTAAAAGTCGAGAGCGAGCACATTGCAAATATTTGATTACAAGTCAAGTTCCTGCTGACACATATTATCATGATGAATGGATACTGAGAGGTGCATGTTCCAAATGGCTTGGAAACCTAAACACCTGTTTCTCGAGCTTGACACTTGTGATTTGTTAATAAAAATCCTTCAATCATAAAACGCCACAGCTGAAAACAGCACCAGATTAAGTATTAAGAGACACTATAAAAAGAATAAAGGCCGACAGAAATCGAATATGACAGCTATTAAAGAGGATCTGTACGTTTCTTGTAAGTATCACTCATTTGCCCTGAAATGGACAATAGAATATTTATTGCATATATTATTTACTAAGATTTATTATTTCCACGGAACATATCTTTAACATGGAGCTTATATACATGTGTTTCAGCCTTGGGCTAGGTTATGACTAAGCATTCAATGAAATAGCTGTCTGACAGTCAGACATTGGGGCCAGTGAGAAACATGGCCACACAAGTAGGTTACCTAGGCACTCTGATTTGTTTGCTATGGTGTCAGGCCGTGCACTAATCTTCCAGGTAGAGATATGAGCTGTTTGGGGGCTTGATGAACTGGCTTTCAGTACAGAGCTTCAGAATGCCTAAAGAGAGCCTGTCACCTTGCCCATTCAGGGTAAAGTGCATTTGCAAAGGCCTCAACCGCACCAGTTATAGCTAACAACAGTACCCGGTGCTTCTAGGTATGGAGGATCATGTGACTTCCTTCAATGTTACAGTGCTTTGGTCTAGTAGGCATTTGCAAGGCAACTGACATCACCGCTCCCCTTAGCATCCAACACCAGCCAACACCCTGAATTGCACTGATAAGGCATATATGGCTTTGCAAACACATTGTCACGTTGCCCTGAATGGTAGAAGGTGATAGTGTCTCTTTAAGTGTGCAATGTAAAATGGCAAGATCTTGGGCACAAATTCAGATTAGGAATGGAGGAGCTGCAGGATGCTATGCAGACAGTTCTTTCTTCAGACCCTTTCAGCACCAAGAATCAAATGGCACTATTCCCACTACTTTTTCTACGTGTATATCATAAACTCTGTGATAATTGAATATATTTTCAGTGTTTGTAAATCCAATGAATAATGATAATAATACCAATAATGACACAATACCAAGCGCAACATATCAGCCTTATACAAACCCCATCTATATACATTGTTGCAGCTGGCAATTAGGTGTGTTTTCCCTCTCCTAGCGCAACTAAATTATTGAATGGATCAGAGGAATTTACTATTAGTTCAAATAGTTATATATTGCTAGTATATTATACAACACTTTAAAGAGTACATAGAGACAATTACAGTATATTGCTCCCTGTCCAGAGAATTTAGCCAGCTTATCTCCCAACAAAAGTCATGAAGGCTTGTGCCATTTTCACATGTCCCATTATCAGCCATCTTACATGTTAATTTACGCACCGTCACAATATTATAAACGATGTTAGGACAAATAAAGCAAGAAAATGGTCTGTATAAGAGGTGATCCCAGAAGATGGGTGATGTGTTGTGTGCCAAAAGCTGTGTGTTTACAGTCCCCAGTGAAGGAAATCAGTCCATGATCACAAGACAACGTTTGTGGATTGGGAGGAGGAAATCTACTTGAAATTAGGGAGAATATACAAACTCTCTCCATATAGATATCTCCCTGATTGAAATGAAACCCAGTATTTTATATTGATAGGCTATAAAGTCTACTGGCCACACTGCTTGAGAACCAACAGTTAAAAGGATATATGTATAATCATGGGATTTTCAGGATAGGATGAACTAAACGAAGCAGTAGGACAAATAAGGAAATGCATACAGGAGTCTAATTGGATTTGCTTGGCCATTCGATAAATTAGACAGGGTTAGAATGCATTAAAGAGCAGTAAAGTATTTGCTGGCTCAGCTTTTTTCTCTCTTGTACAGTTCAGGCAGATGAAGTCAAGCAGGCCTTAATCCCTTGTTCCTACCCACCCTTTCTTTTTCCTGGGTAACACTCATCCCAGCACGTCTGGCATTAGCTATGCACACACCACTAACACATGCTGATGCTCTACCTGTGAAACCTCATTTAGCACTGACAGCTCTCAAATCTCCCCTGCAACTTTTTTTTTTTTTCAAATACTACAAAGCTGAGTACATTAGCCAAAATTTACCCACCACCTCTGTTTTATTTTACATCCATTTCTGTAAATAACAGTACAAGACTATAGTTCATTAATACAAACCATTGTTTAGTTAGTCTTTCATGGCCTTTATCAGGAATAAAAGAGGAATACAAAGTGTTCACATCTCTGGTCTGGGCTACATCATATACACTGGACACATTCCTGTTATGACAATGTCCCCCCCTACTCTATCTGTCCTGCTTTACTTTATTTAAAAATAAAACTTTCAAGAACAGCTTGATATGAAAGAATAGTGGATTTAAGGGGACTGGCACTGTCAATGGGGGAATATAATAAGGGTCTGACCGGAGCCACATACTAGGGGGCCCATGGGAAAGCTAAAAAAAATTCTGTACCTGTACTTCTGTACTGTAAGATTATCAAATGATTGTGCACAACACAAATGAACATTCCCTGTACAATCATATGAGTAATTTGTAAACAGTATATGGCTACATAAGATCCAATTCAAAAGTGAAACACTGTTGTCCAAATCCCTAGAAATTTTTCACAAGCCCATGTCAGAAGTAAATCTCAAATGGCTGGGTATATTGACCAGGGGCCCATGAATTAAAAGCAGCCTAGAGCCCAGGGTTACGTTAACTTACCTCTGGTCACAGCATATGCGATATATAAGCATAGTTTAAGGCTAGGTTCAGATGTGGGCAATTTGCACACAGTGATTGCCACGCGGCAACATTCATTTCAATGGGGTTACATCCACACGGCAATCGCTAAAAAAAAGGTACGATTACTTTTTTTTGCGACACATGACGCATGCCTTTTTACCCGCGATCATGTTCAATTACACAGGCGGTAAACCGCGCGATCTGCCTGGCGTGACTGAGGTGCCATTAGAAAATAATGGCACCACCAATTCGATCGGCGGTTGTGTGCGATTCCATGACCGTGCGGCCATCAGTCTAGTTTTGTGCACGATAGCCGCACGGTCACGGATCGCCCTGGTGTAAACCTAGCCTTAGTGTGAAATTTCAGAGGGCAATAATGTGCAGTCATTCTTGTACAAGAAGTGTGAACAAGCCTTTTTGTTTTCTCTACTATGGAACAGAGGAAAGGATCAAATGCCGCTTTTACCATTGAGCAAAAACCATGCCAGGTTCTGGAGCTTATGTGAATCCTGCTAATACTTCCCACCTGTCATCACATTTGTCTCCGTATACACAGATAGCTAGAAGCTATATAAAACACAAGATTTATGAGATATTAATATACATTATATGGCCAAAAGTTTGTGGACACCTGACCGTCACACCTATTTGTGCTTGTTGGGCATGCTTTATAAAAATGTGGGCATTGATATGGAGTTGGCTCCCCTTGCAGCTATTACAGCCTCCACTCATCTGTGTAGGCTTAACACAAGATTTTGAAGTGTATCTGTGGGGAATTGTTCCCATTCTGTCAAAAAGCTTTTATGAGGTAAGGGACTGATGTTGAATGAGAAGTCCCAGCTCGTAGTTGGCATTAGAATTGATCTCAAAGGTTTTCACTCAGTACGGTTGAAGTCAGAGCTCTGTACAGGCTACAGATTCCTCCACATTTCAAACATATCAAATCTTGCCATTATGGACTTTGCTATGTGCACAGGGGCACTTGCCATAATGCAACAGAAGGAGGCCTTCCTCAAAATGTTGCAAGAAGATTGGAAGTGCGCAGTTGCCTAAAATGTATTTTTGTGCTGTGGAATTAACAGTACCCCTTTGCTGGAAAACTCTAAACTCTTTGACCATATAATGTATATACTGTTATATACAGTATATATATAATCCATTAAGTTTGTGGATCAAGCTCAATCATCAAAGCACATCCCTTAAATTTACATTAGACCAAGCAGAGCTCAACAAGTGGGACTTTGATACCTCGTAGTACAACCACATATATAAAAGAAATTATATTTTATTATCACAATATTAAAATTTGCACAGTCTTGCACCATTGCAGTTGGGGAATTGCTCCTCTCATGTACTCTAGCAATTCAGGGATGTAATTCTGTGTGTTTGGTCCGTGGAGTAAAAGGCTGTGGAAGAGGAAAGCCATGTACTAAATTGTGTGAAGAAGGTCCACTGAGTAATCCAGCAACCATGTTTTCCAAAACTTATTCTATACCTCTGGCTGCTGGTCGCTAGTTCATTAAGGTACCTCAGTCAGATGAGAACCTCTGTGCTCTGCACAATCGATCCCTTCCATTACACCCTCCAAGGAGCAATGAAAGTGCTGCTACGGACCTCCATGAACTACAAAATGCAGGTGAGCCACCAGACTGTACACTTACTCCATTTGTATCCTCCAAGACCCAGACACCCATCATGGAGGATTGCCTAGCTGTCCAATCCACAGCGGCCCCAAAACCCCAGAGGAGCCCCACATCCAGGAAATCCAGTGTCACAGGCTGCACCCCAAACAGGTCCTAAGATAACACTGAACACACCACTGCACACTGCAGTATGGCATGCCCCAAAGATCACCCCACCCTAGCCTCCCAGTTCCGTCCTTGCTATTAGCCCCTTCTCTTACTTCCTCCTCTGTCCTGCCCCCATTGAGGGGGTACAATTAATGCAAATGGTCTGCCATGGGGTAAGCAAGTAAAAAACGTTTGGGGGCCACAGGCTTACTCTGAATTCACTGCAAACTATGAGCTTCTTACAGTGTACATTAGAAGCTTCAGCAAGTCAGATTGAGACCACCTTATTTTCTGACTGGAGGGCATCCAGCATCATCTAGCACTTTCCTTCATAGCCCTACTGTCCCTGGCCCACCTCTGCCATTGATTGGAGGCTTAACATTATATGTGAACCTTATCAAGTGCGGTCTGCATGCAATTGTAGCTTTCCTCGAAAGGTTGTCTCCTCTGGACTGACATCTGCCCATCAGGGCATTTTGATTTTTGCATGACTCTTCCAGTGCTTCCATCAGGCCCTTTTCTGTTCCAGCATGACTGTGCCCCATGTGCACAAAGCCAGCTCTATAAAGACAGGGTTTGATGTGAAGAAACGCAAGTGGCCTACTCAGAGCCCAGACCTCAGCCTTATTAAATTCCTGTTGGACGATTTGGAACAACAATTGCAAGCCAGGACTTTTCGTCCAACATCAGTACCTGACCTCACAAATGCTATTTAGGCTGAATAGGCCTAAATTCCAACAGCTACACTCCAAAGGTTGTTATAGCAGCAAAGTGAGGGCCAATTATTTAATAATACCCAAGCTCATATAGGTGTGATGGTCAGGTTTCCACAAATTTTTGGCCACGTAGTGTAAGTGCAATTTTTTATTTATCAAACACATTACAACATGTAGGTGGCGTATTGTGTCATTTAAAAATCCACATTTAAAATGTTATAAAAAGATGGTGCAACAGTCAACAAATTTTACAATGGAAAATGGTCTGTTAATTGGAAATTCATTGTAGTTTCTCTTTGTTCAGCAACAATAACACATAGGGGAGGAAAATGAACAAAAAAAGACTGATTGTAATTTATTTTGCACATATATATTAATTTTTTGTCTATCTTTTTTGGTTGTTTTTTGTGAAAAATCGGAGTTATGGCCTATTTATGTGTTATTTTTATGAATGCCATAGTTCAGTGCAAGTGTAGGTTGTAAATGATTAGTCATTGAGAAATGTACAGGACTTCAAGCCTGCACTCCACACACAGGTCGTATTGCGCCAGCTTTCTATCTCGGGGTGTGCAATAATAGACCATGCCTAAATCATACTGTAAAGTACTGGGGTTAAGCCTCTGAAAATGTACACATTCCTCCATATGTCTCCTGCTGCTTCCAGCCCCACAGCATTCCTGGCCAGAATCCGCCACAGCAAAACGGTCCTTACCTTCATTCATTTTCATCAACTAAGTGGATTTTAAACCACTTTTGATATCATTTTTCAGAGATGAAATTCCAAGCGTGTCGATTTCGCTGAGCCAAGAGGTTTGGTAAGACTGTGGAGGGATTAAGAAAACTGGCAGACCCCCTACACAGACTGAACAGCTGCATGATGCCCTGGACAGTATATGTGTGCCCTTAACTGTGTTACTGCTTGCAATCTGTAAATATGAGCAACATAAATGTGATTGCAGGTTACAGTATCGTCCAACCTTATAGAACTGTGTTTGAGCAATGCCGACTTCCTTTTACAGTGATTTACTGACCTAGCATGGGCATGATAACATCAAATTATATGTCACTGGGACTCCAGAACTCATTTTTTCCCAGTTAATAATGGGTCTCCAGTGACAGCATGGCCCTGGTTCAGGAAGGTCACCCAGCTGCAAGGCAAAGGAACGGAAGAGCTTCTACTCAGCTTGTAACCTTTTTAATTTAGCAATTTTACAATATGGTGCAGGTGGCAGACCTAAGAAAACTTAGCAAAACTGTCCAATATAGCTCCCCTTGTATGACCTCTTAATATTTTAATGATTGTAACAATGGGCAGTTGAAAACCAAGAAATATATAATGTGCCAAAAATTCTGTTCAACATTTTTCACTGTACACAGTGTTGTGCCCTATAATTTTATATTTTATAAGATTATTTCTGTCCATCTTATTGGAAACCAGGTGCAGAGAGAACAATTCAGCTAGTATTGTTTCCAAGCTAATAAACTGTGGAATATTATGTGTGAACAAATAATATTAATTCACACAGAATAACTGGATGGACCACATGTAGCTTCAATATCTGTAACTAACTGCTGTTAACGCATATTCATGTAAAGTATTTTTGGCCCATTTCATCATGCAAAAGGAAAATTGCCTGGCATCATGACCCAGATAAACCAAGGGCAAAATGTAAGCATCAGGTTCCCAAAGGGCGTTCTTTAAGATCCAACATTGCATGCAAATTAAGCCACGAATGCGATTAAGTGGATAGCAGATACAGTATTTCAGCCTGCTCTGCTTCCATGTTGCATAATAGAAAACTGATGAGAAAGCTAAGAAAAGTCAAAGTTTGAGCTTTCTAGCAGTTCTCATGTATGAGATATTCATGGCACCATAAAAGAACCAGAGCAAATCAGAATTTTCAGGATGTTCTGAAGACGGAGAGATGTGAGCCTATGTGGATGGTGTGGGTCTACGAATGGATGCAACTAAAAGCTACAGGCCAGTACCTGCACATGCTACAAGTAAGCACATTCTATCTTTCTTCTGTGGAGCAGATGCGACTCCAGGAAGAGAGCGTTTTTTTTTTGTAGGGTGGCAAGGGGAAAAAAACCAAAGCTGGAGGCACCCTTGATCAGCAAGTGCCTAGGGACAACATCCTGTATTTGACTTTAGAGTTACAAGAGTTATCATTAAACATACAGTACCTGTTTATATGATTAGACTCTAATCTGCCATTTAAGGTACTGAGTTTTCCACAAGCTCATAGGGAGGTAGTAAATAAAGACACCAAAACCTAGTGTGATGGTCTTTATGCTAAATGAGGAAAGTTAATTATAATAAAAACAAATTGAATGTTTATTTCTCTCTGGCCAGTGGTGATATGGCTTTGTCAGCTAATGCTTTCCAGCTATCCACAAAGGCATGCAGACATAAAAGGTCTGACACGATCTAGGAGGCAATCCAGATTTAATTTGATTTATACTCTGCCTGATTTGTAAGACGTAACATTATCCATGGCACTGTGCTTATTTACTCGTGATGCAGATTTTATGGCTTCCATGGTATATTTATTGGTAAGTTTTGAGTTTCTATATCTTTGTCACATTGAGGACTTCTCAACATATGTTGGGTATAGACCAAGACCTGCAATGAGATTCAGTGAAGCTTTATACAAAACAACTGAGCTCATACACTCCTTGGCGTCCTGATGCATTGCATTAACCACAAAGCAACAGTATGAATGTGCTGCACACACTGCCATTAGGCTGGAGTCACACTGTTGCAGTGCATTAATGCATACCCGTTATTGTGTGTTTTTCCATGTGTTAACGTGCGTTGCATGAAGACAGCCCATTCATTTAGTTAAGCTGCCCGATACACCAAAATGCAACAAAAAGGGCATGCACTATTTTTTGTAAAGCAGTGCACCACAATGGATGGTGGTATATGGAATAACGTTTATTTGCTATTCTTCCCACCAACACTGGTGAGTCACACTTACCTGCCAAACTACATTACCTAGAAGGTGACACCACTATTTTTATTCCAGTAGTTTGCATTGTGTATTTTTATACATCACTACAAAAAAACAAATCAACGTGATCAACCTGGCCCTAAACATGGACACAAAGGGGCCGATTTCTACATTTTTTTGCCCATTGATATGCTGGATGAATGCCGTTTGCAGAAAATTTCCACCACTAGATGGAGCTGAAGAGCATTAGAAATACCTATGCTCCTCAGCTCCATCTTGTGGCATGTGAATGGCATGCACCCAGCGTATGGCTGGGTGAAAGATGTATAAATAGACCGTTAAGTATAAGAAAGTAAATGAAATGCAGTATCAACACAGAGAGACCAAGCTAATGAAAGACGGAGTGGTGCTTTGCTAAACATACTGTATGTGTATATTGAGCCTTTTTCTGTAACAAAGAATATGGAGCACTCAGCAACATCAGACACCACACACTGTTAACTGGCTTAAAAATCTATGAAAAGTGGTAGCATACTTTTTATACAGAAAAAAAGATAGAGGGTAATAGTAGCAGCTAGAAGCTAGAGCTCTTAGTAAGAGCCTTTGAGACCCAGTTCGACAGGTATTCCTTACTCCAGAAGGTTGTGTATAAAATGCTTGCCTGGGGGTATATGACAAAAACTATCATGTTGTAAAACCTTCTGTGTAATAAGTAACTTTGATCACTAGATCATTAACACTAATTTTGTGCGACCATGATGTATTATCACAGAAACAAATGCATACAAATATCAAATTTGAATAGATTTAGTGTCAGTCAAAGCAGTTCCAAAATCTAATTGAAGAATCCTAATATAAGACTATTAACTCTTTTAAATCTCTTTTATTATCTCTTTCATTCTTAAGGTTTATTGTTTCAGTTCCATGTAACTATGATTTTTATAGAATAAGGCAGTATAAATATCTATTGTGTTTGTGTTTCATTTACAAACCTAGAATGTATACCGGTGAGGTTTGCCTAATGGATTTTACTGGCATGTTATAATGAGTCACATAAAAAGCCTGGAAACATACAACATACAATGTTTAAATTGAAGAGCTATTTGTCTGCAGCTGATCCAAGCTATTGTTCCCTGTAATCAGTTTAGAAAAAGTTTACTGATTTGGAGTCCGTTTTCTATTGAGCAATATATCCACTTAGGATTGGTACCTGTTCATTTTGGAACGAATGGAGTCTCCAGAATGAAAACCACATTTACTGTTAGAGCTTTATTCATTTAAGATTTTCCATGCTGCTCCTTCAATTTTTCTTGTCACTGCAATCAAAAACGATCGCCATTTTGACCCAATAAACTATTAGAAAATAATTTTTTACTAACAAAATTCTACTGCTGTATTGGCCAGCTCAAGGCGCCAATACTTGTATATTCTAGAGATATTCAACAGAGAGGAATATCTAACTTTTTGATAGTTCTCCCAGCAGCTGGCAATATCTTCCACTCTCATACCAGCGAAGGGCCCTTGACATCTTCATGTAGAATGCATGACCTCTGGTCCTCTATTATACATGATGACATCAGAGAAGGAACAACCATACAAATCTTTTAATTATTTCTCCAATACATGCACATTTCCCCATGGTTGTGTCCATTTGAAACACCCCGAGAGTACAGAAAAATACCGGCTGATCAGAAATCCAGTGCTCTTCTAACATCCTGCCTGGGATACTAGATCACTGTCTTTTGTGGACTGAAAATCCATCTAGTATTGTTGGCTCTGCTTCCTGGATTACAGAACTCTTCCTATACCTACCTCTCGCTGTCCCACTCTACATTCAGATATTGATTTATTTTGTAGGAAAACAATGCTGCTGCCCTGATTCTGGGGCCTGTCTTCTTCAATAGGAAGTGAAGTCCCAATAACTGCACCTGCAAGAATATTACATGCCTGGTGATGTCACAGGAAGTAATAAGTTGTTTCCATCTACAGGAACAAGGTAAAGGACAAAATATACCTCAACTTGCTTTAGACTGGGAAAGGGAGGTTTTGGTGTACATTTGTTTAATGACTGGACATACACTGCAAGGTAAAACTGAAGGCGTTGTAAACATAGTAGAAAATCTGCAACAGATATTGAATACAGCGAGCAAGCCTTGCCTATAACCTATGCCAAACAGTGGGGAAAAATGAATAACACAAAAGAATGTCCAACATATACATCAGCATACCATCAGTGTTGAGAAAAAATATTTTTGCAAAACATTGCATGACTAAAATTACTCTGGACAATATTGGACATCGAATTAGCAGCTGGATGTTGCCTAGTGTGCCCTGTATGCAGATATAATTACTGGAGAAACTTATTATCAAGCTTGAAACTGGAGCAAAGGTTAATTTAATTGTAATTAAAACAGTACATTAAAACAGTACAGTAAAACAGTACATTCATTGTCTGCTTCTGTGAAAATTGAGCCCACTATCATGATGCAGAAGTCACATGGTGGTGCTAAACCAATTCCTAAATCCTGTAAAAAAATTTAAACAATTGTGGACAGTCATAAATCTTTCCAGCATTTTTTACATGACTGAATAACACACTTCTAAGAAAAATGTATCTTACCGAGAATCATTATGATGATACTCAAAAGGTACTCCAAACATGACATAGACAAACTCAAGAAATATCTCCAACATACAACCCCTCCTTCCATCCTCCCACTCTATTCCCTGAATATCCTCTTAGGCCCTTTCACATGGGCACTTACAGTTCCAATCAGAAGGGGATTCATGCCAGTTCACAATGGAAGTCACTGTTGTGACATCTGTGTCCGTCCAGTTTATTCCTCCATTTTGAGAAGGAGTTCAAATCTGAAATGACCGGACCCTTGTGGGTCTATGGGGAGTCGGATGTAAATGGACATGTTCATTTACATCAGATTAACCTTGATCCACCACAAAAAGGGAACTCCGTTCCGTTTGATTTTCCGGACCTGGCTGAAGTAGGAGGTAATTGGATGTAAACGGACGCAAGTGTCTTTAGCTCCAGCTGCTCATATACTAACATTGGGCTTCTGATCAGATCCACCTGAAAAGCTGACAGGCAGACCTAATTTGAATGTCCATGTGAAAGGGCTTGCATACCTGTTTTAAAAAAATCCTTACATACATACCCTAATTCAAGCAGTGATCTTGCTGCTATGCTTGTGCTGCAGGTCCTTGTTGTTCTTGCCTGGCTGGCTTTAGTAGGTAGTAGTAGGCATAAAAACATGTGAGCACTGTTCAATGCTGAAGTACTGTGAGTCCTGACTGGCCCGATGAAACAACCACAGGCTACCTGTGTATGACAGGCTGGGCCCACAGGAAGGGGTTAAATAATGCCCTGACGTGGCATCCCTCCACTACCAGTGTGCTTTACATTTCCTAAACCGATAAATACATTCACACTACTGTTACATGGATGGCAAAAGTGGCAAGAAGGGCGGGGAGAAGGCGGGGGAAGAGGCAAAGCGGGAGGGGGGTCAAGTTGCCGCATCATGGGCCTCTGGGTTGTACTTGCCCCCTGGGCTAAAAGTTGCCAGTCAGCCCCTGATGCTGGCCATCATTCAGCAGGGAAGCAAGTGATGATGAGTGGCATTGGGGGATGTGGAGGGTGTCACTGCAGCATGGCAAGGATGAGAACCTTCTGAATCAGTCACTAGGCGCACTTTATTGACCTACAACTTTCTCAAGGCTTTCGCAGAGAGAAATGATAACAATTTCTAGATAACCTTAGATAATGTGATTTTCATTTAGCATTCACAGGACAACTGTGATGGTTTTGGGTCAATTACATTCACAGTTTTTCTTTAAAACATTTAAACTATGTTTTATGTATTCCATAGTTGTATATACTGTAAATGCTTTTTTTTATCCATTCCAGTATCACATTAGCTACTGTTATTTTGTTATCAAACGTTACATAAAAGTCCCAAAGGCTATAAGAAAAGGCTATGATTTCTACTATGAACTCTAACATAGTAGAGTAACATAGAATTGTGATATTTTATAGGCAGTGGACGGCAATCTGTGATGTGATATAATGACTTGAAAGGCAAAATAAATGTAGGGGTAGGGGGGCTTGACCAGCATGCAATCAAATCAAAATGGGAATGTAAAATGTATGTGTGCGCCCATCTCACCATGCTCCAAACCCTGCTTTTATTGCGGCCAATAGAACTTTCCATGCAGAGAAGAACAGCCTTCATGGGTAATAAGCCCACTCCATCTCTACCCTGCTGAGGTAAGGACAGACCCAATGAACCAAGGGTCCTTCCGTGTGTGTGTCACAGCATCCTGCTGTGAAAGGAAAGACTGATCACGCTCCTCTACTCAACTGGTAAATGTCATTTTACATTCGCTTTCTGCAGATTGAACTGAGACATGACAAAAACTGCTGAGCTAGAAGCTTATATTACACAAAAATGCTGATGCCAGAGCAGCCCCTAAAACATCTGGGAATTGCTATCACAGTAAGATGGAGTCACCTGCGTAGGTTTATGCCTGGAGAGAAATTGATATTTTTAGCATGTTTGCCCAATGTGGAGAAAGAGGCTTGCACGCTTTTCACTTTCTTTTATGTGGTCTAAAATCAATTTCTCTACATAAGCTGCACGGTAAAAGAGTTAAAGGGACTGTGTAGGTTACAATTCAAAAATCTTTGCACTGACTGAATGGTTGATAACATGATTAGGTGATTAGGGCTGTGTGTTTTTGTGAGCAGCAAATCTGGGGGGGGAGGTTTGAACTATTTAGTACCAGCAAGTTTATGGTGAAATTCATTAGAATGTGTGTATGTATGGGTGGAGACTTAAAACATTTTTTTTGTTTTTTAATTCTTTTTTATGTGTAACTTTAAATTTGGGGGGGGGGACTTAATTTTTTTTTCCCTTTTTTTTTTTCCCCACTAAACTTTATTGCTATCACATACGGGGGCTAATAAAATGTTGTAGATTCCAAAATTAAAGAACAAAGTACTTGCAGTCTTCACAGATAGAGAACCGTTAAGCCAACCTGGCAATCTGTGACTTAGCTCCTGGCTGTATAATACTTAATGGTATAGCTGCCAGTCCATTGAGAAGTGGTTGCCATACTTCAGTGAACGACCAGGCTTCTACCCATCTCCTCAGGCTCCTTGTTCAGAATGATGTTCCTCCATGGCATCTTCATCCCCAGATTTCCCCAAAAACACAAGGCCTCAATCCCAGGCCTGAGTCCAAGCACATGGTCTCCTACCTAGGCAGCTGACCTAGGAAGATCAGACAATCCACTTACATCCCTCCCCCAGGCCTAGACCGATTTCTCAAGGTCACTCCTGAACATTTATACCCTCTACTAGCATGTACCACCGGTGACACACCTCTTAGTGGTTGACCAGGGAGGTACAAACATTCCTCACTCTGATTAGTGCACCCTTCCACACTTTTGCCAGGTACACTGCCCAAGCAGCAGGCAGAAGCAAACAATCACCAGAGCTTAGGAGAAACCTAAGAAAGCCAAACTATCCATCAGAATCAGACTGACTACAGTCTGACAGCTTCTAAATAGAGACTTCTCCTTAGGTGGCTACATGGGCAACAAAAGATACCAACAAGTGAATAATAAATGCATTCCAGTGTACTACAGCTGTTCTAGAATCAAAATGTTTACACCAATGAACTTCATCTGAGTTATTTGTAATCTCCTACATCCACAGCAAACACATACCACCTTGCAGGGTCACTCGAAGAGCAGTAGGAGTGTACTACCTGGAGCCTGGGTCATGTAACTTCCTCTCTGCCTGCTGCATCACCATTACCATATTACTGGTAAAGGGGAGTGGGTTATGCCTATGCATTGCAGCAGTTCTGTTATGAATAACCCAAGTACTTGTTTGGCTGGTAATCCTCCCTGTATACATCTCAAGATTTAATTTTAACTGAAATATACCTTTAAAAAAAACAACCCAAAATCTTCCTTTAAAAATAAACCACAAATGACACCTTAAGTAAGAACAAAATGGTAAGTTTAGAAAACACACAAACATGGATATTATAATTCACTTTGTTTCTTTATGGTTTGTTTTATAAAGTTTAAAAATGTCGTACTATCGTTAAGAAGTACATAGACCCAGCCAAACTCTGTTCCCTGAAATGGTTCAGCGGGCACAGCGCCATCCGAGTGCTTCTTGACTGTATGTTTTGCTGAGTAGGCAATGGCACCATTATACAATTGATTTTGCTACCTTGCCGCCTAGAAAACCCTTATCGCTGGAACCTTGAAGCTGCCACTCCTAATTAAATTGGCCCTCAGGGGAATCCAATGAAGGCTTTATAACGAATAATAGAAAGCAGAGAAGATGGATGTTAATGAGTACAGTTTGTGAGGAAATTACCTATTTGGCATCACTGGCGATCCAGTATAATGGAGAGTTGGAGCAATCCCTGTGATTAGAGGCCAGCTGTTATTGTATGATTATTGAATTACTCAGTCCATTTAAATCAGGTACAGAAAGTGGAAGCTGCTACCTGGAGTTTCTTGTACAGTGTCCTTAGGGGATTTTTTTTTCCTGTATGTACAAAAGTGCTGTCACTTCACAGCAAAGGAACTAAATACACTACAGAGATGGATGGGGTCTGAACTGTTACACACACACACACACAAACACACACACACACACACACACACACACACACACACACACTGTATATATCAGTCACAGTCCTAAAATTAGAAGGCTTTCCTTGTGCCCATTGGTATTGCTGATGTCATATACAATTCACCACAGAAAAACAGAATGATATTTTATGAACATGTTGGGTGTTGGGTTATGTTGGCTCCCACGACCACAAGTGACCTACTTAACACATTTGACAATAAAACACATTTCATCTTTCCAAATAATAATGAACTTTATTAAATATATCCATTGGCAGTAAAGAATATTGTGTAAATAAAAATAACAGAAATCTTTAAAGCGCTGCCCAAACTGTTTGAACTAAATAAATCCTGTATAATATTAATAATAATTAGGGATGCACTGAAATTTCAGCTGCCTAAACATTTTGGGCGAAAATGGTACTAGGGCCTAAAATGCGGTGCATCCCTAGCTTCTCCCTTCCCCGCTGGGCGCTGGTCTGTGTCCCCTCCGATCCCCGCTGCTCTCCCCGCATGTGTTAGGAGGGGCAGCAGGGATAGGAGGGGACATAGAGCTGATTCAGTTGCCAGTGTCCAGCGCGGAGCACGAGCTCTCCTCCCGCACCACCCCGTTTAGCCTCCTGTGACAGGCGAAGCAGTCAGGATGGAGAGCGGAGTACAAACACTCAGCATTCAGTACTTTGTAAATAATTGAGAACAAAGTACACTTACTGTGTCCCCAGTTATGAATGAGTAGGAAGTGCTCTACATCACTTCCTGTTTATTCATAATTATGGACATAGTAAGTGATACTATCTCCTCAATTTATGATTGGACGGGAACACTCAGTATAGAGGCTTCCTGTTCATTCATAACAGAGGCTGCAGAAAAAGAGATTGAGGATAGTTCTCCATAGATTCTCACAGTAAAGTAAAAAATGTAATTACAAAATAATGAAACATTTTTTAAAAAATTTTCGGTTTCAGTTTCAGTTAAAAAATTTCATTTTGGTGCATCCCTAATAATAATAATAATAAAAAAGATAAATTAAAATGCAACTTCAGACTGAACAAGAACCTTATTCTGTAGTTTCTAATAGTGGAGGTCTTTTTTTTAAATTAAAGCTGAACTCTGGCCTTACCTTCAGTTTTGCACATATGTACAGGCTCCTCTCCTGTATTCAAATTGCTTACTATGATTGCGCTGCACACTGAGCCTTTCACTTTGTAAATTAAAACCTGCAGCAAGAGAAATAGTGCCCGTCTCATTTCCTGGCTCAAGGACATCCATCATTGTCTGACCCTTCCTCCCCAGCCTTATTTCCCTGGCCCACCCCTTGCATTAACAGTATTTTTTTTTTTCAATCAAGGAGGCTTAACATCACTTGTGGGCATTACCTAGAGCATTTAAATGCAGCTTGCCAGGAAATGCCTACTGCTCCAGACTGATATTTTGATATTTGCATAACTCCTCCCAAGAGTGCTTGCTACAGGGCTGAGATCTCTTGGGAGGAGTACTGAGGCAGAGAGCTGTGATGTTTTCAGGAAGCTTAGTACAGCCCCCTCCCACCATCCATGATCTGCCTGTATTGCATAGAGAAACACTACAAATGGTGTCATTTTAAAAGTTTATTAGCATGTTGATGGGGAGAAAGGAGGTACCAGGGATGGCAAAAGATAAGCAAATTAAACTTCAACCATATGTTTTGTTTTTTTGTCATAAACAAATAGTCAGGGGGGGGGCCCAAGGCGGGGTGCCACCTGGAGCGGGTATCGGGTGACACCCCGCAGTGATGCCATTGTGCATGCACGTGACATCATCGCACACGTGCAACGTTGTCGCACGTGATGACATCACGCGCTGTTACCTGCCGGCGTCCACAAGGGGACATTCACCTGGCGGTATAAGGTATGCCCCCGGGTCCCCTCCTCTCTCTCAGAAGATTTCAAATTGGGTGCAGGTTTGTCAGGAGGACGCCCAACCTCCTTAAAGGCACAGGAACACACAAGGTTTCTCAGCTGCCATTGGGATGTGCGGGATCCCTTGTTAGGGCCGCACTATAAGAGGTGCCTTGGCGCGGCAGTGCGGCTTTCACATCCTCTGCAGAAGACGTGTATCCAAACCTCTGTTATTATCCTTAGTGGTGAAACAAGTTGTTTTACATGCTGGTTTGTTAGTGTGCCATGATGCCTTTCTACTGTTTTACCCTTCCAATGGTGTCTCCCGAGTACTGGCTGCACTCTCCTAGTGACGCCACTGCAAACCGTGGAATAGACAACAAAGAGTAAAAACACATTCAAACTTCATGTTTTATTTACAACAGCAAATGTCTCCTACTATGCAGTGAAAGAAGAAATATGTGGCCTTCATGATGGTTATGAGAGTACTCAATCTAGAAAAAAGTGGTTTAATTAGTCCCTCTCCTCTTTTCCATCAGATCTGAAGCTAGAAGTGGAGATATTTAGTTCTTTAAATATGTAATAATATGTTGGGTACAATGGCGGTTACCCTGAGTCTGGTATACATGGTTAGAATTTCAAAAGAACAAAATCGATTTCAGAATGCTCGTTTTCCTTTCTAATAGTTGTCTTGAATTGTATTGTGATTGTAATGTCTTCCTTATATTGTAAATCCTGTATAATATTAATAATAGTTGATAGGGTCAAATCAATGATTGGTTTCAACTGAGTGATGAAAAAATTCGAAGGATATTGGAAAATGTTTCTTGATTGAATGAAATTCTAACAGCGATTGTGGTTTTCATTCGGGAAACTCCATTCATTCCAAAACGAAGATCAAATATAGTTTCTAATGACATTCGTCAAGTCTCTGATGGAATTATCGAACATTTAAATAGGATTTTCCCTATGAACGTTTGTTTAAAAAAAAAATCTACCCGTGTATACCCTTCTTTATTCATTCTCAGTCCCCTACAATACTACGTAGGTTCTTGTGATAGATAGAGAGCAACCTCAGCCAAAACTTGTTTTTCTGTTTTCAAATGAGTGGGGAAGGGTTCAAACTGAGGTGTGAGTTTGCCTACCCCTGGTCTAGTCTATGTACCTTTATTCTTATTAGTAAAATACACTTGACTCGCTATTTGTTAGAAGGATGGTACAGTATTTAACTTGTTAGCAAGATTTGAACTTTTAGGCCCCTTTCACATAGGCGGTCCGATTGGGTCCGTCTGTTTTCAGACAGACCTGATCGGATGCCCAATGCTAGTCTATGGGCAGCCGGGTCTGAATGGACGGGCATCCATTTACACCTGCTTACTCCCAACTCCAGCCAGGTCTGTAAAAACAGTTTGCCGTAGCTGACCGTGCCAAATCAGGGTAATCTAATGTAAATGGACACATGTGCGTTTACATCTGACTCCCCATAGACCAATATGGGGTCCAGAAGTGTTAGTTTTTTCCTCCATCATAAGATGCAGGAAAAAACTGGACAGGCACAGATGTCACAACGGTGAAAGGGGCTTTCAAATGTTTGTTTTAAAAACTCACTATCAGCTGTCCCTTTTACTTCTTCAGTCTGTTTTCTTATGTATCCTGTTTAATAATATGTGTAAAACTTCCCATTCATCCCCTTGGCCATGCACTAACACCTTTGTTTGCTCCATCAGAGGAGTTCTATAGAAGTTCTCTAACAAACATATCTAGATATCACTTGGCGTGAAGCAGAGAGAAAGCTGTCAAGCATACACTCTGGTTGAAGGCCAAGTGTTCACTGTAATTATTCATGTGCTTCCCCTGTGTGAAGGGATGGCTTGTGAGCGGCTCACAGAAGTGACCGACCATGTCTAGGTAGAAATGTCACCTAAAGTTCAGCTTTGCATGCATGTTGAGAGAAAGTTCATCAATCCAAATGTACACAACGAATGCATACGCTTCCAAGGTTAGAAGCGAAAGCTCTCAATCTCATATAAACACCTTTTTTGTGAAACGTAATTTTTTCCTGCAATTGAAGAAACATTAACAAAAACTAAGATTACAAATACTTATTTCAACTTCGGAAAATCTTTTTGGAAGGTATGACAAACTGGTACAAATTCTGAATATGTGTGTAATCAGTCTGGCTGGATTATAGATGGCATTTACCTGGTTAATTCCAGGTGTTCTGGCATTGATTGTACCTGCCAGTGTGGAGTGTGACTCTGCTGCAGTGTGGGACAGCCAATGAGGGGCACTTTGAGTGTGTGTGTGTGTTTCACCAACCAATCACTGGGGCTCTTAAAGCCAGTGTTGCATGCTGGGACAGGGTATATATACTCCAGAGAATTGCCATGTGCTCAGTTGGGTTCCAGACATGGATTAGTCCAGATGGGGGTGCTGTCCAGCCTGCCCCCAAGCTAGGCCTGAGGCCTGGGGGGTGGGAACACCTGAGTGTGGAAAATGCTCTGTTAAGCCTCAAGCCTGGCGGAGGCCTTTGCTTCTAATTACGGAGGAGAACCAGGAAAGCCGATGGCTGCTGGAGGTGCCTGCAATATAGAGGACCTCAGCAGCGGGTCTGGTGCCTCTTCTATTGAAGATTCTGTACCTATCACTATCCAACTATGCTTCAAATGAATCTACACTGAATTATTAAAAGGGACTGGTGAGTCTGAAGTCAATATCTGTTACACCCTGGATGTCTAGGATCCCTACACCCTCTCTTCCAGAGTGAATATGTTCAAAAAGCTCTTCAGCATTATACTTTTGGCCTGGTTATCACCTCTGTGGGCACTAGGAGAGGGCGGTTAATGCTAATGGGGCAGCTGGTTACCAAAATCTCTAGACAGGCTATGGCTGACACGGGTTGTTCATGCAGCTCCTTCGGGGGTGAGTGCTACATGTGTTATAGTGTATCGTGTATTCAGTTCTTACAGGGAACTAATAGATCATTGCTGATGTGGATCTGTGAAAAGTATATACTATGTTTCCCATCTGAACAAGAACAGGTTTAATTAACCACTCATTTAGGATTATTACTTATTACACAATCACATTGTTAAGCCTCTCAGAGCTGATGATGCCAAATAAACACCAAACTACAGCATGCTAGATATGGTGGAAGGTAAAATAGATATGGGATGGGGATGCTAATACATTCCATTAATTAGTTTACATATGAATTACAAAAGCACTCTGGCTGATTAAATGCACCCAAGCCAATGGTTGCATCCACTAGACAGATTTGCGCTTATGCAGTTGGGGACATGCAGATATCTACTTCCTTTTTGTTTTTAGGGAGCTATCTGCCAATGTATGGCCACCCTAAATGAGATATGTCAGCAATGAAAGCTATGAGTTGGAATCCCTACATGGGCAATCGAAGAAAGTCTTGATTGAACTCAGGACATTTACAAATAGTGTATACATTGTCTCTTGGGTGCCTGGTTACAAGCTCAAGACAGATTTGGGCTTAATACTTATTGATCTTTTTTATCCTTCATACAAATATGTCTGTGTCACATAAACAAAGAGATCTTGTGTCAATACAATAACTAGAATGACAGGGCATTGGGAGACTAGAAACAAAATGAAAGCCACTGCAAAATCTGAAGGAAAATATATATTTTTCAATGTTTATTAAAACAAATAGACACAATATATAGAACCATTCCCATCAGTTTTTGTTCCATCCACAGACATACAGCAGACACACTAGGACCAATTATGTGATCCAATTAACCTTCTAGTTTGTATGGGTTCTTAGAAGAAATGTCACCTGGTGAGAACAAGGTAAACATAGGGGGTTGGTTCATACAAACTCCATGCAAATTGCATCCCTGGACAGATGAAATGTGAGAACAATAGTTCACTACAGTAAAGCCATAACTAAGGCCGTAGCTGGAGGTTCGCATGCTACTGTGCATGCACGAGTTCCAACCTTCCGGGTTGGTCGAAAACGTGCGCTAGTGCGCACACGCTCACAGCAGAAAGTGGTGCACAGGAAGTGACACGTTTCTCTCTAATGGATGGTCCTATTTAACCCCTTATTCAATGGGTCTGGTTCACACCTTGGCGTATTTCAGCCCGTCCCTAACGCGCTACAAAACGGCCCACGCCTGAAAAGGTACATGTACTACTTTGGGCCGTTTTTGTTGCGCGTTTCCATTGGGATACAGCCAAGTAGCCCTCGGAAACGCGCGTTTGTCGCGCGATTTTTTACCGCGAATCGCGGTAAAAAAACGAGCGAAAGACGCGCATATGCAATACGCCTAGGTGTGAACCAGCAGTTATCTGAATTCTGCTATGCCTGCTCCTTCTGTACCGTGCTGACCGACTGGCTTGACCACTGGCTTGTTTGATATCGCTTCAGTTTCCACTGCAATCCTCGTTGACATCTCAGCTGCCAACCAGCCCTGCTCATCCTTCCAGGGACTCAGTGGACGGACTTCTACCAGGCACTGTGTCTGAACACCTTGGCACCCATGCTCCTCTCTGTCTCCTCTCTCCCTGTTCCCACTCCCAGGGGTGTGAGACAAGAGCCGCAAGGGAGGCCTCCTCAGCCAATCGGTCCTCCACCAGGTACGTGATAGCCACTACTAAAGCCTGAGGTATTTATTGAGCTTTACATAAAGATACTAAGCTAATTTTTAAACTGTATGGAGAGAATGCGAGGAGTAGTACTAAACAAAGTGTCACCTTCAATTTCCCAGAATTCACAAGTAAGTAACAAAAGCGGTCGGATTTAAATCTCATGTCTGTGCTAAGCAGTCTAGGGAGACACCACATTTGACAGAAAGTAGTCCTGTTGTAATGAAGGGCATCATTAACCGTAGTTATCAGGGTCTTCAACGGATTTCTAATTAGACTCTGTCATATTCAGGAAAAGTCAAAAACAGTCTAGAGAGCAGTTTGAGCAAAACACATCTGGTATACACGAGTCTGCTATTCTGACCTAAAACGGAACTCTAACAATTCTAATTTATATTCCATAACTCAAACAGTAATGGAATTACCTTCTAAAAAGTAGTGACACTAATGTACAAGATACCATTCCATTAGACACAAAACACACATAGTCTACATCGTCCGGAAGGCTAATAGGACACATTCGAGAATCATACATGGGTTCTATATCATATTTGGTATCTAACAAACCATCATTTAATTCTGCAAATTAACATGCTTGTTGTCCGATTGGAACACCTTGTGACATGTTTCTGATGACCAGTGTGGACTTACCCTGCAAGTGAGTCAAATTGTGTACTGAACCAAAGACCAAGTGGGCTTCTCTTAAGAATGTTTTCACTTTCTAAAAAACTTTTATTTGACTGTTACTTAGGTCTGTCTTGTAATATACATTATGTAAGTATTTCACCTTTTTCTCTTTTTATTAAAACAATATTTAAAATTATAATAATAATAAGCTACTATAGTGTAAAACTCATTCCTGTCTGGGCATGAGCTGGTTAAGGAAATTCTGCAGTGTTTAGGCCAACAAGAAACAACGCTTTAGGAGCAAATAAGTGCCCTCTTTAGTAATCCTGTTGAAGCCATTGACAGGTGTGACATGAGGAAAGGGGAAGTCATCGAGGTGCGATATATTTCCCCTCGCTTTCTATCATATGTACAAGACTACCGGAACCCAGACCAGGTTTTTGGGTAGACATTGGGTCTGGGTAATCCATTTTTTTTTGTCTCTCACCTGGATTGTGTAATTGATTAATGATTGATTCTCCAGGTGAGATAAAAGGGGAAGGCTGGAGCATGATGTTGCGCTGGCCTGGGACTCAGCATGTTGAGAGAGCTGCAAGGTGGATGGTTGTGAGGAAAAGGTTGCTGAAAATACTTTGGTTTTGTGAGGTGGCTGAGATAAGCTCACCACCTGTTAAGGTGCCCATACACCTTACAATTATCTGCAGATTTTCTGTGGTCAGATGGAAAAAGTGCAAAAGATTGGCCCAGGTGGAGATTACTCCATCCACACAGTTAAGTGCAGATGGAGGCATCTGTTGCACCTTTTCCATATGGCCACAGAAAATCTGCAGATAATTGTAAGGTGTATGGCCAGCTTTAGAGAGGAACCCTGCCTGTTTAGTCAGAGCCTGGATGGCAAGGATTTGTTTTCTGTTTTATTTTGTTTTATTGCAACCTTTTAAATAAAAACTGACTGCAAGTCAGCTTAAAAAAGGACTTTGCTGCCTGGACTACTTTTTTTCCCAGGGAAGGTGATCCCCATTTGAGCTATACCCCTAGGTTTTCTAGTGTGTCTTGGCTCTAAGACTAGCCTACATTTTCATCTTTTACATTCAAAGTACCGCAGCGCTGAATACTGAAAAATGGCCTGGATGGGAAGGGGGTTTAACACCGCGGATGTCAACTGGTTAACCATATGCATTTTAGGTCTTGCACTCTATCTGAAATATGTAAAATATAACATTTACATACCTATATCTATGTTCATCACAAGATCTTGCCAATAATTCAGTGCCTATGAGCATTGCTATGAGCTTCCTGCCCACAAGTTCAAAGCGCAGGCATTTGTTCAGGCACAATGTCTTGGGAATGGTTAAAATATTGTGTTTCATATATAATACTTCAGGGGGCATCTATCATTGTCGGCATATCGTTGTCAATAAATTTGGTGCTCATTAGAAATGACAGTTACTGTATCTCTTCTGGAGCGTTGCTGGAGTAATTATTGTGTCAGTACAAGTGCCAATCTTTTGTCAAGTACACACAATGATAGCATCAGCATTGACTTGTGAGTGGCATGTTTCCTGGAATTAATATGGCCTTGAAATCTACTTTGGGAACACTAAAACTGGTATTGAATTACAAAGGAAATGTTAACAAGCCCTTGAAGCCTTGATTATGTGGAGTGTTTATGAAATGGAAGGCAGACTTTTGAGCAATTCATTAAAAGGCAGATTTGTATCCAGCAGTACATGGGATTACTGAACAAGGGTAAATCCTAATACACACAAGGACTCTGCCTAATGACTGGGTGAATCCTAAACTACTTGAAGACTTAAGGCAAGCAACGTGCACTCCCCGTTCATACAGTGCTGCCTGCCCACTACCTGAAAAAATTAATTACATTGGGTTTACTACAGACGATGTAAGAAACAAAGAACAGCGAAAAAATGTTAGTGTTAATATCATGTATCATCTATACAGACAGGAGTGAATAAATGTTACTCTCTTGGTTAGCCCAGATAGCCGAAATCGAAATTATCTACTTACCAAAGCTACTTTACCTTTTTAGGATCTTGTCTATACCCATTCCCTCCCAAACCATGACAATTTCACAATGACAGGTTTTGCAGTGCAGACCTAGACTCCCTAAATATACACTCTTCCAATCTATGGTCAACAGCGGACTGGGTGTCCCACATTTACAGAAGTACTATCAGCTGGCTTTGCTGGCCACTTTAACCAAATACCGCACATTCTTGGAATCTTCTCTGTGGGTATCTCTCAAAACAGTATATTGCGATCCCCTGAGCATAGATAATCTACTCTGACTCCCCTCCTAAAGACAGAATAACCTTGTTTAGCCCAATAATGCTTCACTCCCTCAAAATATGGGATACAAAAACATACTCTGGGGGCCTTCTGTCCCCATTCCTCCCACTCCTTTTCTTCCTCATGAACCCTTCCTTCCCCATAGCCCAGAATTCTCCAAGTGCCTTGAAGCACTGGATATGCTGAGGTATGACCTGTCTCTGCTGACGTCCAATGGTATTAAACCTTTCCAAATACTTCACGAAGCATGCAAACTTTAAATCTGGAAACTTTATTGGTATTTGCAAATTAAACATTTAGTTGCCTCCCTGGTTCAGGTCCCAACTTCAGGCCTAACATTCATGCCTTATAACAAGAAATTTAAGGACAACCCTCACCGTCCGGGTTTTATCTCTTTGCTCTACTGTGCTGTTTGACTTTTATGGGTCATCCTTACTGACAACTATATGCAAAAATGGACAGCAGATCTAAATATAACACTGGAGGCAAAAATGTGGTTACAAATCTGAAGCACTACCAAATCCTGTTTCAAAATGTTTATGCCCTTAAAGCAAATACAAAGTACTATTTAGGTGGTACTTAGTACCCATTCACCTAGCTCATCTCACCCCAGGCCGTTCATGAAACTGTTTTTTAAGGATGTCCAGAGCTTTGAAACTTTTGTACACACATGGTGGACTTGTCCAATATTTTATGAACTCTAGAAAAGGGTCTATGTTATGCTCTGAATTTTGCTCCCGAGTGCTGTATCTGTGAACCCTAGTGAGTCTCTCCTTAATCTAAAACCCTCATGACACATGTCCTAATGGCCACAAAACAGACCATTGTGAAAGCATTGCTGTCCAATACGTTCAATCTGTCCTTAGTTAAATCTGATGTTCACTGGATGCTTACATACGAAAAATTGACCACCAAACTTACAGACAATATGGCCAAATTTAAGGCCAATTGGGATCCATGGTTTACCCACTTCTTACCAGATGATTTAGATCTTTATTTGCTAGACCTATCATCAGTGGAATAATCCATGGCCGCTGAAATCTTTGTGGCACGGGGGAGGGGGGGGGCGTATTGTGGAACCTGGCCTTGGGGCGGCAGGGGGAGTAAATCCGGCCCTGCCTATTATGACTTGTCAATGTATGGTTTTGTCAGATGCACTGTTTTATACTGTTCATTACTGGTGTGAAGGCATTTTGTTCTCCACAGAGAGACTCTTTATACATGGCTATTACAATGCAGATTAAAAGGAGTTTAAAGAGGAACTATGGGCACAAAAAAAAATGATATACAATATATGATGCAGTATGTGATTAACATTAAAGCAGAAGTCCAAGTATCCCATCGCACTCCTGACCGGAAAATGCCCATACAGCAGGGCGGTTGCCGCAGCAACGACGGATGCCTCCGTCAAAAACGTATAAAATAATAAAGTCACCGGCACTCCAAGTATTCAAGTCAATAAGTTTATTGACCCAAGTGAAAACACCTCTAGCAATGTTTCGGGACCATGCGGCCCCTTCCTTAGGAAAATTAATCCTAACCCTTACAGTGGGGCTACCCCCGCATTGCAAGGGTTAAGTGCTCGTTTTCATCTAGATGCGAAAATAATAAAGTTATACTCACCCGATCCTCCAAGCCAGGCAGCTAGCTGGGACACCACTCCCTCCAGCCTTCTCTTCCTTCGCTGCAGCGATGGTAGGTCCCTTGGTATCCTCACATCCTTTACACTGTGTATAGAATGTGAAAAGTCACGGACCTTAGACCGCTGCAGCAAAGGGGGAAAGAGGCTCCAGGGACCAGTCTAAGAGCAAGCCAGCTCCAAAGGATCAGTAAGTTTAACTTTATTATTTTCCTCCATAGACTAAAATGAACACTTAACCGTTGCTGCACGGGGGTAGCCCCACTGCAAGGGTTAAGAAAAAAATTCCCTGGAGTTCTTCTTTAATATAGCAGTTTTTGTTTTTCTGAGTCTCCCTTGTAACTTAGTATTATTACCTGTTAATCCTGCAGGTTGACCTGTTATTTCTCCCCTTCCTGTAATGAGGTGAAAATGCTGTTCTTTTTGCAGCAAATTCGCCCAGCAGCGTTGTCATCCTTTGGGACGGTAGCCTGAGATGGGCAAATACTTTTGAATGGACTTTAATTAAAAGACAAACAAATTAAAACCCAACTCCAGCTAACAAATTTTAAACACTTAAAAATAATTTTAAGCTATTTCAAATGCTGATAAAATCTCTTACAATGAATGCTGCTCCTTGATGGTTTAAAGTTTTAGTTTCCTGCAGAATTCACTGGTCCCTGATGAGCACTGGTCCTGATGTCCTGTTTTAGAATGACTCCTTTCTTAAGCAGAGTGCTATGCACTTATGCAGTCACCTTTATGTGAGATAGTAAGCTGTGTGTGTGTGTGTGTGTGTGTGTGTGTGTCTATACAAATACACAGGTACAGCAAATCAACCTGCTTCGCAGGCCCCCTCTCCCCCCTCCTCCAAGCTAGTAGATGAACAGTTGCTGGAGTCTGCACTGTCCTTTGTGATTGTGTAATGAACAGGAAGTTCAGGGAAGCCTGTAGTCCTATCCTGTCTCTGTTGCCCTGATATAGTAGGGTGAGTGAGGAGCGTTGTCATCCTAGGACCGGAAGTGTGTTACTGGCAGAATCGAAATAAATAAAGCAAAAAAAAAGCTTGAAGAAAGAAAATGAATGCAGCCACCATATTTAAGGACTGGTAAGCTGAAATATATAATTGTTTTGGTTTTGGGTTTAGATACTCATTAACGATTCTTTATTTGTCAACCCCCATGCAAAATCACTAGCAAGATACTTAAAAAAGCAATGAATAGTAAATAGGCATTTTACCATAGATTGCATATTATGGCTCTATCAGCCTAAGAGTTGTTGACTTCATACAGCCACATAGGAACATATCTGTTTATACACAATATTGACAAATTTCCCCCTGTGAACAAAAAAAGTGAATTGTGAAAACCCAACACACTAAAAAAAATGCTTTTGGTCCTCCTCCGAAGAGGAAGGCCCATGATCCCCTTAAGCACCCAGGTGCAAGGTTCCTGACAAGGGCAAGGTAACCCTAGTCCACCTAGCCAAAACCAGGCGGTCCCCGATCCTTAGGGACATGCCACAGCTGGTCCACCGAGTACTTGGTGAGGGATCTCCCATAGAGAGACCTCCAAGTGGGGAGAGGTGAAGAAAACCCATAGAGGCCAGAAAACCTCTCCCCTAACCTCAGGGTGGGCCCCAAAGGCTCCCACAAAAAAAGTGAGTGTTTGTGCATAAAAGTGTAAATAAATAAATAAGTGCCAGTGCAACATTTTAATTGGCTGACAGGTTCACTTTACAATGCGTGGCAAGAATTTTGTATGCCAGCCACATACATACAGTCATGGCCAAAATGATTGCCACCCCTGCATTTCTGTCAGATAATGCACTACTTCGTGCAGAAAATTGTTGCAATTACAAATGTTTAGGCATTCTCGTGTTTATTTCTTTTGTTTGTATTGGTATGACACAATAAAGTGGAGAAAAAAAAAAAAGCCAAATCTGACACATTCAACGCAAAACTGCAAAAATGGAGTGGACAAAATTATTGGCACCCACAATTAATATTTGGTAGCACAGCCCATGGAAAAAATTACTGAAACCAATTGCTTCCAGTAAACATCAATGAGTTTCTTACACCTCTCTATAGGAATTTTGGAGCACTCTTCTTTTGCCAACTGTTCCAGATCTCTCAGATTGGAATGGTTTCTTTTCCCAACTTTCCCAACAAACTCATTGCTGGCCAGTCCAGGGGGCCAATATTTTTGGCCATGGCTGTATCCAACTCAGTGGACCTTGTGCAATGATTGAGTGTCACAATAACTCCATACCTGCAGGAGTGAATACAATTTCAAGAGGAAAGCAAGATTTGGGGGGTACACTTCTGCTCTGGAAGAAAGCAACAAAAGTAAAATAAAGCAGCCAATCATATTCCAACTCCCTGTCTTTCAGTGCAAGGTACAAAACGGACGCAAGCATCTAATAAGCAGGAATGAGCAACACATTTACATTTCTTCTTCGCTTTGGTGGTTTTCCCTTTACATTAATTCTAGAATATCACCACAGCTGAAAATATATTTTTAGTTAACTTACCTTAACAGCAACCAAATTGCCCTAAAATAAACATATCGGGTTAAACAGTATTCGGCTTTATTGTCTATTGCTGTCCAGTTATTACATAATGTTTTAAAAATGATGGAAATGTAAGGATTACCGTGTATTTTTATGGCAAGCCTTAAGTATTTAATCTATCACATTTAATGACACATTTGTCAGTTTCATCTCAGGTTTAATGCAGAACTATAACATTTTGTTGAGCAGCTATAAATATATATGTTTTTATTCATGCACTGCTGAAAAATTACAGAAGTACATAACAAAAGAGGTATCAAAATGTACTTCAAAGAAGAAGTAGAAATAGGGACTGATTTATATATGAAGCTCCATTTCTTCATACAATGCAGCCAAACTTACATTTTGATTGTATTACTATTATACACGTAAATAAGAATCTAAATTAAAACAAGTGAAGAAAGGCTGGGAGCACCTGTCCACACGTAAGATCACATAAGAGAAGGATCAGTTTGGGAAATGATCACTTAGTAATATGAGACCAAGGCCCCATTCACACTAAGCGACACTTACATCGAGCGGATCCACGCGGCCGGGATAGCACGACTGTTCAAGCGACGTTCCGGCGACGATTGCACGATCTTTACCGTCGGGCTGCATGCAAAAACAGAAAAATTGTGCGACATCCGCAGGAAAAAGGGTCCTGCACAATTGACACGCGACAGCGACGGGCGACATGGAGCTGTACAATGAAAATCATTGGACGGCGACTTCTCGCGATATCGCGCGGCAAATATGCGCGATATCGCGGCGGAAATCGCACGAAAGAGTGAGTTCCAGAGTGTTCGGCTTCTTGAACGCAACCCAGGCTGGCTCCCTGCCTTCAGGGGCGGATCGGTGCATTGAAGTTAATGGCACCGCAGCCACGGCCACAGCCCGCCGTGCGATCGGCCGCACCTGAACGTATGGCACATTAGCTGCCTGCACTATTTTTGCAGATCGCACTGGACCAGAACACAGGCACTAATGTGCCACGCTTTCGGTGCAGGAGATCGCTCTGCGGGCGGGGGGG